>NW_005871097.1:3823717-3841956 GCF_000147115.1 Myotis lucifugus
GCCCCATGCTAGTGTTTTAAAATTTGTGATAAGTAGGATGCAATGGGTTTTAAAGATCAGCTGCAATAGTTATAAACAGCATCAAACATTCTTTGTTTTTGCCTTTTCATTCATTTTGCAGCCACTGTGTGTACTTTCATGGTATGTTAGAAAGTAGCAGAGTTCTAAGTTTATATGCTTATTGTTTAAATCGAAGTTACCCTTTTAAAAATATATATTTTTACTGATTGCAGAGAGGAAGGGAGAGGGAAAGATAGAAACCTTAAGGATGAGAGAGAATCATTGATTGGCTGCCTCCATGTGCCCTGGAATGGAACCAAGACCTCCTGGTTCATAGGTTGACTCTCAACCACTGAACCACACTGGTGGACCAAGCCAGTCTTATAAACTTTTTCATCAACGCAACTCTTGTCGTTTGTGCCCAATTTCCCTTCCCAGTGAGGTTCAAAAGTAGCTTGTCTGACTAGGTTTGTGTTTAGGTAGGAGGCTATGGGGAGGAAGGGATAGGGAAAGACGTCCCTTTAGGTCTCCACTGACTTTCCCCCTCCTCTTCCAGGGGTCACTATCATAAATTAGCACCTTAGAAGAAAGAAAAGAATGAAAAAGAAAGAAAGAAAGAAAGAAAGAAAGAAAGAAAGAAAGAAAGAAAGAAAGAAAGAAAGGAAGGAAGGAAGAAGGAAGGAAGGAAGGAAGGAAGGAAGGAAGGAAGAAAAAGGTACCACCTCAAAGCATATGAACTCATGGATGAGATACTTTGCAGATGGACATCAATCATGTAAATATTCTTGCTAATAGGACTGCCACACTACAAAACTACTGGGGGTACAGTTTACATCATGATTTACACAAATGAAATCCCAAGATTTACTCCCAGAAATATATACTCTGACTAGACTTTGTAACCCCTTAATTTCAATTTAGCTATAATCCAAACAGATGTGTCAAATAGCTCTAGCACCTCTCTAGTTTTTGTTTTATGTTGAAGAACTATTGTTCCTAGTATTGATACTCTGAAGTACAGAACATGTGGTTCTGTTATGATTACCTTTGTTTCTTTTTTTGTTATTATGTTATGACTAGGGGCTCAGTGCACAAATTCGTGCACCTTGAAAGGAACTGTGTGTCTCGAGGCTGCGGTAGGCACAGGGGCGGGTCTCAGCCCATCATCTGTGGCCCCCGGTCCCCTGTCTGCTGGCAGCTCTGCTCCCGTCACCGCTGCTCCCACATGCTGACAGTGCCGGCCCTGCTCACACCCGCTGAGCAATTGGGGCTTGCGCCGGGCGCTGGTAGTGGGTGTGAGCAGTGGATCCAGTGCCAGCAGCGAGTGTGAGTGGGGCCAGTGCCGGCACCAGGTGTGAATGCTAGGCGGGACTGAAGAGTGCTGGAGCAAAGAATTTTCAGTAACCAGCAGAGGCTCACCCCGATGACAGCGACCGGTGCCCCACCTTGGTCTGGTGTCCCTGCTCACCTGCTCCACCAACCCGCCACAGCCAACACCTGCCATGTTCCGCACATGCCCCCTGGTGGTCAGCACACGCAATAGTGACTGATTGTTCGGTTGTTCTGGTTGTTCCGCTGTTCAGTCTATTTGCATATTAGCCTTTTATTATATAGGAGGATTACCTTTACCTGCATGATCTGCTGACAACCCATAGCTTCATTTCCCTTCTCCAAGCCCCCAGCACTAGACTATCTGGGGCTCGGTAGTGTAATGCTTGCTTTGCCTACATTTGAGTTAGAGTTGACAAACAGAAATTGAAATATTGTGCCAAGAGACTGCTGATAGGTGTCGCATTCCTGGCTTGGTGTCTAATTTAAAGCCTGTACAATGAGAGAAGTGGGAATTCAGGGTACGAAAAGAAGAAATTTGGAATCTCCACAAGAATGTCAATCAACTAGCTATTCGACAGGTTAACATGTTATCTTTTTAAATTAAATTCAATTTTATTCTTTCCATCACAGTTTATCCCCTCTATGCCCTCTTCTACCTCCACTCCCCTTTTCCCCAATAACCACACTTTTGTCCATGTCCTAACATGTTATCTTGAATGAAGGCATCATTGATGGATGTTCTAACATATGATTAAATTCCCTAACCACAGTCTAATCTCATTTTAGGCCCTAGATGACTTACTAAAATTTGTTGTCTCAAAAAATTTTTACAGTCAGATCATATTTTATTACTGACTTAAGGGTATATACACAAAAAATGTATCCCAGAAAATGTAAGAAGAGAAATCCAGAGAGGCATCTCAGTGTTTTACTGAAGAATATTTTCCTTTAGCCCTAGCTAGTTTGGCTCAGTGAATAGAGTGTCGGCCTGCTGACTGAAGGGTCCTGGGTTTGGGTTTGATTCTGGTCAAGGGCACATGCCTGGGTTGTGGGCTTGATCCCCAGTGTGGGGCATGCAGGAGGCAGCCGATCAATGATACTCTCTCATCATTGATGTTTCTATCTCTCCCTCTCCCTTCCTCTCTGAAATCAATAAAAAATACATATTTTAAAAAGAGACATGTTTATTTTTTAAAACAAAGAATATTTTCCTTTAGGTGGTAGAGGGGCATGCCAATCTCTCAAGCTGGTAATTCAACACAATATGTGTTATCCTTTAAAAAGTATTCATGTATTCAAAGTTTGCCCCATTGTTCACTCCTGTATTACTGGAAGTTATCACTCACTTTAAATCTCTGAAGTATGTAAAATATCACACTGACTATGCCACTTTTTTTGGATGTAGATGTGACCACAAAAGCTAATAAAGCTTTTTGTGAATTTTATTTCCTATTTCACTTAATAGCAATAGGCGGAACCTTTAATTTCACTTCCCCAATCCCACCCATGCTTTGTCTCATGGGGACCTTCATGCACACTCTTCCCACTATTCAAAACACTCCTCTACCCCATGGCCACCCACAACCCTACCAGTTGCTGGGCTAACTTTTTCTGAGAAGTCTTTCTTGATTTATTTTTTAATCACTGGATTGCGAAACTCTCCTATGATTTCAAATCATCCCAATTAACACCTTTTGTAGTGCCTTTGACACTAATTTGTAATGATTTATTTCCTTTATGAATCCCCAACATATTTCAAGTTTCTTGAGAACAGGGGCATCACGTATCTCATTCACTGCTATCTGCTCAGCTCTAGCCTCATGTTAGGAGCATACAAGTCTCTCAGTAACTATTTGTTGATTGAAGACTTAAATAATGGATTGGCCTGGCCGGCATGGCTCAGTGGTTGAGCGTCAACCTATGAGCCAGGAGGTCACAATTCGATTCCCGGTCAAGGGCACATGCCCGGGTTATGGGCTGGATCCCCAGTGTGGGGCCAGCAGGAGGCAGCTGATCAATGATTCTCTCTCATCATTGATGTTTCTATCTTTCTCTCCCTCTCCCTTCCTCTCTGAAGTCAATAAACATATATTTTAAAAAATAATAGATTAACCAGCCATCCATACCATTTCTTTCCTTTAAAGAAATATTTTTATTGATTTCAGAGAAGAAGAGAGAGGGAGAGATAGAAACATCAATGATGAGAGAGAATCATTGATTGGCTGCCTCCTGCATGCCCCCTACTGGGGATTGAGCCCGCAACCCAGGCATGTGCCCTTGACTGGAATCGAACCTGGGACCCTTCAGTCCACAGGCCGACGCTCTAGCCATTGAACCAAACTGGCTAGGGCCGTATCTATTTTTTAAAAAAATATATTTTATTGATTTTTTAACAGAGAGGACGGGAGAGGGATAGAGAGTTAGAAACATAGATGAGAGAGAAACATTGATCAGCTGCCTCCTGCACACTCCCCACTGGGGATGTGCCTGCAACAAAGGTACATGCCCTTGACCGGAATTGAACCTGGGACCCTTCAATCCTCAGGCCGACGCTCTATCCACTGAGCCAAACCGGTTAGGGCAGGTCCGTATCTATTTCTTATACCTAATGCTGAATTGCCAGCTGAAAATAGAGTTCCTTACTTACTTTTATTTTCCTTATCAACTGGATAGTTGAGAAATTTATTAAATAAACAGGGGTGTAGGAAGATGTCCTTTAGTTTACCATATATCAGTATGGATCTGGTCCTCAAGCCTACTTTATTCAAAACAACACATACTCAAATTGAATCACTCTCTTGATCTTGAACTTACAAATCAATGATAACTGTAATCTAGTTATGTGTAGAACAATATGATCATGTATTTGAAATTTTTTATTAACCTTAGATCTCAAATCGAGAGCCACTTGAGGCCTCTCCTGAATAGAAAACATGTGAATAAGAGTATACTTACTAAATTTTTTTCTTTTCATTTAATCAAGTATGTAGCTAAGTTGTGACTAATTTAATCTCTGATGGGAAGCAAATGAATCATTTTGGCTGTGACAGAGCCCTAATAGATTTACCATCTTGGCTAATTTTGGATATTCTGGATTTCTAATTTTATAATAAAATCATCATTGCACTGTGACTGAACCATTTAAATGGAAAAAAATTAAACCAACATTCTTAGGGCAATGCTACTTAAAAAATGAAAGATGGCTTGCCATTAGTTAAAAGAAAAATCTGACTTTAAGGAACTAAGAGAGAAAAAGGAATCTTCTTAGGATTCAATTTGTTATTCTCAGAAACAAAATGGATTTCCTTTCAACATGTTCAAATAAAAATGGAGTTCTTTCTAAAATCATGACAAGTTTTATCTATGGGTATGAAATTTTAACTAGGAAGAGTGATAGCAAGAGATAGGTCTTTATCCAGTAACACAGAGATAAATGATTTTCCTAAGGGTACGGCTATGTAGAAAATGAATCATTTCTGTACATGCTTAGGTTTGCAACTCAGGAAGCCTGAAGATGGTGGTTCCCAGGATTTTTTGTCATAGAGGGTATTTTTCTATAGTAAAAATTTCATGAACTCTTCTCCACTTGGATAATAGCTGTATTTCTAATGTCTGCTGATTAAATAAAACACAATAATAAGTTAAGATTATGTAAAAATTACTTAAAATAATACATATTTAATTAATAATAAAATATTGATACATTTGAAAAATAGTGTTTCAAAACTGTTTGAGATGTTACTTAGCCATTCTACATGAAATGTTTCACTTGCATATGGGTACATGGACCCTTGGCAAGAATTCCTAACTCTTGGGGTCTGAAATTGCAGGTTGGGAACCACAGTTGAGAGTTATAAAAAGTTATCTCACTTTCATAAAAATTACTTCTAATATGCTTGATAAGTCTTCCTTTCCATTGCACAAATATATGAGATCAGGTTACTAAAGACTGACTTTTTTCTGAGTCTCAGACTCTCTTTCTCCCTCTCTCCATCTTGCTTACTCACTCTAATAAACCTACTTGTCATGTCATGAGCTTCCCTATCACGCAACCACTAAGCAAGAAACCAAGGGAGGTCTCTGACCAACAGCTTATGAGGAACCTAGACATCAGTCCAATAGCCCATGAGAAACTGAATCACTTGAGTGAGCTTGAAAGCAGATTCACATCCAGTTGAGCCTTAAGATAATCACAGCCCCAGAATACACCTTAATTGAAGCTTGTGAGAATTCTGGAGCTAGAGGACTCAGCTAAACAATGCCCAATGCATCTACACTAATAAAAGAGAAACATGCAAATTGGTGTCACTCTCCTACGCCCACCAGCCAATCAGGATGAGTATGCAAATTAACCCAACAAAGCTGGTGGTTAATTTGCATATGCAGGTGCGGAGCGAAGACTGAAGACAACTGAAGACTGAAGAGGCTTGGCTTCTCTGCTGCAGCTGGAGTGGAGAAGCCAAGCCTCGCTGCTGCGGCCAGACCAAAGGCCTGGGTCCCCGGTGCCAGAGGAAAACCGTTGACGGCAGCCAGGGGAAGGAAGGCCGATTGCGCGAATCTTCGTGCAACGGGCCTCTAGTTGATCTATAAAAGTCTTTCATAGAATAAATGTAGTTGTCTTCAGCCACTAAGTTTGGGGGTAATTTGTTATGCAGCAATAGATAACTAATGCAGGCAGTACATCATGAATGTCACCTGGCTGATAGCAGCTATAAATTGCCATTGATTGAAAGATGCACCTCAATGTTAGAGATGATAAAAGTGAATAAATGATCTACATTTTAGAATAAATGGGGGCGTAGAGTAGCTTTCTTGTTCATCTTCACCATTAGCATGAGAAGTCCTTGAAAGAAAAAACTGAGTTTTATTTAGCCCTGAGAATCTATGGTGCCTAACACATAAAAAATGTTTTTATAGAATTTGCCAAACTGAATTACCCAGATAATATTTACCATTGGACAAAATGCCCTAGCTTGAGGCAAATATTGAGAAAAAGAATTTGCTCATTGCCAGGGCTTAGAGCAGGGGTGGGCAAACTTTTTGACTTGAGGGCCACAATGGGTTCTTAAACTGGACCGGAGGGCCGGAACAAAAGCATGGATGGAGTGTTTGTGTGAACTAATATAAATTCAAAGTAAACATCATTACATAAAAGGGTACGGTCTTTTTTTTTTTTTTAGTTTTATTCATTTCAAACGGGCCGGATCCGGCCCGCGGGCCGTAGTTTGCCCACGGCTGGCTTAGAGTGATCCCAGGGGCTTCTTTTAAGATATAGAGGAAGGAGACAAAGGGTGAGTAGTCCTGTGAAAGTGTAAAAGATTGACTTTCCTCACAAGGAGAACAACAATGCTAATTCTTCCACCTTTGTCCATTCCCTCATTGTTTTCTTCTTTTTTCTAAGATTGAAGGGAAAGGAAAACAGGGCTGAATTACAAAAGACTTGATTTTCTTGGATAAGACATGAGAACTGAAGGGCTTTCTTCCTTCAATCCTTCCATTTTTCTATTCATTAAGTAATTCATTTATTGAAAAAAAATATTTACTGAATGTCAAACTTGTGCCAGAAACTGTGACAGGTATATTGGATATAGCAGTGAGTGACACAAAACATGTGCCACCATGACTAATTATTTCTTAAACATTTCTGTGGGGGTAATTTGGCTTTACAAAGGGTTCCCTAATTTATGAAGTATGTGTTTTCAAGGAGCTCACATTCTTTGAAGAAACCAGGAAACAAAAAGTAAGGTAAATAAAGATGGCTTCAACTTTTGATTATTTGCATGTATAAAACAGAGTAGTGTATCAGGAATAACCATGTGGTGTGGCAGGATCCACTTTTATAGGGTGAAGAAGGTCAGGGAACCTTCTCTATAGTCAGGTTTGAGCTAAGACTTGAAGAATAAGAGCAAGTTAACCATGCAAAGATCTAGGAAAACATATCCTAGGAAGAGAGCACAGGCATTGCAGGTATCTTGAAAGGGGATCAGATTGGCAAGTTTGAGGTTAATGTGTCTGGAATCCATTTACAGACCAACTGTGGAATGAGACAAGCTTGGAGATAGAGACAGAAGTAAGACCAAGGAGGCCATGTTAGGAAACAAGTTCAGACATTTTTCTAAGTATTTCGGGGAATAATTGAAGAATAGGATCTAAGGAGGTGACTTGATCTGGTGAACATTGCTAAAGAACCCTCTTGCTATTCTGTGAATATGGTGTTGGACGGGGGCAAGGGAGGCAGAGGGAAAGGTGCTCAAGAGACTATTGCAGTAGTCTTCTAGGCAGCGGACAATGAAATAGACTAGATTATGGTCAAAGAGGTGGACTTCAGACATTTTAGAGTTAGAACCAATAGGAAAAGTCAATGAATCATTGATTGGCTGCCTCCTGCATGCCCCCCACTGGGGATCAAACATGCAACCCGGGCTTGTGCCCTGACCAGGAATTGAACTGTGACCTCCTGGTTCATAGGTTGAAGCTCCACTACTGAGCCACACCGGCTGGGCAATTCCTAGAATTCTTAAGCAAACAGGCTGTTTATCTGCAGTCCCATATTAGCTAACAGGTCATCATTTACAGAAACAATGTTAAAAGAATTGTGGGGTGGGTTACAGAGAGATGACACAATATTGAAAAATAAGTGTAGGCTGATGACTGGTAGAGTAAAATAACACTGCTCCATCCATTGCTATATATGCTACTTGCAAAACTCCTCTTCTTTCTTCTCCCTATCAGGCATAAAAGACACATCAGAGCCCAAATAAAATAAAACATGTAAAGGCCCAGGTTAGAGCAATTTTTTCATGGTATTCCATTGTCTAGATGTCTGCTAATTTGTGCTATCTGAGCAAAACGACTCATTCAGTTTTCAAACTGCAGTAATGAGCCAGAATTCTCATCCTATCAAGTTTCATTCTACATCTAGGAGAAAGTCAAAGGTTAAAAGAAAAGGCTACACAAATCCACATGGAAGAGTTAAAGCTCTATTTTTGAAGTATTCATTTCTGTGTCTTTTTGTTTTGTTTTGTTTTTAAAAACTTAAAGCTAAGTGAAAATTTAGAGACCTTTACTTATTCACAGAGCATTAATTTTACTATACTTTTCAGAATCTATTGCCAAGTACTGGGGTTGGCTGAAGCAAACAATAGTTTGTAATACACCACAAAAATCCTGTTTTCACCTCTATTTTTGATCTTGAACTTTCTCATAAAATCCACAATAACTTTGTTAGTGGTGATGTCGGCTCTTGGTTCTTGAAATTGGTAAAGAAAGAATTCAAAGCCAAGAACTCTAGCGCAAGGGGAAGTTTGTTTAGCATGCAAAGCATAAGTACACTTGAAGAGAAGAATCAAGCAGGCTGCTCAGAGAGCTGCCTTGGCCTTTTAGAAAGAAAGTCACAGATGCCAAGGAAATGAGCCAGCTGGGCTGTGTGAACTCAAGGAACAAGTTACAGAAGCAAAAGAAGTGCCTTTGGAGACAGGTTCAGGGAGTTCGCCCAGAATGAGCTGCTGATGCCTGCTGCTCCCCTGGTTGCAAGTCTCATGGGGACACTTCCAGCTTAGGAAAAAGGCAGCAAAAGTACACACCTGAAGAAAGAAGGCACAGATGTGCTCTAGAGAGGGTATGTACTGTGTCCTTTGACTTAAGAGGGTTTTTGGTGTGTTTTTAAAAAAATATATTTTATTGATTTTTAGAGAGGAAGGGAGAGGGAGAGATGAAACATCAATGATGAGAGGGAATCATTGATTGGCTGCCTCCTGCACGCCCCCTACTGGGGATCGAGCCTGCAACCCAGGCATGTGCCCTTGATCAGAATTGAACCTGGGACCTTTCAGTCCGCAGGTGGATGCTCTATCCACTGAGCCAAACCAGCTAGGGCAAGACATTTACATTTATAAGGACATCTCCATTTGTAAAGGTGTCTTCCTCTCTGTATCAGGAAGAGGTGACTGAATCTTTAGAAACTCTCATCAATGGAGAAGTCAACAACCTAAATCTATACAACAATCTTATCCTTGTTTACTGTTCTTTACCTAGTCACCTCCTATAACTGGATTCTCCCCTCCTCTCCCCATCTTTTGTCAGCTGGAGGCGGTATTAAATAGGTGGTAGACTGGGCCATTTCAGGCAGTTACACAGTTTTTCTGGGTCTCTCCCATGTATACAGGAGGTATACATGCTATTAAATTTCTGTTTGTTTATCTCCTATTAACCTGCCTTTGATTACAGGGAGTCTCAGTTAAGGAGTGAGAAGGGTAGAGAGAAAATTGTTTTTCCTCCTTTACACTACTCAGCAAGATCTGTTGAGACCCTCACCTGTTCACATCTGTCCATGTTAAGCCTTTAAAGACTGAGTTACATCAGTAATTGCAGCCTATCAGGTGAAAAGCACATCTTACTGCGTAAACAAACCACTTTCTTGACTAAGTTATTAAGAAGTTTTCTCATAAAAATAAGATTCCCAAGGGGGTTGCTAGAGCACAGTTGGTGGCAGTTACTCCAAAGCAAAAGCTATTTCACATTTGTATCTGCCATGTCGAAATTTTCATTTAAAAAACAAACTTGAAGAATCTACTTCCACAATACAGAGGCTATTATTTCTAGTGGTGTTTGTTTTTTCTTAAGTGAAAACTTGGACTCCAGGGAAGCAATCTCAGTGAAGCACCCTTTGAGATTGTCTGCTCCAACCACTCCATCTTTTACTTTTCTTTCACCCATGTCTAATTTGGCAACAATTTTTAAAGCAATTTGCATTGCATGAGTCGTTCCAAAGGAATTCAAGTTTTCATAACAACAATGTTCTTTTTACACTCACTGCATCAGTATATGTGGTATTGAGTTCAATCACAAAATCAGAAAAACAAGTAAAAATAGCATAAACAAATTTTGGGGCCAACACAACTGATTCTTGTGAGGTATACAGGGTGAATGGTACATGCAGGACAGGCATCTTTGAGATGCCTTTTCCCCAACTCCTCTCTATCTCTTTTTAAAATGTTATTTTTCATTTACAGTTGACACTCAGTATTATTTTGTATTAGTTCCAGGTGTACAGCATAGTGATTCGACAGCCATATACTTTACAAAGCGCCCCCCCCCCCAATATTTCCAGTACCCACCTGGTACCATACTTAGTTATTACAATATTATTGACTATTTTCCCTGTGCAGTACTTTATATCCCTGGGGCAATTTTGTAACTACCAATCCATACTTCTTAATACCTTCACCTTTTTCATCCAGTCCTCCAACCCCTGCTCCCATGTGGCAACCATCAATGTGTTTTCTGTATCTATGAATCTGTTTCAATTTTGTTTGCTTATTTTTTGTTCTTTAGATTTCACATATAAGTTAAATTATATGGTATTTGTCTTTCTCTGACTGACTTATTTCACTTAGCATGATGCCCTCTAAGTCCAAACACGCTGTCTATTGCAAATGGTAAGATTTCATTCTTTTTTTGTGGCCGAGTAATATTCCATTGTATATATGTACCACCACTTTTTTATCCACTTGTCTATCGTTGGGCACTTGGGCTGCTTCCATATCTTTGCTATTGTAAATAACCCTGCAATGAATATAGGGATGCATCTATTCTTTCATATTAGTGTTTTGTATTTTGATATATAAATACCCAGAGGTGGGATTGCTGGGTCATAAGGCAGTTCCATGTTTAATTTTTTGAGGAACCTCCATACTATTTTTCACAGTCGCTGCACCAATCTGCATTCCCACCAACAATGCACAACTCCTCTCCATCTCGTGACCCTCCACGTCAGGCTGACTGGCCCAGGGTGCTGATAGCTAATAGGCTTCTCATGCATATTTTAAAGCTGTGAGAAAATATTTTGAACTCCATTGGAGGCACTTGGTGTTACTTCACATAAATGCAAACCATTTTCTTTTACTCAAGTATCATCACTATTCCTGCTTGAGAAGAATGCTTATTTGATAGAAAATTGCTCACTTCTGATGATCACCAAGGTAAAATGAATAAAATCTCCCTGAATGGAGATATTAGGAAATAACACCATCTCTTTTGGGGCAGTAGAAAAAACACCATTGCTCTCCAGAGATCCTTAAATATCACCCACCTGTTTTCAATTGCATTTTCTACAGATTTCAAGCCCCAATTAATCAACTTTATGCAGTATGTAATAATATGTTAATGTCTAATTTTATCTCTAGTATAGTAAGTTGATATGAAATGAGTATATTCAGATGTATGCCTATTATAGCTAGTCCCCATTCAAGAGCTTACTAATTAGAGCTACTATGTTAATTTTACCTAGAATAGCTGTTCATTGTCTCTAGGAATCTGTTTTGTTTTGTTTTTTCTTTTTCCCATTCTGTGGGCGTGACAGAAATTTATCTCAGTCACTTCAAGAGTTTCCTCTAAAACACACCTTTTCTAAATGGAAAGTTCTTAAATATTACTAAGGAGATGGAAATGGGAAAATACTGATCCTGCAGTTTCTGTGTCCTGACCTTTTCTCTCTCATCTAGCAGATGTGTTATCTGTGGCTCAGTATTTAGGACATGGGTATTCTTTTGCTTCATGTTCACTCCACTGGGGCACAGAGATGGCACTTCCCTGCGAGGCTGTTGGGGCACCACCTGCTTAGACTCACCATGAATCCACTTCCTGTCTGCACCAGGAGCAGACTTGTCAGCAGGACTGGTGGCTCTTGGGTCCACCAACGCATATACTCTTGTCACTTCTCTTTTGCCTCTTTTTCCACAATGCAGAGGAATCTCTTTAAGTCTCTGCTGGAAGTCTCATTCTCCTTAAATCTCCAGTTCTTACCGATGATGTTCTCAAGCACTTTTATTCCTGGCTTGAATGCATATGCTTTTGAAACACAAAAGCCAGGAAGAAATTTATAGATGTGTTGATGTCTGCCTTGCTACACCTCTTCCCTGAGAATGAGCAGAGACCAGGTATTTCCCTGAATGGGTTGAGAGGGGAAAGGAGGGCGAGAAAGGGGGGAATAGCTGGAGCATAAAGGACAAAGGCTAATATCCCCAAATAACTGTCACAATAATTTTCCTAATCATCTTATTTACAAACTAAATATCACCATCCTGTCCCCTTCCCAATGAAGCCCCAGACCAGTTTGCAATTTTGGGTCCTGTAATGGCAAGTACTTTCATAGGCTTAGTTACATCAACGCCCTACTTTACTATCAAGGTCATCCAGGGATGACTTATGGGCCTTCAAGTTATTTCCTGAAGCACGAAGTTTCCTCAGTTATTTTCTCCATGTTGCTTCTCTTTTCACACTGGACTTACCACATTTCCAGACTCTAGGCCAGTGATGGCGAACCTATGACACGCATGTCAGAGGTGACACGCGAACTCATTTTTTTTGGTTGATTTTTCTTTGTTAAATGGCATTTAAATATATAAAATAAATATCAAAAATATAAGTCTTTGTTTTACTATGGTTGCAAATATCAAAACATTTCTATATGTGACACGGCACCAGAGTTAAGTTAGGGTTTTTCAAAATGCTGACACGCCGAGCTCAAAAGGTTCACCATCACTGCTCTAGGCATTTCACTAAGTTTTCCATTTTATCAGACTGAATTTCTGCTTTTGCCCTTATTCCAAGTCCTTATTCCAGAAATTTGCCTTTATCTCTGTGGTAGGCTGAATGATGACCCCCTCCCCAAATGATGTCTATGTTCTAATCCCCAGAAACTGGGAATATATTATGTTTATGGAATTAAACAGTCCTCCGTAAGATAAGGATATTATAATGAGTTATCCAGGTGGAACCAATGTAATGACAGGGTCTTTAAATTGGAAGAGGGGGCATAAAAGGTCAGAGTGGTGTGATGTGATGTGATGTGATGTGATGTGATGTGATGTGATGTGATGTGATAAGAACTCAACTTGCTTTTGCTAGTTTTGAGGGTAAAGGAAGGGGCCACAAGCCAAAGAATCCAGACAATCTCTGGAAATTGGAAAGGGCAAGGAAAAGGAATGCAGCCCTGCCAACACCTTGATCTTAACCCAGTCAGCCCCATTTCAACTTCTGACTTTCAGAATTGTAAGATAACAAATTTGTGTTGTTCTAAGCCACTAAGTTTTCGGAAATTCATATAATCTCCATCATGGAATCCAGATTTGGTCTTGAAAATCCTTGAAAGTGAGCGTTTGGAACCTGCCAGGGCTCTACCTAAAGATGGACCTCCTGCTGTTTTCCTGTGTGTTGTGTCCTCACACTCTGTACCTGATGGGATACCCTACTACTCACTTTCTTGGCCTCTTGCTTGTTCTCTGCTAGAAATTTCCAGAAGATGTAGACACTTTACCCTGAAACTGAGTCCTTAACCACAATTTTGAGATGTGGAATACTCTTTTGTTATCTTGGTATTCAACATGTCTGGTCTGTATCTACTTGATATTGTAAATTTTCTGTGTGATATTGGTCAATTCAGTTTATAACATTGGCTATCCTTTTAGAATATAGTTATCCAGCCCTCTGTCTCCCTTAGCCCCTTGAATTGCCAATACCTTATTTTCATCTGAGTGATAATTCCGGAGATATCATGGTGGGAAGCACATGAAAATCAAACAGTTGCCTTCCTCTGGCCTCTAAATTGCTAAGAATGACACTTTTAGTTTTCACTTTACCCAACAACCTTTTCTTTTATTAAATTCTCTCCTAATTGCATTTCTGTTATTAACTTTGCCTCAAGTGACTATAAGTATTGATTTTCATTTTTTATGCAACTTGGACAGATCCTTGAATGTATTGCTAATTTGCACCTTGCACGTAGTTTTAGAGATTATTATTTCTAATTTCATGTGATTTTTCTTATAGCTATAGAACTTTATGTTTAAGGTCTGTAACATATTCAGTGAATTCTATAGAGTTGGTAGCAAAGAACAAGGCTGCCAGTGCTTCTTCATCAGTTGTTAACATTCTCCTGTTCTCTTCTGAAAAAGCTTCTATTATTTAAATTAAAAATTTTGGAGAGATTTTTGTTGCTTCAATGATGTTGAAAACACAAGACTTTTAAATAGCATTATTTCCACCATTCAGTTCTTTATTGTCACAATAAGTACATAATTAGTAGTTTTGATTCTTAAATCACTCAAAGAATCCATCATTAAATTAATGGTATTATTTCAATCAATGTCGTGCATGCTTCATGGCTTCTGTTGCTATTTTCATTTCTAACTTAGTGGAAAGACTATTTAGAATGATGCACTCTTGAAAAATGGATTCAGAAGCCTGTTTCTTTAAGAAGCCACTATCTCTTCTCTTGCTTTTAGTTGTTGGTTTTCCTTCTAATATTTTGAAAAATAGAAGGAGCTGAGTGTTCTAGTAAGATAAAAGATGGAAAATGTCAAATGGATTTGGTAATTAAGAGGTCCCCAGTCACTTCAATGCAGTTTGGTAGATAGGAGCCAAGTTGCTATGGATGTGGACATGAATGGAAAGCCAAGTTGCTGTGGATGGGGACATGAGTGGAAAGTGAGGAGGTGGAAATAGCCAGTGGGAAAGATGAGAAGCAGAGGTGAAAGAAACTGGATGTTAAATAGATGGGACAAATGTTCAAAGAGGGATTTCAAGAAGAGAGAGACTATAGGATATTTATTGGCTAAGAAAAATAAGCCAGCAGAAAGGCAAAGCCTTTCAAGGGAGGTTATGACTGAAGGAGCAGGATCTTGGGAAAAGGAGGAGTTGGAGGGTATGCAGAGGAAAGGACTGGTTGGTTGTTAAGAGAAGGAAAGCAGCACTTTCTGAGCCTGGAGGACAGGCGTTAAGGATGGATATGACTAAAGATGTGTTTGCAGGGAGGCTGGGAAGAAAGTTAAAGAAAGTCATGCCTGATGGCCTCAACCATTCTCCACAAAGAAAGAGGCTTTATTATTTTCTAAAAGTGTGGGGCTCATGAATTGAATAATGGCTTGAGGAGAATTCTGAAGATTTACAATGTTCACTGAGAAGAATGTGAGAGGAATCCAAGAAAGAACAAGCGAAATAAATGATCAAGGAATGGTTCGGTGGACCTAACTGAGATTGAACCCTTGAGTATGTAGTAGTGCCTAACTGTGTGGTTGTGTGATTCCTGCTAACAGGATTCAGCTTCCAGATATATAAACAGAGAATAAAACTTGTGATTTTAATCTAGAGCAGTGGTTCTCAACCTTCCTAATGCCACGACCCTTTAATACAGTTCCTCATGTTGTGGTGACCCCCAACCATAAAATTATTTTCGTTGCTACTTCATCACTGTAATTTTGCTACTGTTATGAATTGTAATGTAAATATCTGATATGCAGGATGTATTTTCATTGTTACACATTGGACATAATGAAAGCATAGTGATTAATCACAAAAACAATATGTAATTATATATGTGTTTTCGGATGGTGTTAGGCGACCCCTGTGAAAGGGTCATTCGACCCCCAAAGGGGTCTCGACCCACAGGTTGAGAACCGCTGATCTAGACGATGTTTTTCTGGATGGGAATAATTATAGGATGGGGTTAGAAGAGGCTCTGGTCCAGGGTGGGTAGAGAAGAAAGGGAGGCCAGGAGTGGGATGCCAGACTGAGAATTAATGGAAAGTCAAAGAGCATCCTCATTTAATGCTCACAACAACCCTTCGGATAAACAGTTTAATCAGCCTAACCTTGAAAATGAGAAAACTGAAGTTTGAGATATAAAGTGACATTTCACCCTCTGGAAACTCATAAGCCAAATAATTAGGCGAATAATTGAGAATTCGATAAAAATGCTTGTTGATTACATACCTTAGCAAGAACTCCACATTTCTTATCATTTTAGTGTCTTTACCTGAAAATATCAAGATATTCTGAGAAAAAAATCACATGAAATCATGTCTAGTTACTTAAGTGCCTCACATAATGACCTCTATTAGGATATATTTTATAACAAGGCATTACTACCATATTAGTGAGTGAATTGCTGCTGAAATTTATCTTAGACAAAAGTATATTAATCCTTATTTTTCTCTGTCTCAATTCTTTTTGGATTGTATTGTGCTACCTGGTTAGAAAAAAAAGCTCATATTCAAACATTTCTATAAGGCAATATTTTATTTATTATTATTTTTAAAAATACATATTTTAAAAATTGATTTCAGAGAGGAAAGGAGAGGGCAAGAATGATAGAAATATCAATGAGGAGAGAGAATCATTGATCAGCTGCCTCCTGCATGCCTCCATAATGGAGATGGAGCACGCAACCCAGGCACCGCCCTGACCGGGAATCTAACCATGATCTCCTGGTTCATAGGTCGACCTGGCTCAACCACCAAGCCACGCCAGCTGGGCAATAGTTTATTTTTTTAAGGGAGAAACAGTTTTGTTTTTAATTCTTTTGCTGTATTTTATAACATTTTAATGATATTTATCTCAGGGAAAGTCATGTTAGTATACATTTTACAGATATAAAAGTCACTATGGCGACAACCTTGACAGATTAGTTTGGAATGATACTCTTTAAATCGATAGCTTGTTAGTAGAACGTACTAGCTCAGGCTAGGATAAAAAAATCCCAAGATCTTTCTATACCCCCTCCCCTAGAAGTATAACAAATTATATAACTGCTGCATAACAAATTTCAACTTCTCCCCAAAAACGTAGCAGCTCCAAACAACAAAAAATTTTGAAGGTCAAGAATTTGAGAGCAGCTTAGCTGGGTGGTACTGGCACAAGGCTGCAGTCAAGGAGTCAGCTAAGAACACAGTCTCCTCAAAACTCAACTGGGGGAGAATATGCTTTCAAGCTCACTTCACATGACTGTTGACAGGATTCAGATCCTTGCTGACAGAAGCATCAGCTCCTTGCCACATGGCCTCTCCATAAGATAGATCAAAACATGGCAAATGGCTTCCCTCAGAGCAAGTGAGTGAGAGAGCAAGAGAAGGTATCTAAGCTGAAAGCTCAATCTCTTTGTAATCTAACTTTGTAAGTGACTTTTCCCATATTCTGTTCATTAGAAGCAAGTCACTAGGTCTGGCATGCCCTCAAGGGAGGTGCATTATACAAAGGCATGTATACCAGCATGTGGGGGTTATTGGGGCCATCACAAATGCTGATAGATAGATAGATAGATAGATAGATAGATAGATAGATAGATAGATAGATGATAGATAGAAGCAGAGGGAAATTGAGAGATGATAGATGGATAGATGAATATTTTGAATTCTAATTTCCATTGAACAGCAAGTTTTGTTTCTGTTGTTTGCATAAGCAGTTTATTTCATCTAATGAAATAAAAATACCATTTTGACATAGTTAAATTTTTAAATAAAAAGGAAAAATTATTTAACTCTTCAATGGAGCAAATAATTACCATGGGGAGAAACAAGGAAGGCAACTGAGCAATTTCTCTTCATTAGTGTTAGTGAGGGAGATGAGATGCACAGCTGGAATTAAACATTATGATAAACTTTCTTTTTAAAATTATTTTTTCAATTATGAACATAACTAATGCTCATTATATTCAAATGCTCATTGAATCAGGTATAGCCAGACACTTTTATGGAACTCAAATTGATTTTATTTCTGGAGCTACTACCTACAATGAAAGATCTCCCAGAAAAACTCCTATGGGACTTAGAAGGTACAGCCTAACATGAGGTCAGAAATGTTACTTCTGGGCAGGCCAGGAATATTGGTACATTTTGAGGACCTTGAGGAGAATTTATAGATAGTACAAATGAAATCTGACACAAAGTGTTTCTTGGGCTTGATTTCCTTGCCTCAGGATAGCAAATAATAAAAGTCTAGTCTGAGTTTCCTTATAAGAATTTTAAGGAAAGTTAATTTCAGGAGTCCTATACAGCAAATTAATACTTGCTACATCTGTGTAAACAATCAGGCCATACCTCTGAGACCAACCGTCTCTTGTGATGATGAATGAC
>NW_005871097.1:3842056-3878557 GCF_000147115.1 Myotis lucifugus
GTGGTATGGTAAACTCGAATTCCTAGGGAATGACTCGATGCCATGGCGAAGTGCGTTGATAAGGGATAAACGAATTAGACATGTGGTGAAAGGGCAAGTAGAAGATGGAGTGGTTGGAGCAGACAATCTCAAGAGTTGCTTCACTGAGTTGCTTTCCTGGGAGTGCAAGTTGTCCACTTACGAAGAACAGGCTACCACTAGAATTAATAGCCTCTGTATTGTGGAAGTAGATACTCTCAAGTTCATTTTTTAAATGAATAATTCCGACATGGCAGATACAAATGTGAAATAGCTTTTGCGGGGGAGTGGGTGAGAGGTGGGGGGGTGCACTTCATTATTGACCAACGACTAGACCACTTTTTGCAAATTCATTTCAACATGCCTTTACTGTGAATAAATTTGTGATTCTTTGCCTTTGTGACATCTTTTCTAGTTCCCTTTTAGCTAATGACAATAAAAATGTATGGCATTTATTCATTTTATGTTATCAATCACGATTTTATCTTTTATGAGCATTATCTTTTAACATCCCTTAAAAGTCAAAATGATCCCTGTCGTCCCACCTCTGTAAGTGAGCAGCCTGAATGGCAGGGAATACATGAGAGCAATGAAGAAACCCTTTAGTGAAATAGTTTATGGTAGGAGAAGGGAACTAGAAGGTAAATACAATAGAAAGAATGTCAGGAAACCTGGGTTCTAGACCCATCTACTACCCATTAGCTGTCAGACCTTGGAGGTAACTTTCTTAACCTCTCTAGTTTCCTCCTGTAATAATACTATCTCCTAGGGTTGTTATGAGGATTCAAATTAAATTAAACCATCATGTAGGGTGATCAGCATATGGTTGGTGGTTACTATTATTGTTATTATTCTCTGCTAAATCAGCATCTGCATTTTAGCAAGATGTTTCATTGATTCATATACATCTCAGTGGTTGAAAAGGCTTGATATAGAACACAGGCCAACATACAAGAATCAGTCCGACAATAATTATTATTCATGTGATGCTTATTAATCACTAGAGACCTGATGCACAAAGATTCGTGCAAGAATAGGCCTTCCTTCCCCTGGCTGCCGGCACCGGCTTCCCTCCGGCACTCAAGACCCGGGCTGCTTCGCTCCTGCCACTGCCAGGCACCCGGGACCCAGGCTGCTTTGTTCCAGCCACCACCAGGCATCTGGGACCAGGGCTGCTTCGCTCCGGCTGCCGCTGCCACCCACCCGGGGGCGTGCTCTGAGCCACGCTGCAGCCGCTCAGAGCACGTCCCCACCCCTGGTGTGTGTCCCCTGGGCTGGGAGCGGCACACAGTCCCCTCCCGCCCATCTGCGCATGCAGCTCCTGCTGACCTGGTTGTGACCCTTATGGCATCCCAGCCCAATTTGCATATTACCTCTTTTTATATATATAGATGGTTCCTAGTTGACGGGTGCTGGGAATATTAAAATCATTTGGAGAACTTAAAAATGCAGACCCAGTCCCAGAGATTGTGAATTTCAAGAGGGGTCCAGAAAAATAATTTATTTTAAAGGACCCCCCCCCCCCCCGCTGCCCCCTTCCAGGTAAGTATGGTTCACAACCAGGTTTGGGAGCTGCCACAGGGTATGAGAATTGGGAGTTTCAAAAAAAAGGGAGAGGGAGAGAATGATAGAAACATCAATGAGAAGAGAGAATCATTGATGGGCTGCCTCCTTCATGCCCCCTACTGGGGCTTGAGCACACAACCTAGGCATGTGCCCTCACCTGGAATCGAACCGTGACCTCCTGGTTCATAAGTTGATCACTGAGCCACACCAGCTGGGCAGAGGAGTAAATCTTGAATTGAACCTTTCGATTTTTGCAGAATAGAGAAAGTATATTTGTGTGTGTGTGTGTGTGTGTGTGTGTGTGTGTGTGTGTGTATACACGTGCGCATGCGTACACAAGACAATAAGATAATGTTGTTGTAACTTTTCCCCCCCAGATAATGAGAAACAAATGCAATCTGAAAGAAATATTGTTCTCTGGGGAGTTTTGGCAGGATTTTAAGACAATAACATTGCTCTGCTAAAACAAGTATGATATGGTGTTGCTCATAATAGTTGGGGAGCCACTGTCACATTTGATTTATGTTTAGAAACAATTTCAATGGATACAATATTATTCTTCTCAAGTTCCACTTTGGGGATAATATGTACATTCTTTTTCTCACATAAAGACAACTTGTATTTGTTTCAAGAAAATGGAAAGTATTTCTGTGCATTGGCACAATATTTTCAATGAGTTCATCAAAAATCATGAAGCCATGGATGTGATTATAATTTAAAATGTCAGGTCTATACAAATGTCAGGTCATGGTCTGGATCTCTCCAGCCTCTCCCACCCTTTCCCCCATTACTCTGACTCTGCACACACCACAACCTTGCTCTTCACCATAGGTCAGATCAGATGTTCTACCTCCAAAGCCTTCTTGATTTTTTTTTTGTTCTACTCTTTGAAATTAAACTTTATAATCTTGTGTTATAAGTTATTTGTTTCCATGGAGGCTTCCTTTATTAGACTTTGAGCTCATTGAGGCAGGTGATGACTTTTTTATTCATATTTGAATGGCTAGTGCTGGAGTTTCACTTCCCATATGTTGGCATAAACTCCTTATAAACCTAATCTCCCATGAATAACAACTATAAATTCCAGACATATTATAAAATACAATTGCATAAAAACTCTAGAGAATAATCCAAATAGGCGGATTTTACAGGGAAGTTCAAATTTGGAAGAAACAACTGTCACATTGAAAGTTTCCAGTTTTTGCAGTTTTGGCACAAGGGCCCTGACCTGCTCTCTTTCCGGTCGGGGCAGTCAAAGCACAGAACTCACGGAGGCCACAGCTGCTGGAAACTGCAGGGCGGCCCAGAAAGGAGAGAGGCAGAGCAGGTAACAGTCAAATTCTACACTGAAACCCTGCTTACAATGACTCCTGGACTTCACACACATGGTGAAGACTCAAAGAAGTTTGCAACTGAGGCTAAAGAAACTGAACTGGGATATTACGGTAGCTGCCACCTACTATGGGCAGAATAAAAATTTCAGTTAAATGTCTGCTGAAAAAATTATCCATGCTCTTTAGAGGAATTTAACAGAATTCAGTCTCTATAACTTTCTATTACAATCCAAAATCACTCAACACCAGGAAAATGTGACTCATTCTTAAATGAAAAGACAATCAATAGATGCCAATCCTGTGATAACAGATGTTGGAATGATCAGACATGAACTTTAAAGCAGCTTTATAATCATGCTCAACAAGGTAAGGAAAAACGCAATCACAATGAAATGAAAGACAGGAAATCTCAGCAGAGATATAGGAATTTCTTTTGGGTTCTTTATTATATTGGTTAAGTGGGCTCTGGGGTTAGCCACCTATCCTAGCCTATCCCTGCCTATCTTCCTACTAAATGCCTTTTTTTTCAAATTAATATTTCACAAAATGTATACTTTTATTTTATTTTATTTTATTGTTTAAGGTATTACAAATAGTAGTACATATGTCTCTTTTTTCCCCACTGACCTCCCCCCAGCCTCCCCTTTCACTCTCTCACAATTAATGACTGATATTTTCTTTCAGACCTACCTCCATTGAATGACTAATCATCCACACATGATAAAATGTCACAATATGTCTGGCTGTCAGGGAATCATTTAGTCAAATAAACTTTGGTCTCTGCCTAGTTACCTTTATTCAATCTAGTTTGGACAGTATTCTCATGGAGTGTGTAATTGCTACCCAAACAGACTCCTGGAAAAGAAACTGTTTTTCCTATAGACTTAAGCCAAAGTTATACCCGGAAGTGTATTATATTGGGATATTAAGTTATTAATATCAACTAATATTAATGGTCTACTTAAAACTTAAACTCCAAAAGACTTTCTTTTACCATTCTTTGAGTTTAGAGAATAAATACACCTATTTATAAATAACACCCCTTCTCTGATTATTTCTGCCATATTTTTATTGATTTTTAGAGAGAGAGGAAGGAAGAGGGAGGAAGAGAAACATTGATACATCGATGTGAGAATGGAACATCGATGGGCTGCCATCTGCATGCGCCCCACCAGGGATTGAGCTCACAACACAGCCACGTGCCCTCACCAGGAATCAAACCAACTTATTTTTTGTGCACAGGAAGAAGCCCAACCAGCTGAGCCACTTCAGACAGGGATCTTTCTCACTGATTTTTATGTTGACATAAAACGCAGCTGGGAAGTAGGGGAGGCTGGGGGAAGGTCAATTGGGGGGAAAAAAAGGAGACATATGTACTACTATTTGTAATACTTTAAACAATAAAAAATAAATAAAACGAAGCTTGGACAAATGCTTTGTAACTTCAGTGGAAGTGGAGGCAGGAGCTGTTAGTTAACCTTTCTATGACCACAATCATGGGCAGCCTCAAGATAAAATGGAATAGACTAACAGAAGGAGACTCAGTCCTTACTCATATCATGGGGCCACTTCATCAAACTCTAGTCTAGACTGTATAATAATATGGGCCAATAAAGTAACCTTGTTATTTGAATCAGTTTAAGTTAGGTTTCTGTTCCTCAGTTTCAATGATCCCAAGTGATATACAAAGGCTTGGGTTGTGAAGTTAGTTATGAACTTTTTTCCATTGGATTTATGCAATGACAGGATATCTTTCTTGACTATGTGCTACAAATGTCATGAAAAATAATTTAGTATTGGAATTTTTAAAATCTCATCACAATCTGAAAACAATGTTTCCTGGAACATACATTTTTTTTTGCAATTTCTTGTCACCATCTATCAATGAATTGTCATTAAAAATCTGATTTTTTCTCTGTCATTGTTCAGTGACATACAACTTCTTTCAATATTGCTGAAGTATTCTCTTGTTTTCAGGTCTTTACATACGATGCTCCTTCTGCTTACATATGATACTATTCCCCCTACTCTTTGCAGTTAAGAGATAATGACTCTGCTTAGGAGATCTTCTGTGATACTATAGACTCTAGTCTCCCAAAATGCTCTGTATTCTCTTTTCATAACTCTTCTTTTTTCATCAATTTTTTAAAAATTTAATTTCCCCTTTTTATTTATCTATCTATTTATTATTGATAGTATTACAGATGTCCCCCATACCCCCTCCTCCCAACATACTCACCTGTTTATCCCCCTCTGCTCAGCCCCTACCAGGAATTTCTTAATACCTTTCCTTCCCAGTATGCTCCATGAAGCAGGTTTCAAATGGTAGGTTGAATTATTATTTCTAATTCTTTACTGACTCCCTGTAATAGAATTATACATCCATGCCTTTGGCCATGTGACTTTGCAGTAGTTCCCATTGGAGTAAGTGGAGGATATATCCCTGATTCATAACTTGGGTTTGGTCATATGATTTGATTTGACCAATGTAATATGGGCAGAAATGATAGTGTACCAGTTCTGAACTGAAGCATTAAAAACATAGTACATCAGTCTGAGTCCAATCAAGAGACAGAAACCACACAGTAATTTATTTGAATAGGGGAAGTGTAATATAATTAATTATTAAACTATGATAGAGGAATAACTATAAAGGTGTAAAGGGAACTCTAGGAATGAGAGAGAGTACTCAAGGGAGGACAAAGTTGGAAGGGGGTTGCTTCCTAAGAATGGGTTTAGATATCATTGGAGAGGGTATAGCTGTAGCCCATTGGATAGTGGAGATGTTTGCTGGGTTGCCCTGGCTAGAGCTGGTCCAAAGTCATCAGGTATCAGGAAACCACCTTCTGGGATGCAGGTAAGCTGAGGCTGATGGTCAGTAGCACAGGAGTCAAGGTATCTGGAGTCCACTCACTGGCAAGATGGTACACAGTCTGTGATACATGGTATCTGTGTTGGGACAGTTCTAAGAAATAGCCTCTAGGGTACGAGTGAGCGAAGGCTCACTGGTGGGTATGCAAAGAGGGCTGGGGCACCACTGTGAGCATGAGGTTGGTAGTGCAACTGTGTCCACTTCAGGAGGGTCATGTCTTGCAAGTCACTGGGCCTGGGCCAGGCTGTGAGATCACTGAGTGATGGTGCACTCTCAGCACATAGCTGGGACAGAGTACTGTTAGATGTTCCTATATACATGCACCATGCAACAGAAGCAAGAAGTAAAACTCAGCACACTGGAACCAGGAAAAGAAGCCTCCTTCCTCCTGCAATGCCCCTCCACTAACAAAGCTTACTGTAAAGGACATGTTTACTGTAAAGGAAAATGAGCAAAGAGTCTCATCTACTATTGTAGAACAGGTATTGAAGGGTGAATTTGGAGTTGAGAGGCTATAAATTGATAACTGACATGCATTGCAAGTTTCTACCAGCTGCTACCCTCTTTCCATGAAAGAGCGTGGCCTGGAGAGTCATTGCTTCTTCAGGCTCACTTCTACAGAGTGGAGCAAACATGAGTCCTGTGTGTAGTTTAGAATAGTCCAGCTGAGATGATTAAAATGACAGCCAATTTACAAACCCAGAAATATTAGCCCTAGTCGATTTGGCTCTGTGGAAAGAGCTTCGGCTTTCGGACTGAAGGGTCCCGGGTTCAATTCCAGTCAAGGGCATGTGCAGGAGGCAACCAGTCGATGTGTTTCTCCCACATCGATATTCCTCTTTGTCTTCCACTCTCTCTCTAAAAATCAATGGAGAAATATCCTCGGGTGAGGATTAAACAAACAAACAAAACACACACACACACACACACACACACACACACACACACACACACACCAACCAGGATTATAAATGCTCATTGTAGCAAGCTGTTGAGATTTTGAAGCAATTGGTTATATAGAAAAAAAACCCTACATTTCCCACATTTCTTGTGTCTGTGCCTAGATTATAAGAGGAGCTCAATATAAATATTTTTAATGAATTGTTTTCCAAACTTTGGGGCCATTTTCTAATGTCTTTGAAGGTTGGGCCCAGGTGTTGTTTAATGAGCTACAGATTGAGTCACCATTTCAGGTACACAGCAGAAAAGGAAAAACATAATGAAGTATGTTACTGGATTTTAAATTTGATCTTTAAAAGAAAAAAATAAATCTAAACTATGAATTGCCTTTTTATCTTTTAAACCCATGTAGCTCATTCAGTGTGGAGCTTTTACGTGATGTACTTAGGCCATTAGGTCTGGCTTCATCATCTAAATTGGTACCTTTTTGATGTGGCTTTGGGAGAACAAGGTAAAAACTAATCAGAGGAAGATTGCCTTGTATGTGAGCCAGTTATTGCTCAAAGGGTGAATTTATGGGTGAAGACAGAAACCAGATAATCAAAACATAGTCTCTATTTGTAGGCTGCAACTATCATAACTTAATTTTATGTTTCAATCTTTTTCTCCTGTTTGGGGTCACAGCACACACCACACCGTCATATGTAACTGACTAACAGTGAAGAACTCTGTTCTTGCATTCATTATTATGTTGATATTATTTTCATTACACCACAAAGAACCATCAGCACACATGAACACATTCTTCAGTCAATTGAAATTATTTTATAAACGTTATTTTATATTTATTTATAATTTTATAAGTGCTTTATAAATATCTTTAGTATAAAGATATAAGTCCACTTCAAGGATACCTGGTAGAAAATTTGGCATGGTAGTTCAAACATGATCGTTGGTTTGGCTACAAGTGCCAGCTATTGCTAGTGGTGTACTGAAGAGTTTGACCCTGATTCTCGTGGTTCTTATAGTAGAGTTGCCTCCTAATTTGTGACTGGAACTATGTTCGAAGAGCCTGTTATCACCACCTCGGAGTCTGCTCTGAAATCTCATGCTCAATATGAGCTGCTCTGCATCTTTTTGTGACCTTGGGCTTTGTGCTGCTGCTGCTGCTGCTGCTGCTGCTCCTTCTTCCGAGGCATCACCATTCTGCCACACAGGGGTTTTAAGTTAGTTTTTCATAGTGGGGTTTTTTCCTGATTAAACATGCTATTAGCCCTCCTTCTATCATTGGCGTAGTATGTACTCATTTATTTTTCTTCCAAAGATGTTTATTAAAATGTTTTCAAAAGAAAATCATACACTATGTTCACATTATTTTAGATTCATAGCCTCTCTATCTTTTACACTTTTAAAGTTTCCTCTTTCTTGCCTCTAATACTCATCTAAAGAATCTAAAATCAGTTTCCATTTATTCATTTCCTCTTTTTCTAACTTCTTTTTTTTTTTGAGCTGGAATAACTTTTTTTAAAAAAAATTTTCTTTATTGGTGAAAGTATTACACTTGTTCCCTTTGTTTTTTCTTTTCCCCATTGACCACCTCCACCCAACACCCACCCCTCCCAGACCTTCACCACACTATTGTCTGTGTCCATGGGCTATGCATATGGAATAACTTTTGATATGTCTCTGAACAAAGTTTTAAAAGAGTTGAAATTACATGGTCACTCACAAATGAAGGCTATAAACAGAATGTAGACTTTGACAGAATTTTAGACATAATTTTCTCCAACTTTATCCTTTTGAGAAGTAAAGTTGCCTGTACTAGGTTATATAGTTGGATGGTGGGAGATTTAGGACCAGCTCTTAATAACCCTTTCTTCTCTCTCAGTTCTCTTTCCACTGTATCATGCCACAAAATAAGAAGATGGGAAGGGGTATTAGAGATCACTACCTAACCACATTGTTTTAAAGACAAGAAACTAATGCCAGGAAAATTTGGATAGTTGGCATGACAGTGATATTCTTGGCCCTCCAGTAAACATCCCAGAAGAACCTGCTTGTTATTTTATATCTTAAAGCAAGAAGTATTTCAGTAAAATTCCAGGCCAAGGGACTGACTTGGTAGGACAATTCACTGGAGACATCTGTAGCTCATACACTCATGTTTGTTAGGAAGCTGAGCCATCCTTATGTGTAAGCAGAAAGAGGAGGCATGCTAGGAAATCTCTCCCAACAAAAATATTACCCTATACATATCCTTTTTGGGAGATTAATTTTTGGGGTACTAAAGGTTTCATTTTCTCTTTCAAGTGTTAACGTAAAAACCATTGAAACCTGTAAAGAATTTGTGAGTTTATTTGAGCCAAATTGTCGACATATGCTGGGAAGCAGAACCTCAACGAATTGAGATAATGCTCCGGGGAATGGTGCATTACATCTGTATTTATACATTGCAATCAAAGGAGGGAGGTAGGTGGGTTACATGAAATTCATTGGTGATAGATTAAGGAGGTGGGATAAAGCAAAGCAGGGAAACCGCTGGGATAGGGTAAAAAGTGAAATGATGGACATGTGCTTCTTTTACACAGATGGGTACAGGATAGTTTAACATAATTAACAGTTGACAATTAACTTAATAACAATAACAATGAGGGAATGTCCTGGTGCCATTTGTTGTGCCCTGAGGGGTCCGGAAAAAAGGGAAGTTACAAGTTACCCAGTCTTTTCACCAATATGTTATCTTAGAGGCAAAAAGACATATGGGCTCACTAAAGATCTAAGTTGATCTTTGTCAAGGAAAATACTGGCCTAGGACAGGACTACCCACCATAACCTGTTTGTAGTTAAATATTTAATTTTCAGACCGTCTTTTGTGGTTATTTTAGTTCAGGGGTCCTCAAACTTTTTAAACAGGGGGCCAGTTCACTGTCCCTCAGACCGTTGGAGGGCCGGACTATAGTTTAAAAAAAATTATGAACAAATTCCTATGCACACTGCACATATCTTATTTTGAAGTAAAAAAACAAAACAGGAACAAATACAATATTTGTATTTGCATGTGGCCCGAGGGCCGTAGTTTGAGGACCCCAGTTTTAGTTCTTTGAGTTTGTACAACCACCATGCAGGCCTTACCTGAACTAGTCAGGTTAGCATATGGCCCCTTTCGTCCACACAAGAATTCCCCATTAAATGCACATAATCCTAAAGAATAATTTTGAGTCATTTCAAATGTTATTAGCTAATACTGCAAGGGTTTTTCCTGAAAGAGGTGCTCCTTTGATGTACTTTTGTAATAAAGGAAGGGAACCATGAGAAAAGAATTCTGAAATGAGATGCTTGTTTTCAAATCAAGCACTTTAAACCATACTTGGGACTCAGTTATATTTAAAACCTTGCTGCTTTACAGAGGCAGCAGTTCTTAAGAAACACAACCTCAATGAATAGTGTTATCTATTTTATGTGAAATGTAGGTAGAATCCCTAGATTTCCTCCTCAAACTCATTTTATAACTGCTAATGATTCTGCATGGGGGGAAGGGGAAATATTGGAGCTAAGGCTTAAATGCACTGATCTAAACACATTCTTGATTTTATTTGCAATTTGCATAGTTCATCAATTCTAAGATGTACTCCCCCTCCCCATTTTAACTTTTCTGAACTCAAGATGTTTCTATTGGTTAGTGGTGTCTTACAATGATTGGTAGCCAGGTGGTCATTGTCATGTAGTTATTGCATGAATGGGCACCAACTTGATCACTGTGTTTGTGTTGTCGTCATTTTAATTGACCTATATGCTGTTTTTACCACACATGTTAAATTTAACTCGTATTTAAAATATCTTCCATGGATTATTCTATGACGTGATGATGAAACATTAAGATGTTGTAAATGCAGAGTGGCAGTGGCACCAGGATGTAAATTTAATGTTAGTGAAACAACTACTGTCATTGTGTTTAGATAGTTTTCTTTCAATGGAATGACCAAGTGTTTGATGGGATCTAGGAAGGGAAGATAATTACAGGTAGATAAAACTGTTACATTTTGTTATTCAGTTTATGCAAGAAGCTTTGCCTATACCTCATCAAGCAACACCAGCATTTGCAGAATGGGTGATGCCATCTTGGAAGAATGTTTTGAAGATAATAGTGGAGCACCATCTTAAGAAATGCTGTATTACCAGCATTATTAATGGCACAGAGGACAAAATCATGTGTATCCTATTGTATAACACAGATATAAAAACAAAACATGAAAATTCTGTGTTGAAAATTGATTTATAAGAATTGGATCATGAAGGCTTCTGGTCAAGATGGTGGAGTAGGAAAACATGGTACTCACATCCTCCCATGACAACATCAAAATTAATTACAACTAAGCTACAGAACAACCATCATGCACATCCACCTGAAGTCTTGCCAAACAGAAGTCTTATAATTAAGGATATACAGAAATAGCCAGTTGGAGACAAATAGGAGGGGCGGAGATGTGGAATGGTCTGGTCCCACACCCACATAAGGTAGTTTTAAATCAAGAGGCATAGACCTAGCTAGTTTTGCTTAGTGGATAGAGTGTTGGCCTGTGAACTGAATGGTTCGATTCTGGTCAAGGGCACATGCCTGTTGCAGGCTCGATCCCCAGTAGGGGGCATGCAGGAGGCAGCTGATCAATGATTCTCTCTCATCATTGATGTTCTTAGCTCTTCCTCTCCCTTCCTTTCTGAAATCTATAAAAATATATTTTTAAAAAATCAAGAGGCATATATCAGCTGCAGAGGTCCCCCTGAGGAACAAGGTGTTCCAGCCCTACACTGGGACACTCAGCCCAGGGCTCCAGTTTCCGGAAGAGAAGTCCCCATAACTTCTGGTTGTGAAAACCAGCAGGAACTGTAGCTGAGTGAGACAAAGCATTGCTGGAATCCCAGGCATTCCCCTTAAAGGGCCCTCACACAGACTGACTGGGACCTACTCAGAGTTCTAGTGCTGGGGCAGCAGCTCAAAAGGCTCCAGGGACATACTGGGAGGAACTGAATGATTTGGCTTTGTGGCAAGGGCTAGAGAGGCAGCTTTCTCCTAGATAAAAGTGCTGGCAAAGGCTACTGTTCCTTTTCTGGGACCCTCCCCTCCCTGCCCTGAGCCAGTATATCTGAGTCTTCATCAACCTGGCTATCACTATTTTCCCTGCCCTGGTGACTCCCTGAGAACCCACCCCACCCAGCTGTGAGCCCACCCAAGCTGCTTCCAGTGTCTTTACCATATAAACATCCTGTTTTGGCTTATGCTGCAGACTTTCCTAAAATCTCTCAAAGGTTCACAAACCACAAACAAGCAGCATTTGGCCTCTCGGTATGTCCCATACCTCTTGCTAACTGGCCCCAGGCCTGGCATTAGTAGCAGCCAGCCTTGGTTCACAGCTTGACTTCTCACAGGCACTTCCAAGCTCAGCACAAGTAGCAGCCATCTGCACTTCACTTTATAGCCCATGCTGGGTATCCCCAGGCAGGGTACAGGTTGTGGCTGATCTTGGCCTGCATCTCCCGGGAGGCCCCAGAGCCAGTGTACATGGTGGACAGCTTCAGACCACCCAAAGACCTCAAGGGGTGAATTTGTTGGGCACTGGATCCCCACTGAAGTAAGTCCTGCTATATGGATTTGGCCCTTACACAGCAGCTCTTCCATTGTTGTCACTGCTGGTCTTTAAAACCAATTGGCCTGGGGGTGAATTCCTGCCATTGATATGCCAACAACAATCAAGGCTCAACTACAACAGGAGGGTGCACACAGCCCACATATGGGGGGCACATGGAGCACCTGGCTTGGGTGACCAGGGATGCTGTGCCATTGGGCCTCACAGGACACCTACCACATAAGATAAAGCCACTCTACCAAGAAAGGGAGCCATAGCAGCACTATGTAATACCTAGAAACAAACAGAGAAAGGTATCCTAAATGAGGAGACAAAGAAACATGTCCCAAATGAAAGAACATAACTCCAGAAAAAGAACCAAAAAAATGGAAACCAACAATGTACCAGATGCAGAGTTCAAAACACTAGTTGTAAGGATGCTCAATGAATTTAGGGGAAGAGTAGATGAACTTAGTGAGAACTTCAACAAAGACATAGGAAACATAAAAATGGAAATAGAAAACATAAAAAGAAATAGTCAGAAATGAAGAATACATTAACTGAATAGAAGAATACATTACAAGGAATCAACAGTAGAGTAGTTGAAGCAGAGGATCTAATCAGTGATTTGGAAGATAAGGAAACAGAAAAATAGACTATCAGAACAGTAAAAAGAAAAAGAATCCCCTCAAATGAAGATAGTATAAGGAGCCTCTGGGTCAACATCAAGTATACCAACATTTTCATGATGGGGGTATAAGAAGGAGAAGAGAGAAAGCAAGGGATTGAAAACCTATTTGAAAAAATAATGATGGAAAACTTCCCTTACCCAGTGAAAGAAATAGCCTTACAAGTTCAGAAAGCACAAAACGTTCCAAACAAAATGAACCCAAAGAAGCCCACATCAAGACACATCATAATTACAATTCCAAAGGTTAAAAACAAAGAGAGAATCTTAAAAGCAGCAAGAGAAAGCAGTTAGTCACCTACAAGGGAACATCCATATGACTGTCAGCTGAGTTCTCAACAAAAACTTTGTATGCCAGAAGGGATTAACTCAAAATAGTCAAAGTAATGAAAAACAGCTCAGACTACTCCACCCAGTAAAGCTATCATCTATATATATAAAAGCCTAGCAACTGGAACGGCAGAATGACCAGAACGACTGGTGGCTATGACATACATTACGGCAGCCAACCAGCCTGATCCAGGTCCTGATTGCCGCCTCCCCTCCCCGAGTCAGCCCAGCCCTCAATCAGCCCCCAACACCCCAATTGTGGGCGGGGCTGGCTGGCCAACCACCCATGGCCTCTCCCCCCAGCCAGCCCTGCCAGATGGGTCCTCATCAGGGCTGGCTGGCTAGAATAGAAGGACAGAAAAAGAGCTTCCCCAACAAGAAGCTAAAGGAGTTCATCCTCACCAAATCAGTATTACAATAAATATATTTAAAAAATTATACATATATAGTGTGGCTGCATAGATAACAAAACAAGGCCTTTACATGTGCTGTCTACAAGAGATTCATTTCAGATGAAAAGACACACACAGACTGAAAGCAAAAGGGTGGAAAAAATATTTCATGAAAATGGAAACAAACAAAACAAACTGAGGTAGTAGTACTTACACCAGACAAAATAGACTTGAAAACAAAGGCTATAACAAGAGACAAAGAAGGACCCAGCAGTTCCACTCCTGGGTTGAAGAAACCCAAAACACTAAATTGAAAAAATACATGCATTTATATGTTTATTGCAATATTATTTATAATAGCCAAGATATGGAAGCAACCTAAGTGTCTATCAATAGATGAATTGATAAAGAAGTGGTGCATATATACCATGGAATGTGACCCAGCCATGAAAAAGAATAAAATCTTGCCATCAGCAACAACATGGATGGACCTAGAGAGTATTATGCTGAGTGAAAGTCAGACAAAGACAATTCTAAAAAAACAAAGCAAATGAACAAGCAGAACAGAAACAGACTCATAGAACAGTTGCCAGATGGGAGAGGGGTTGGTGGGAAGGGTGAAAAAGGTGAAGGAACCTAGAAGTACAAATTTGTAGTTACAGAAGAGTCATAGGGACAGCATGGGTAATATAGTCAATAATATTGTAATAACTATGTATGGTGTCAGATGGGTACCATATTTATTGGGGTAATCACTTTGTAAGTTATATAAATGTCTGATCACTGGGTTTGTGTAGGCGGGAGGAACAGCACCAGGTGTTAGACCGGTGGGGTCAGACCAAACCTGGGTGCAGTAACCTCGCTACTTGGGTTCTGGCTAGAAAAGAATTCAGAGCCAAGATCCAAACTGTAAGATAACATTTATTTGGTAAAACCACAGAGGTAGAAGTAATTTCTAGAAGAAATGGGCTTAGGAAACGAGTTATGGAGGTAAAGGAAGGGCCCTTGGAGCTTGGAAGTGAGGAAGCTAATAGTAACATGCCTGGGGCAGGGAGGGGGAGAGAAGGGAAGGGAAAGGCACGGGCATGCTCCCTGGAAAGAGAGCACACTAGATCAGCAGTTCTCAACCTGTGGGTCGCAACCCCTTTGTCAGTCGAACGACCCTTTCACAGGGGTCGCCTAAGACCATCCTGCATATCAGATATTTACATGATGATTCATAACAGTAGCAACATTACAGTTATGAAGGAGCAACGAAAATAATTTTATGGTTGGGTCACAACATGAGGAACTGTATTTAAAGGGCCAGAAGGTTGAGAACCACTGCACTAGATCCTCTGTCCCAAGGGTTTTAAGGGTGGAGACTTTAGAGGAGGTCCCAGGGGAAGATTTTACTAGAATATTCAGCAGTTTTCCAAGTGTGTCCTTTCAAGGTTGTGGTCACCACTGATTGCATTATCCAATGTAGCTCGTCCTGAGGTTAGCTGTGGCTGGTTTTGTTGCTTATCTGGGCTTGGAGTTGAAATACAACTTGAGGCCTAGATGTTATCTCTGGGAAGGAAAGGTCAGGGGTTCCAAACTGCAAGATCAGTGATATGCTAGGGGAGAAAAAGTCACCCTGGAGTTGAGATTCAATCCTACAATTGATTGTCCATTGCTAGGCACCTGGGGCTTTTCCACCTTGATGACCTTCTGTACCTGGCCCATCGTCCTTGCTCTGCTCATGTCTGTCAAATTGCCTACCACAGGTTGTACACCTGAAACTAATACAGTGGTGAGCAAAGTAGGTTTACAGTTGTTTGTGTTAATGTAAAAAACAACATTCAAACCTGTAAAGAATTTTTGTGAATTTATTTGAGCCAAACTAGATTAGGGAGGTGGGAGAAAGTAAAGTGTGTGTGTGTGTGTGGGGGGGGGACCTCTGGGATTGGATAAAAAGTAAAATGACAGACACATACTTCTTTTATTTAGGTTGGTGCAGGATAGTAAGAGTCAACAATTAACTCAATAACCATGAAGGAATTTGTGGTCTCATTTGGTTGTGCCCTGAGGGGTCCAGAAAAGGAGAAGTTACAAGATACCCTGACATTTCACAGGTATGTTATCTTAGATGCAAAAAGACAATAGGCTCAGTTAAGGTAAAGATTGACCTTTGTCAGGGAAGATACTGGCCTAGGACATGACTACCCACCGTAACTGCTTTTAAAGTTTCAACTTCAGATCATTCTTTGTGGTTAGTTTAGGTCTCTTCAATTTGCAAGGCCACCACACAGGCCTTCCCTGAGCTTGTCAAGTTAGCATGTGACCCCTTTTTCATCCACATTTGTATGGAAAATAATACAATAATTAATAAAGAATAATACAAGAATAAACTATTTTGCATACTCACAACTGTAAACTGACTTTTGCCAATCCCTGCATAATATTGTATGTCAACTGTAATTAAAAAAATAAAAATTTAAGTGTTAGAATTAGATAAATGTATTTAATTCGTTTTTCTTTTGATGTATGTATAATAGTGAACATGATTAAAATCTATATTTGAAATATAAGTCTAGAAAGTTATATCCAAAATTATACAAAAAATGTCTAAGTAATTAGGAAATATTATGTCCTAATTTAATTTGAAACATTTTTTTCTTTCATAGTATCACATAAATAATGGTGTATCTTATAATCGATGATGTAGGAGGGGAAAACTTTTCATTCTGTCTTTCTGGGTTCTTTGGCTGGTCTAATTACCAAATTAACAAAAGGCAGATTAAAAGGAGAAAAATAAATTTAATTACACACATAACAATACGAGACCCACAGGGAGTCACGCAATTGAGGCTTTTAGGGTATGCCACCCTGAGCTAGGGAGACCAGGGGTAGGGGTTCTGGGACTTCAAAGGGAAAGAAAACAATTAGCAGGAAGATGGAAAGAGCAAATGCTTGGTAAACAAATGTTTGCCATGCCTTGCAGAGACAATGGGACACAGAGAGGAATTTGAACAAACAGGACCTACATGCATCCATATGTTTATTGCAACATTATTTACAATTTTGCAAGCTCTTCCAACTCACCAACACTTAGCCCACACTCTTTGCAGTTATCTATGGTGATAGCTTTCTTTCTGGACCAGGCTTTCTAAATTCTTTTAGGCAGTTAAGGGGGAAGTAAAAAGGTCTTTTGGGGCTTTGATTTTCTTCAGCTTGAAATAGTCTGCATGCCAAAGTGGCACATTCTGGGGAGACTTGTTCTAACCCCTTCAATGATATCTTAGATTCAGTAGCAAAGTCTGGAAAGAACCAGGTCCTCTGTCAAATACATTGTACTATGTCTATTAATAGGACGTACTTAGTGAATAGAGGAGTATTGATGAAGAAGAAAGAAGAGTAGGAACAATAATGGTTATAAAAATCTGTCTGGGGTGAATTCTTATGTAATAGCAATATCTATCAGAGAAGGAAGCTATCCCTTGAGTCTATTTTTCAAGTTGCTTTGACATATGCAATTCATAATTGATCATTTTTTACCTGGTATCTGAATTTCTGCGAAAAAATTAGAGGCGTGAACTTGAAGTATCTGATTTGCTGGATGGAATAATTATCTATGATGATTTTTAATCATAATTGTAAAGACTATGAGAAGCCAAATACAGTTAACCTTTTCATCACTTTGGTTGTTATTAACAGACGGTAATCAGATAAAGTGTGGAGGGCAAGGTCAAATTCACCTCTCAGGCATTACAATGCAGATGCAGACTCTATCCCATGGATGATGGCTGCTCATGGACTGAAGATTTGGGTCCTTTTACATTATAGCCTATAAGTACTAATCTAAGGAAGATGTTTCTAGTTTCTTACAAGTTTTGAAACTTCTTGAGATTACATCAAGACAATCATGAAAGACCAGCCACTCAGGCTTGATCTTGGCTTGAAGTACAGATGCCTACAGCCAAAAGGTTTAAGTGTGGAAGGAAGTGTGTGCCAAGTTTATTGGGATGCTTTTTGAGGCCATTTGTTTTCTCTTTTGCCACGTTTATATATGTTCATGTAAAAAAATTTAAACCTGTAAAGAATTTTTGTGAGTTTATTTGAGCCAATCTGTTGACAATTGCCAGGAAGCAGAACCTCAACGAATTGAGATAAAGCTCCAGAGAATGGCGGGTTATATCTATATTTATACATTGCAATCAAAGGAGGGATGAAGGTGGGTTACATGAAATCCATTGGTGATAGACTAGAGAGGTGGAAGAAAGCAAAAGGGGTGGGCCAGGGGAGGAACCCCTGGGATTGGATAAAAAGTAAAATAATAGACACATACTTAGGTGGGTGCAGGAATAATTAACATGATAATGAAAAGGCTAAAAGGCTAATTCCAATGTAACCCTGATGTTTGGAGGGCTAGCAATCTGGATCTGTGCCCGAAACCTAATGTATATTCTTGTTAGCCTATAATTAAGTCACTGCCCCTTTCCCTCAATCTGGTCTTGAAAGACCTGTTACCTAAATGCTCACATTTTACAGAGGCCATAAACCATACACAACCCCCGGAGGGGGTTATCAGTGCTGATGCCAGGCCAGGCCTTTAGATATGATCTCAAGACTCCTATCCCAACACACGGGGCTTTTTGCAAAGCCTGAGAAAGGTCCAGAAGTATAATCCATATTTGGGGGACAAAGAAACCAAAAGGGGATAAAAGAAGGGTTCCCACCATATTGGTTTGCTCAGACTTTGAGAGGCAACTTCTCTGAGACCACAGGCGTAATAAAGCTGTGTAACTCCATTTCTCTAAGCGTTGCTTGGGTTTCTTTGGTCTTCTACAACATCAACAATGAAGGAATTTGTAGTATCTGTCCTGGTGCCCAGGTACATTAGATTGTGCCCCAAGGGATCCAGAAAAAGGGAAGTTACAGGTTACCCAGACATTTCAAGGGTATGTTATTATAGGTGCAAAAAGACAGATAGGCTCAGTTAAGGTAAAGGTTGACCTTGTCAGTGAAGATACTGGCCTAGGATGTAACTACCCACCATAACTGCTTTTAGTTCAAGTTTCATTTTAGACCATCCTTTGTGGTTACTTCAGGTCTCTGAGTTTTCAAGACCACCATGCAGGCCTCCCCTGAGCTTGTCAGGTTAGCATGTGGCCCCTTTCATCCACATTTGATTAGATTTATGACAGTGCCCTTTTTTTGTCCATGCGTGGGACATTTTACATAGGCCAGAAGGGGTGTGCAGCTTTGGGATTACATTTTAGAATTTTACATACCTGAAGTCACAACAAATTCTAAATTTGCTTAAAGATTTATTTGTTCTCTAAAATCTGAACCTTCCTATCTTAACAATACTGTAAAAGAGTAATCTATATATATAAAACCCTAATATGCAAATAGATCGAAAGGTGGAACAACCAAACAACCGAACAACCAAACAACCTTCACTATGATTGTGCTGACCACCAGGGGGCAAGCGTGGAACATGGTGGGCATAGGCCGCAGCAGGATGGTGGAGCAGGGCTGCCTGCAGACAGGGAACAGGGGGCTGTGGTAGGAGGGGCAGGGCAGGGGCGTGGAGGATAGGCCAAGATCTGCCCCTGTGCCCACTGCAGCCTCGCAGCCCACAATTCCTTTCAAGGTGCACAAATTTGTGCACTGGGCCCCTGGTATTTACATATTTGAAATAAGAGATTCCAAAAGCTAAGAGCTATTTTTTCTTGACAAGTTTTATTAATGTGAAATTTAAAAACCCCTCTGGGATATCAGTTTGCTTTTTCCTTGGCTCTAAGAACTCTAGTTCAGTGGTTATTAACTGGGGGTGGTTTAGCCTTCCCCTTCCCCCAACAACGGACACTTGGCAATGTGTGAAGGCATTTTTTGTTTATCTCAACTGTGAGGGTGAGAAGGGGGTAGATACTGACATCTAGTGAGGAAAACCAAGGGATGCTAACTAACATTCCACACTGCACAGGACAGCCCCGCCTTGACAAAGTATTATCTACTCCGAAATGTCAATAGTGACCATGTTGAGAAACCCTGTCTTAGATGATGTTGGGAGGGACTAGCAGAGTTTTAATTAATAACTAATTGAGTCAAGTAGTTGAAATATGTATTGGGTTTTATCTATATTATTACATTTAATCCTCATAACTTCCTTATGAAGTGGGTATAATTATTACCATGTTATGAGGACATTGAGGTATTGAGGTTTCAAGTAATTTACCTCATATCAGAGATAGTACAAGTAGGTTAACTGAAATTTCTAGCTCAAATGACCAAGCTTTATTAAAGTTTTGACAGAATGGCTAGGCTCATCTTACAAAGTATGATCCAGAAATGCAAGAACTAGTGTTCTGTTAAATTTCAACGTAATAGTTTAGATTTAAGGAAAGCTACAGCAATCCAAAGACTCAATTGTTTTGGTCATGTTTTACAGGTTTGTAATAGGAAGATCCTGTTTCTTATCTACATTCCCCTCTGAATCACAAGCTTCTTGATGTCAGGGAATTTGTCATTCATTGTTTGATCTTCTGGACCTTGAACATTGCCTGATACATAGTAGATGCATAATAAGTATTTGTTGAATAAGTGAGAGAAGAAATGTATGAGTGAATGAATACATAAAGAACAACACAATTATTCTTCCTAAGCAATGTTCATTCCCTTAATTTATACTGTGGTTTTGCTGGCCATCAAAGTCTTTGAAAATGGAATCAAAACCTTAGTTTTCCATAACTCTCTCTACTGCACAAGTGAGAAAGATGTGCACTTTCCAAATACACACACACACACACACACACACGCACGCACGCAATGTGCGCGCACATATGTTTGCCTACTCTGACGAAGAACATGGATAATTCATTCTATTGGGTGCGGGGTGAGAGAATCAAACAAGAGCATTTGTTTTCACGGTGAACACCACCAGGAATAAGATTGTTGCTGTGCATTTACTGGTGAAATGTTTAAGGGGCAGCCATAGATAATTTGAATTTGTGCTTCCAGATCACAGAAATCTGCAGTCACTTTAGAGACAGCAACTCTATTGTGTTTCTGTTTGTTTTAATTTCACACCTGAGCTTTATTTGCTCCAATGTCATTTTAATATTGTTCCCTTGCCAAGGTCAGCAGGGAAAATCTGTTGGTGTTGGGATCAAAGATTAATCACAGGCATAGCTTTCATTGGAGTGGACGCAAGCATGGCTACTGTTGACTCTTCAGGCATCTGCTGTAGAGCAAAAAGCACTGATGGGCATTGAGAGTGTATTAACTATCTATTGCTGCCTAAAAAATTAAACTGAAACTGAGCAGCTTAATAAAGCAAATATTTATTACCTCATAATTTCTGTGAGTCAGGAATATGAGCTTGGCTGAAACTACAGTCATCTCAAGGCCTGATAGCTTCTAAATTCATTCACATGGTTGTTGGTAAGATTCAGTTCTTCATAGGCTGTTGGATTGAGGTCCTCATTTCCTCCATGGCTGTTGACCAGAGGCAGCCTTCAGCTTCTTGCCTAGTGGTCCTCTTCATAAGGCAGCTCACAACATGACAACTGGATTCATCAAAGTGAGCAATAAGAGCCAGAGAGAGAAAGAGAGAGAGCAAGGTGAAAGTTACAGCCTTTATAATATAATCATTGAAGTGACATTGCATCACTTTTGCCATATTCTGTTCTTTAGGAGCCAATCACTAAGTCCAGTCCACCCTCAAGGAAAATAAATCAGGCTGGCTGGAGTGGGCTTAGCATCGTTCTGTGATGTTTCTCTCTCTCTCTCTCTCTCTCTCTCTCTCTCTCTCTCTCTCTCCATACCTTTGAGTGAGAATTTAAAAAATCTAATTTAAAAAAAAAAGAAAAGGGATCACACAAGGGCATGAATACCTGGAAGTGAGGATTATTGGAAGCCATTTTAGAAGCTGCCATCATAGGAGACTTAGATTTCAGTTAAGTAACAGTAATCAGCAGTGTGACACTGGCTAGGTTATTTTGCTGTTTGGCCCTCAGCTTTATCATTTGCAAAATGAGGGACTGAGCTGCCAATGGTGTTCACAAGATGTTAATAATTTTATTCTACTTCTGGAATTGATCTGTTGGCTATAACTAAAGGGCATTAAATATTTTTTATTGTGTTGGTCAGGCTTTGTGACTTAAGGAATAGGGTCTTCCTCAAGTTACTGCAAGAAAAGTGGTCATCTGTAGTTAGGACCCAGGTGGTCTGAACTGAAATGGGAGGTGACAGGTGATTCTGGGAATCCACTCTTTTTAGATTCTCTGAGGAGACTTTGCCATGGCATTTTTGTATTGCTCTGAGACTACTCCATTCTCTTCTGCCTTCTGTCTTCCCTTCAACATATATCTTTTGCTAACTCAGTTTCTGCTTTCTCACTATTTAAAAAAATTTAAAAATATGTTTTTATTGATTTTAGAGAGAGAAAGGAAAAGAGAGGGAGAGAGAAATATCGATTGACTGCCTTCTGCACACCTCCTACTGGGGATCGAGCAAGCCTGAAACCTGGGCAAGTGCCCTGACCAAGAATCAAACCTGAGACCTTTTGGTACATGGGACGACACCCAACCAACCGAGCCACAACGGCCAGGGCCTCATTATTTTAATTTGTCATGGTACCTCATTACTTGAAATCTACCTTCTGACATTTCCTATATGTATCCTTTCAATGACTAATGCATTCCATATCTTCCAGTGTAATGCCTGAGAAAGGATAATTTGATTGTTCCAGATCATCTTTCCATGACAAACTTCCTTGAAGGTGTGAAGGCTAACTGTAAGTGACTGTGCACTGATTCTCTGGTGTCTCAGACACCTTATACATATGAAAGAACAAATCCAAGGATAACCTCTGGTGGATCTGAAATGCTTCCACTTCCATTTTAGCCTTTTTCTTTTTTCTTAATGATTAAGAAAATAGTGCACAATAAGATAAAAATCTAGGGAGGAGTACAAATATATTATCTTTTTGCCTTAGACCCTATACTAAGATAAGACCCTGAATAGTAAGAAAAATCAGCTCAAATGTCTTGAGTGATTTGTTCAGTTGATGAATTTTGGAAACTATAATATTCTGACCCCCTCCTCAATATACCAAGCAAAGAATTATCAGAATTGTGTTCTGTGAGAAAGTTTTAATTGATTTCTGTAATTAAGACTGCATTTTGATTTCAAACTTTCAGATTGATTTAAGCTAAATTGAAACTTTTGCTAAGTCCCTATTGACTTCCCAGCTTAGAGTAGTCACAGAAGAAAATCCAGATCACTGAGAACATATTTACTCTGGGGGGAGAATGGAGAGTGCCTCACACGCATAACTTCCTCTCCAATTAGGATTCAACATATTTTTACATTTTTCTACTTTTGTTGAAAATAAAAGTCTGGCTTACAATTTAATTTCATGAATATGTTACTCTTGTAATTAAATGAAGATTCATGAATCCTTTTTCCATCTTTCCTTATTGATATTTTTCTTTTTAAAATCTCTTCAGCTTTCATTTCTTTCAGAAAATCTTTTGCAACTTGATTCCGTAGTTGGACTGAAAATCAATTTATGCTTCTGGAGCCCAAAGAGAATTGAGTACTTTTAAATCTAATATTCTAATTTTATGATTGAGAAAACTGAGGCCAAGAAAAGCTAAGTGAGCTGCCTAACATCACACAGCTGGTAGCAGAGCTCTGATTGGAGTCCATGTTTCCTCATTCCAGATTGAAAGACCTTTATATCTTAATCAGTTAACAAGCTATTATTCAATACCTTTATTTAGTATCTTTTCAATTTTGGGGTAGGACTTTTTATGGAGCTATAAGATATAATAAAGGAAATGATGTTTTTTTAAACCAAAAGTTCTACAATAAGCCCCCAAATCTGTGGGACTGAGATTTCACAGAAATATCTCCCACTATGGTAGTTATGGGTAGTCAGTGATCAAATGTGCAAAGTTCTATTATGGTTCTTCAATCAAATTTAAATATATCTTCTTACTACTTAAGCTTGCTTCCAGCCCATCCTCTTTTCAAGACAGCCCAGCCTCTTTACTCCCAAATATGCCATGCCTTATCCCCTTTGCACCTTTGTTCATGCTGGTCTCTCCCCTTCTTTCCACCAGCCAGAGGCATTTGTGGTATATCTTAGGAATGTTTTTCCCTGTAGCACTTACCTTTGTTTGGCATGCCCATAACAGGGCAGAATGTTCCTTTATCCTTGCCTTATACTGCACTCTAATGGTATATGGATAAAACCCAGTATCTAACTAGATGAGAAGCTCCTTAAGGGCAACAACGATGGTAATAGCTTCTTTTGTGACCCTCACAGAAAAGGGAATTTGGTAATAATTAGAATGGAAGGAGACTTGACTTGGTGTGGTGAACACACAATACAATACACAGATGATGTATTATAGAATTGTACGCCTGAAACCTATATAATTTTATTAACCAGTGTCACTGCACTAAATTTATTTTTAAAAAAGAAAGATTCTTATAAGAACAGCAGAGCAGAAGAAATTACAGAGTGAACTTGCCCTGTGGTAAAAGACAGACTAACTAGGAAATTAGCCCAGCCGGCATGGCTCAGTGGTTGAGCATCGACCTATGAACCAGGAAGTCATGATTCAATTCCTGGGGCGTGCAGGAGGCAGCTGATCAATGATTCTCTCTCATCATTGATGTTGCTATCTGTTTCCTCCTCCCTTTCTCTCTGAACTCAATAAAAATATATTTTAAAAATGTGGTGGTACATATATGCAATATAATATTACTCGGCCATAAAATGACTGAAATCATACTATTTGTGATAGCATGGATGTACCTGGAGAGTATTAGGCTAAGTGAAATAAGCCAGCCAGAGAAAGATAAATACCATATTATTTCACTTATATGTGGAATCGAAAGAACAAAATAAAACAGAAACAGACGTATAGATACAGAGAACAGACTGATGGTTGCCAGAGGGAAGAGAGTTGGAGGGCTGGGTGAAAAAGGTGAAGGGATTAAGAAGTACAAATTGGTAGTTACAAAATAGTCATGAGGATATAAAGTACAGCGTGGAGAATATAGTGAATAATAGTGTAATAACTATGTATGGTGCCAGGTGGGTACTGGAAATATCAGGGGGAACACTTTGTAAAGTATATGATTATCTAACCACTATGCTGTATACCTGAAACTAATACAAAATAATATTGAATATAAACTGTAATTTTGAAAAAATTCAGTGAAGTTCTCAAGATTGTTTTGGCTCCCGTTTGGACCTAACACAGCAGAAACTATTTCTTAAATTGTGAAACAATGATTATAAAAGGAGAGCATACTGCTTTAGGCCACACTAAGGAAACACACACACACACACACACACACACACACACACACACACCATGGCACATGTAAACCTGGATGACCATCAAATCATGCTGCTGCTAACCAGCCTTTCTGGCCAGGATGCTTGAGTATGTTGCCATTTTCTCGTAGGTTTGGCATCTCAATATTGTGGTTACAGCTCATAAGCATGGTTTATAATATAATTTTCTCCAAATTTAAGTTGGTGAAACCAAATGACCAGAAATATGTGATTTAATTTGGGGGGGCTATAATCCGATATTGGAATGTTAATGGCATTTAAGAGCTTCTAATCCTTCCAAATGAAGTCATGACATATCAGTCCTAAAAGGCCATCTTGAAAAGATCCCAAGAACCAGACAGCATCCATTCAGGGGATTTTCTGTCTCAACTTAGGAAACAAATAAAAAAATTGCTGTTTTGAAAAAAAAAAAAAGATAACACAGCATTCTGAGGGTTATATGTTTTTAAGGGGCTAATTTATGGGTAGGGTCCCTAGGCCTGGCCGGCAATCAGGGACAATCTGTGGGGCGACCAGCAGGGCGATTGGGGGGCCCCTGCCTGCTGGCACCCGCCTTGGCTGGCTGAAGCCTGTGGGCTGGGGGCAGCTCCTGTGTTGAGCGTCTGCCCCCGGTGGTCAGTGCTCATCATAGTGACCAGTTGTTCTGCCATTTGGTCGATTTGCATATTAGGCTTTTATTATATAGGATAATCTTTGCTATTTTTAAAAAATATTGAAGGATAACATACATTCAATAAAGTGCACTATTCATAAGTATACAACTTGATGACTTTTTATAACCCAGGTCAAGTTATGGAACATTTCCAGCACCATGAAGGCTGCCTTGTGCCCCTTCCCAGTCAATACCCTTTTCCCAGAGTTAACCAGTGTTCTGACCAGCTATCATTGTATGAGTTTTGCCTGTGCATGAAAGTCATATAAAGGAAATTATGCAGTATATACTATTTTGTGTCTGGTATCTTCCACTCATCATTAAGTCTGTGAGAGCCATCAGTGTCACTGCATGTTGTTGTAGTTCATTCTCTTTTTATTGTTTTGTAGTATTGTATTATATGAATACACCACAATTTATTTATCTTTATCCTTTGGAGACATATTTGAGTTTCATTTTTCAGTTTAGACTTTTGTGAATAAGGCTGCTATGAACAAGTTTCCACATGTCTTTGGAACACATGCACTCATTTTTCTTGGCTCAATACCTAGGAGTTGACTTGCTGGATCACATAGTAGATGCATGCTTAGCTTAAGTAGATAATGTCAGTATGAAAAAGTGGCTTTAACAATTCGCACTGCCACCAATAATGTATATGAAAGTTCAATTACTCCACCTCCTTGCCACCACTTGGTATTATCATTATTATTAATTTTGGCTATTCTACTTAGTAGATAGTACAGTACTATCATATTGTGGTTTAAGTTTGCCTTTTCCTAAAGATTAAAGAAATTGTGAACCTTTTCGTGTACTAATGGGCCATTACAAAATTCTCTTTGTAAAATGCTGTTTAAATCTTTTGCCCATTTAAAAATTTAGTCATTTGTCTTTTTCATAATGATTTTCAGGAATCTTTTATATATTCTGAATACAAGTCATTTTTTGGTATGTATAGATTTTTTCTCTGTGCCTTTCCCTTTCTGTGTCTTAAAGGTGTCTTTTGAAAAACAAATGTTCTTAATTTTACTGAAGTCCAATATATCAATTTTTTGTGTGGTTACTGTTTTATAAACCATTTAAAAATTGCATCGTTTCTATTTCACTTACAAAATATAAGCATTGAAAAATATAAAATTATAAGCAATATAATATGGAATCTAATGAATAAAATAAACTAACAAACAAAATAGAAACAGACGCATAGATATTGAGAACAGACTGACAGCTGTCAGAGGGGAGAGGCATTGGGGACTGGTTGAAAAAGATGAAGGGATTAAACACACACACACACACAAAAACAAAAAAAAACTAATGGACACAGATAACAGTATGGTGATTACTAGAGGGAAAAGGGGCGGGGGAGGTAAAAGAGGGTAAAGGGATAAATGGTGATGGAAGGAGACCTGACTTTAGGTGGTGAACACACAATACAATATTCAGATGATGTGTTATAGAATTGTACACTTGAAACCTATGTAATTTTATTAATCAATGTCACCCAATAAATTCAATAAAAATTTTTAAAAAAAGAACTGTATTCAACATTCTTATTGATGTGGACAATCAGAAAACTTTAAAGTACTAGGAACTCTGCTAAAAGATGGCTAAAATTTAAAAAGACTGAACATAAAATGTTGGTGAGGATGTGAAGCAACAAGGAGTCTCATTGCTAGTGGGAGTGTAAAAAAGTACACTCACTTTGGAAATCCATTTGTCAGTTTCTTATAAAGTTAAAAACTCCCCCACTCTATGACTCCATATTTCTACTTCTGGTTTACTTAAGAGAAATGACAACAGGTCCGCAAAAAAGCCTTGTTCAAAAATGTGTATAACAACTTTACCTATAATAGCTCCAAGTTAGAAATATCTCAATATTGATCAATAGACCAGATAAGCAAATTAAGTTAAATTCATGCAATGCTACTCAGCAATAAAAAAATAATAAACTACTGATACAAACAATAAAACAAATGGGTCTCACAAACGTTATGGTAAGTGAAAGATATCAGACACAAATAACACATATTACATTGCATAATTTCATTTATATGAAGTCATAGAAGTTGCAAATTAATATAGGGTACTAAAAATCAGAACCAGCTGACAACTTTCAGTTCTAGCAGATATTTTTCATGCAGGGAAAACACTATAGCGCAGGGAGAAAAATTGTTTTGTCTGAAACATAAACCCAAATTCTATCAGCAGACAGCTTCAGTTTCTATTTGAGACTATCAAGATGCCAACTCTTATTATTAGCAGCTCAGAAAACATAAACCATGTATGTCTATCACATGCTTTATTTTCCAGCACAGAAAGGCATTTGGAAGCTTATGGCTCATAGGAAACCAGTCCGTGTGGCTACTGGGGTTGCGGGGGGTATGGACAAGGGGTGACAGTCAAGAAGATAAAAAGGCTGGAGAGGAGGCAGAGCCCAAGATAAAAGGAAGGACAAAGGTCCCTTCTACTATGCAAGAGAGAGGCAAGTTATAAAGGGCCTCCAAAGCCAGATGTGCATTCTGAGAACCATCCTAAGCAGTCTTCTGCATTCTCCAATCCCACACTTAGCTACAATCACTGCTATGACACAGATTAGTCTGCACTCTCCTTACTGATCATTGTTAATATGTGTCATTGTGTGAACTTTGACCTGTTGCATTTTAGGTTTCCGCTTACATTAATGTGACTTTTCATTAATTAATCTATTTTCATTAGACTGTAGGCCTTGGCACATCATCTTTTGGTTTGTTGCAGGTACAGATGTAATTATTTCTATGTTATGAGGAAATGGAGAACAAAGGAAAGGAAAACATTGTATCTGTGTTTTCCACTGCAATGTAGAAAGATCTTTGGAAGGCCTAAGCCCACTATTAGCATCTTTGAGATATTTTGTCTTTTCCTTTGAGGTCTATGTGCAGGAGAGGTGTGTATTTCGACTTATTCATTCAAGAGGTGAAACTGAAAAGTATTGGCCTAAGGATAAGAAAACTACAAAACCTCTAATGGTCAGAAGTTGGCCTGGAACTATCAGCTAATTCTTGGTGCTTCTAGAATAGGGGTGGGCAAACTTTTTGACTCGTGGGCCACAATGGGTTCTTAAACTGGACCGGAGGGCCGGAACAAAAGCATGGATGGAGTGTTTGTGTGAACTAATATAAATTCAAAGTAAACATCATTACATAAAAGGGTACGGTCTTTTTTTTTTTTTTTAGTTTTATTCATTTCAAACGGGCCGGATCCGGCCCGCGGGCCGTAGTTTGCCCACGGCTGTAAGAAGCTAGCCTGGTACTCACTGTGGGTCCGCTGTACTCTCCTGTTGAACATAAGCAATCTCACAAAACTCCAACAACAGACAAACCCACTCTGAGATCATGATGCATCAAGAAAATAACAAGACCACCCTATAATCATGTCTGAACACAGATAAAAACATGAACATTGTTCAAACCACAAAAATGCCCAAACATGCCCTTATCCTGGTAATAAGTGACTGCTGCCTCTTTATCAATTGCAGCTTTGGCATCATGCTAGTCTTCCCTCCTTTAGATAAGATTTATGAAGATACCAAGTCATAGAATTATCCCCATTTACTGACAGCTTCTAATCCAGAATAAACTTCTACTTCCTGAGCTTTCCCCTAAATCACCTACTATAAGTCCAAATAATATAAGTCATTTCTAACACTCCATTATTGAGATGCCCTATGGTTCTCCATCATGTACATTCACTCTCATTGTAATAAGTCAATAAATCCAACTTTGACTATAATTGTATTCCTGGTGGTCATTAGTTGGAGGCATTAACAGAAGTATAAAGAAATTGAGTGAAATTGCTATGAATACCAAGAAAAATTACACCTTGAGTATAATCTGCATATAGGTCATTACCAAAAATCAATTCTGTGTCACTTAATGAGACTTCTTGTATCTCAATCATTTTTAGTCTGATCTCTTTGCTACTAGAAGCAAAAGCAAACAAACCAAATTTATCTACCTCATATAGAAACCTTGTACAGACTGTGTCTGTTTTAGATAAAGATGCCCAGTGGAGAAGGGTGACTTGCCAATTTTCAGTGGGTCTGAGAGCATAGACCTCCTTGTCAGAAGCTGAGGCTCATGGAAACTGGAGAAGGACACGTAAAGCACCCCTGGGGTGACCACCATAATGGAAGAAAGTGTATGGGAAAGGCAGAATGAGGTTGAGTCCTGGATCCTGTCCTGATTGTTGACACCAGAAGGAAATGTCATCTGTGCCCGAACCCTTGCCCCAGCCCAGACACACAAAGCCCAGTTTTCTACAAAGACTCCTGGTGAACAGCAACGTTCCCAAGGCTCTGAGTAGTTTTGCTAAGACATTGTCCTTTTGACGGGGCATTTACAGTTAAAGCAACTATGTGGTAGTTAAAAATCAGGTTGTGGAGTCAGAAATACCTGGTTTTAAATCCTAGCTCCCTCACTTACAAGTTGATATTGAGAAAATTCTTTAACATTTTGTGCTTTAGTTTCTTTATCTGAATAACTGAGACAATAATAACTGTACCTACTTTGTAAGGTTTTGTGTGTTTAAAGGGTTTGCATTGTGTTTGGCACATGGTAAGCTTTTAATGAATGGTAGTCATTGTTTATATTATTAGTCTATATTTGGAAGCACAATGATGTTACCTATTCCTAATATTTGAATTTTTTTGGGGGGAGAGTTTTACATAGATGTCATATATACTTATGTAGTTAGATGTGTACATAGTAGTATACACTCAAATACATATGTGTCCATATCTATCCACAGATAAACATTGGCCTGCATGGGGGTTTTCATGGATACGGTACTTAGATGGGTAAATGCTGTGAAATTATAGGGCTCAGGTTAGCTCAGGGGTGAATAGAAATCTGTGAATTTCTAAAAGTGACAGTAATTTTCCAAATTTAGTGATGATAAATTTTATTTGGATTTTCCCAAGCTTTTTCCTAAGCTTAGGTAGTTGCTTCCTTAAAGAATTTGACAGCCTCTCTTGTCATTTTGCATTTCCCACTATTTCCTGGACCAGAAGTAATCATGGCTGCCAATACCAGCCTTCCCCAACAGTGCCCTGGTCATAGGGACACCAAAGAGCCATACTGAATAATTATTTAACTATTTGTTAATTATTACCTCTTTAAGGGGGGTTATTTTAAAGAAATCCCAATAGTCCATAATTTGGAAGTCCAAACAGTGATAATGTTTTTCATTGAAAATTGCTTAGATGCCCTAGCTAGTGTCACTGGGTTGGAGCATTGTCCTGTGGACCAAAAGGTCGCCAATTCAATTCCCAGTCAGGGCACAAGCTGAGATTGCAGGTTCAATCCTCAGGGGGCAACCAATCTATGTTTCTCTCCCTCTCCCTTCCTCTCTTTCTAAAATCAATTGTAAAAATAGCTTAGACCTTTGATTAGATCATCATGCTTTTTCAAAAGGGAGGATCAGATAAACCAAGGGAAAGTGTGAAGGACAATGTCAGAGTGCAAAAGGACAGTGACTTTAAACAATTGTGGTTAAAATAAATTGCATGTGTGAATTTGACAAAAGTATATGACCATATGAATCATTGCTAGGGGCCCTTCCAGGGCCTTGGAAGGAACCATTGCAAGTGTGGGACCCAAGAGCTTAAGCTTCTTTTCTCATGCCATCTCTGCCCGCCAATTCCCAGGCATGAGAGAGTTTCAGTTTCAGTTGTCACTTGTTGATCCAAAGGAATGGCTCTCTAGTGATACAGGTTGGTGGGAGAACAAGGTTAGGATTTCTTTGCTAGGTCTTAGACATGGTCAATGTCTGTCTTATTAGCACTGAATCCCCAGGGCCAGCATAATGCTTTTCACAGAAGCGGTGCTCAGTAAACTTGTGTGGCAATGAGGAAGGAAACTATGAATTCCACTCCCAGGAAGACAAGGATGGTTAATTCCAATGACTTACTGACTAGGGAATAAATGATATCAGAAATGTGCATAGCACTAACATTAACAAAGACACTTTTGTATGTAACAGGTTTGCAAAACACAGCATGTGGGGAGGTGGGTCAAATCTAGCTTGTCACTTAATTTTTGTAAATGAAGTTTTATTGGGATACAGCCATGATCAATTGTTTACCTATTGTCTAGACTGTTTTCTTGCTACAACAGCAGAAGTGAGTAGTTACGATAAAGACCACAGTCCAGCCTGGCTGGTGTGACTCAGTGGTTGAACATCAACCTATGAACCAGGAGGTCATGGGTTTGATTCCCGGTAGGGGCACATGCCCAGATTGTGGGCTCGATCCCCAGAGTGGGGCGTGCAAGAGGCAGGTGATCCATGATTCTCTCTCATCATTTATGTTTCTCTCTCTCCCTCTCCCTTCCCCCCTGAAATCAATTAAAAAAAAGATTCTGGCCCATAAAACCTAAGATGTCTACCAGCTGACCTTTTATAAGAAAAGTTTGACTAGTGACATATATTTTGATTTGAGTTTTGTTTCATTGCTGTGAGGGAAGTCAACTCAGGTATCTTTATCATCATCTCCACTTGACAGATGAAAGAAAATCTGAGATTTGGCAAGCTTAAATATCGTTGTCTGGTTGGTGTATAGCAAGTAAAGCTGAACCTAATTGTTGGTACCAATTCAGGCACACCACAAATGAAGGCTGCTACACTACCTGTAAACGAGGCCATGTTATGAAACTTTAGACATGGAAAGTTTCTCTCAGATAAGCTCAGTAAATGGAGTAAGCCTCAATGTCTCCACTAAGGCTTTGGGGCAGGTGATGTAGGAGCTTCATATATCCCTCAGGCCTTACTACTTAATATACTCCAGCTAACTTCTAACTGCCAGTATCTACACTTGAAGTGCAAGGCAACTCTGCTTACATTTAGTACAGGCTGGAATTTCCAGGAAAGAATACCTTCCAGGATCAGCCAATGACTGATAAGAGGTAGTGTATAAATACCCCAGCTCCCTTGACCCTTTGTTTAAATAACATGAGGCATGGGTTTTATACCAATTCCCAGAGTCGTCCTGTTGTCATATGTTCTAGTTGCCCACAATGGAAGCTGGCTTGATAATGTACCTTTGTTTGGCTGCCTTCTCTTCCTTTTCACATTTCCCTACTCTCTTACCAGCATTCTCTATATTTCCCAAATAAACTAACACTTGCTCTTATATCTTTCTCTAAGATTCTGCTTCTGGGGAAACCCAAGTAAAAACAGGTTTGATTAAATGGAAGCAAATATTTGGCCTCATACTGATATCTGACTGTGCTGTTTCAAAGCGGGGAAAATCAGTCATTAGGATGGGGTTAATCTCTTGTGGTTCATTCTATTAACCCAACTCCTAGTTTACTGATGGAGGGCTCACTTTCCCTGCAGTCACTGGTCCTGGAATAACCCCACCTGCCATGTGGGGAGGGATGTGTGCGTCAGCCAAGACATACACGGCTGCTGCTGAAGTGGAAAACAGTGTAATATCATCAATCAATGCCTCACACATGCTCTCAGCCGAAGGGCAATTAGTGTTACTCAGGATAAAAACTAATATAAGGCTGCGGATGAATGGGTTATTGAAGAGACTATCAAATCAGCCTGGCTGTAAGAAGTGACCAGAGGCAGTGGGAGTGCTCCTTGTCTGTGCCCAGCAACAGCTAGTGTAGGGCAGTCTTAGACTTGGAAGGGGTTATTCCACAGTTGGGAAGATTAATCACTTTTACTACTTCCTGTCTTCTGGGTTATCTCCCCAACAGACTCAGGAAATAGGGTACATCTATTCATATGGTTGTGGCCATGCTCTCTTTTAAAAGCAAGAAAATTGAGTCCTTTCAATGTAGTCACAATATTTTTTTTGCAAGCTTTTCCCTTTTATGTCTGTCTGCCTTTGACTCTCTCACACTGTCTGTGTTTCTCTCTTCTTCCTCTTGTGGGCTCCTTCTCCCCCAAACCTACATCCCTATCTCTGCTTCTGTCTCTCACACCTTCCTCACCTCCCATGCTCATCTCTCTACCTTGTTTTTCTATCTGCTTCTCTCCCCCTCTCTCTCTCTCTCCCTCTCCTTATCTTTCCCTCTCCCTCCCTCTCTCTCTCCCTCCCTCTTCCTGTCTAAAAGCCTGACTCCTGAAGCTCCCCATCTGGACAGATTGTCTATTTCTCTGTCTTTATCAAAGCTCCAGTGTACATGCTAAACATTACCCAGGCAATGGGGTAGCACAAAGTTCAGCCATCTTTTTGAAATAGGTGCCTAGAGATGCAGGAGAAAAAATAGCAAAGGGTGAAGGCAGCTGTCAAGAGCTGCTGTTCACTACCATCTGGGGCTGTGGTTTATTGGCTGTGGTTCATAGGTGGGCCTGTGTGGAGAGAGCAGACATAGTCAGCCATCGCACCAGAAGGGATCCAAGAAGTACACAGGATGGATCTCTGATATCACATAAGACTGAGACTCAGAAACTCCATTTTGTATCATCAGCTCAAAAAGAGAAGTACTAAAAACCTGCTGAAAAGCAGCAAGAAGAGAAAAAGAGGATTCCCTCTTAAAGTCTCCAAATAATCTTGCAAACTAAAATTCCAAAGGAAGTGAATAAATCGTGTACTAAGAAAGACAGTTGACAAAAAATAATCAATCAAAACAGGAGCTCACTCAAGATGAAATTGAGATAATAGAATAGCTTAAAAAAGACTTGGTCATAAGTATACCTAAGATAATATGTTAAAAATACATTTTCATATAGTGAACAGGAAATTATCAAACAAAGCAGACTTAAAAGAATAAGAGTAGATAGATGTAAAAGAAACCAAATAGAAAACTTAGAATGAAAAATATAGTTGCTGGAATTAAAGATAAGATAGAATCCTCCATAGATAGCATAAAATGAAATCTAGGCACATTTGAATAGACAATTTGTGATTAGAAAACAGTCTTGAATAATTATCCAGAATACAGCACATAGATACTGATACCAACTATAAAAGAACAGTTGTCATGGAGAAAGATTGAGAAATACATAGACATAATGCAAGTTCCATGAGAAAAAAAAGAGGGTGAAGCTGAAGATGCAATATTTAAGGAAATATTGATAAAAACTTCCATAACTGAAGAAAGACTTGAGTCTTTAGAACAAAGTTCACTTTGAGCAGGATAAATAAAATTATACCCACCTTAAGACACATTGTTGTTGGGATAAATAACAGCAAGAATAACCAAATATAATGTAACAATTAGAAAGAGAGAACACTTCTCATTAACAACAACAGTTGCAAGCTTACAATAGGGTAATATATTCCAGCTCAAAATGTATGTGCATATAAATTCTCATTCAAGAGTGAGGGAAAAAATAAAAATATTTTCAGATTTACAGAGGCTGAATTTATGACTCACAGACCCTTGCTGAAAGAAATATTAAAGTATATACTTTGGCAAGAAGAGACTTGAACACAGAGGGAATGCTTAAGATATGTGGAATAACAATGAACAAATAAATTGATAAAATATGTCAGTAAATCCAATTAATAACTGAAAAAAGTAATCATTTTTTATAAACAAGAGTGAAACTAAATCTCAAAGCAACAGTAAAATAATGGGGACTGTTCAATGCATAAAGCATGTAAAAATCTTTACCTTAGGAAAGATAATAAGTAAAATTGAATAACTTTGGTTTAGAAAATCTTATACTTAAATTTATAAAAGTTGATGGGTGACCTCTAAAATATATAAAAAGATAAATTCAAATACAAAATAATATAAATAAATTTGAATGAGTTAAATTCACCCAGTAAAAGACATAGACTATTAGGTTGAATTAAAAACAAAAACCAAATCTGCTATTTTTAATTTATAAGAAAATTTCCTAAAACAAAACCACACCTAAAGGCATGAAATAAATAAGAAAATGCATCAGATTAATGTTACTCAATTAAAACTTGGGTAGTAATAGCAATATATAAAGTGGAATTTAATTTTAAAGCATTGCTAAAAATAAAGAGAAACATTATACCAATGGTAAAAATCTACCAGAAATAATAGAAGGGAAAGATAAAGGAACTCCTTACTCTGATAAATAAAGATCTATTAAAAATCTACAAAAACATCACATCTATTAATTTTTATTATTGTATAATGTGATTCATAAAAATTGTGTATAAAATACACATACAAATTAAACATATGTGCAAATCAAAGAATATATTTTTTTAAATATGTTTTTATTGATTTCAGAGAGGAAGGAAGAGGTAGATGAGAGAGAATTATTGATTGGCTGCCTCCTGCATGGCCCCTGTTTGAGGACTGAACCCACAACTTAGGCATGTGCCCTGACTAGAAATTGAACCATGACCTCCTGGTTCATAGGTCGACACTCAACCACTGAGCCACGCCAATCAGGCAGTATGATGCATATTTTAAGTGCCTTGATTTTGTTTCATTGAGGAAAGGAACTCAGAGGCACAAGATAGAAGTCCATTTTTAAAGTTAATAGGGGACAAACTTGAAATTCAGAATGTATTACTGAAATCAAGATAAAGAGATTAGCATAAAATAAATAGCATTAATAGACATAGGCCTTTGATAGGAAGTAATGAATTATTTCACTCATGGAGAAGCAGTTTTCTCTTCAGGACTGATAGGAGTTAGAAAATTGATCAGATACTTTTTCTCTACAAAGTGGTTAATACTTAAAATACCTTTATTAAATAAACTAGAGGCCTGGTGCACAAAAATTTGTGCACTTGGGGGGGGGGCAGGGTCCTTCAGCCCGGCCTGTGCCCTCTTGCAGTCTGGGACCCCTTGGGGGATGTC
>NW_005871097.1:3878657-3899089 GCF_000147115.1 Myotis lucifugus
GGGGGGGGGGCTAAGCTGGCAGTCAGACATTCCTCTGACATTCCTGGGAGCCCTCCGGGGATGTCCACTTGCCAGTGGGAAGCAGGCCTAAGCTGCAGTCGGACATCCTTAGTGCTGCTGAGGAGGCAGGAGAGGCTGCCGCCACCACCATTGTGCTGGCAGCCATCAGCCTGGCTTGTGGATGAGCAGAGCTCCCCCTGTGGGAGCACACTGACCACCAGGGGGCAGCTCCTGCATTGAGCGTCTGCCCCCTGGTGGTCAATGTGTGTCATAGTGACCAGTCATTCCCAGTCATTCTGCTGTTAGGGTCAATTTGCATATTACCCTTTTATTATATAGGACAGAGGCCTGGTGCACGGGTGGGGGCTGGCTGGTTTGCCCTGAAGGGTGTCCCAGATCAGGGTGGGGGTGCCACTGGGGTGCCTGGCCAGCCTGGGTTAGGGGCTGAGGGCTGTTTTCAGGCTTGCCACACCCCCTTCAGTGTGGGGGTCCCTACTGGGGTGCCAGGCCAGCCTGGCTGAGGGGCTGAGGGCTGTTTGCAGGCTAGCCAAGACCCCAGTGGGGACCCTCACACCATGGGGGTGTGGCCAACCTGGGTAAGGGGCTGAGGGCTGTTTTCAGGCTGCCCACAGCCCCTTTAGGGTGAGAGTCCCTACTGGAGTGCCTGGCCAGCCTGGGTGAGGGGCTGAGGGCCATTTTCAGGCTGGCCACACCCACTTCAGGAAACTTTGTAGCCTTGAGCGTAGCCCAGGGCCGGCCAGGGCAGGCAGGAAGCTTGGCTTCCTCCATCACCGGGGGCAACCCAAGCCTCCTGCTAGATCCAGCTCCATAGCCGCCGCCATCTTAGTTGGGTTAATTTGCATACTTGCTCCTGATTGGCTGGTGGGTGTGGCTTATGGTCATGGCTTGAGCATAGTGGAGGGACAGTTAATTTGCATGTTTCTCTTTTATTATATAGGACTAGTAGCCCAGTGCACTAAATTCGTGCACTGGGGTGGGGGGGGGGGAAGGGGCCCCTCAGTCTGGCCTTCACCCTCTCCAATCTGAGACCCCTCAGGGAATGTCCAACTACCTGTTTGTGCCCACACTTTTAACAGATAACAACTCCATTGTTGTTTCTTTCTTATGCTTAAAACCATTGGAATTAGTAGGTATTCAAAGTGTGTATACATTTTGGGGGGACACCCTGTATATCTCTAGTCAGCGGTGAAAGAAACCAACAGCAGATTTGGAACCCCCAGACAGGGAACCTTGCTCACTCCCCACATGTCTCCCCACTTCACTTTCCACCTTCATGGGCAGCAGGAGAATCAACATTTTCTCTCATTAATTCGGAAAAGCATGTCCTGTCACCCGCTGCCTGGCAGGAGTGCGCTAGGCCCCAAGCAAGCAAGGCTCAGTCAGGGCAGACTTCACTCATGGGTGCTGGCACCCAAAGTGCACATTCCTCCTCTACAGTCGCCCCGACTATCCCACTGTTTCACTGAGAGGACAGAATTCCTCTCTGCCTCTGGGTTCTTGATCTTGAACGCTGACCGAAGGCACCTCAGAGAGGGCCGTCCGCGCCCACTAGGTGTGTCTGTCTGCACCTGCTCCTGCCTCAGTACCTGCATTAACCCCCCAGAGGTGATCTCGTAGCTGCACTGGCCTCCATGGGAACAGGGCATCACCACTCCGCCCTCTCACTGTCATCTCACAGGCGCCCACTCTCAGCACCCAGAACACCCAGACACTCTCCAAAGGACGTGAGCGCATCAGAGAGGATGTGTGCACATCCTGTGGGGGTGTTAGGCATGCTGGGTTGATGGAAGTGCGGTGGAGAGGCAGGGGGAACTTGTGCACGCCTTGGTTTGCAACTGTTGCAGGCGTGGGAGGGTGACAGTGTGCTGGGGGATGTTCGCACGCCAGGGGGGGATGTGCACACTGGAGGCCTCTGGCTTTGCAGATCCGCAAACCCCCGTGGTGCGGCCAGGAGGACATCAGTCTGGCCCGCCACGGTGGCTGTCCCTGTGATCCTGCACCTTCTGGGCCAGGAGGCGGATCTTGTGCAGCCACTCCTGGGCACTGATGGCCTGCAGACTCTACTTCAGCTCAGCCTGCAGGCTCCGCTTGGCGCGCTCACAGCTGTCACCACCGCCATGTGGGGAGTACAGGCCACCCTCCGCCAGCCTGCCTCCCCTGTCCAGAGGCTCTCTGCGCTGCTCACCTGCCCAGAGTGACTGGGGCTGGGCAGAAGTTAGGCATCCTGCCCTGCCCAACCCCGGCCGATCCGCCCCTGTGCGAGCTGCCTCCCGCCGGGAAGGGTCACGGATCCGGGTCCCGGGACCGCAGACAGTCTCAAGTGCTGCCCCCCGCCCGGCAGGGTCACAGATCCGTGTCTTGGTCCCATGGACAGCCTCAAGCACTGCCCCCCGCCCGCCCGGCAGGGTCACAGATCCGTGTCTTGGTCCCATGGACAGCCTCAAGCACTGCCCCCCGCCCGCCCGGCAGGGTCACAGATCCAGGTCCTGGGACCGCAGACAGCCTCAAGCACTGCCGCCCTGCCCGCGAGGACATGGATCCAGGTCCCAGACCGCGGACAGCCTCAAGCCCTGCCCCCTGACTGGCAGAGTCACAGATCCCGGTCCCGGGACAGCGGACAGCCTCAAGCACTGCCCTCCACCTGGCAGGATCACAGATCTGGGTCCTGGGACAGCAGACAGCCTCAAGCACTGCCCTCCACCTGGCAGGGTCACAGATCTGGGTCCCGGGACAGCGGACAGCCTCAAGCACTGCCGCCCTGCCCGCGAGGACATGGATCCAGGTCCCAGACCGCGGACAGCCTCAAGCCCTGCCCCCCGACTGGCAGAGTCACAGATCCGGGTCCCGGGACAGCGGACAGCCTCAACCACTGCCCTCCACCTGGCAGGGTCACAGATCTGGGTCCCAGGACCGTGGACAGCCTCCCACGCTGCCCCCACCCGCCAGGTCACAGATCCGGATCCCAGACCATGGACAGCCTCAAGCGCTGCCCCCCACCCGCCAGGTCACAGATCCGGTCCCAGACCGCGGACAGCCTCAAGCGCTGCCCCCCGCCCGCCAGGTCACAGATCTGGGTCCTGGACTGTGGACAGCCTTGCCCGCTGCCACCCGCCTTCAGTATGCAAATTAGCCGCCATCTTCTTGCTTCAGGGTGGGGGTCCCCACTGGGGTGCCTGGCCAGCCTGGATGAGGGAATGATGGCTGTTTGCAGCTGGTCATACCCCCTTCAGGATGGGGGGTCCCCACTGGGGTGCCTGGCCAGTCTGGGTGAGGGGCTGAGGGCTGTTTTCAGGCTGGCGGGCGACTGAAGCTCCCAACCTCTCCTTTTTTTCTTTTTTTTTTATTCTGGGATTTATTTACCTTCTACGGCTGTCACTGGAGCTGAGAGCTGGCTTTAGCTCTGAGGCTCGGCTCCAGCTTGAGGCCTCCGCTGCTGAAAGCAGGAATCTAGGGTTTGTTTGCGTTCTATAATTGCAACATTGTTTCGGTCCTGCTCGCTCCAGCTCTGACGGCTGAAAGCAGGTTTCTGGGTTTTGTTTAGCTTCTATAATTGCAACATAGTTGCTTAGAGTGCAAGCTCAGAGGCCGGCAGCGGCGGGCGGGGAAACCTTGGCTTCCTCCATCACTGGAGCAAGCAAGCCTCCTGTTCGCTTCAGCTGCCTGGCTGCCGGCTGCCATCTTGGTTGGCAGTTAATTTGCATGTCCTGCTGCTTAGCCAATGGGAAGCGTTCGGGGGTATGGCCAATTTGCATGTTTCTCTTTTATTAGATAGGATTGTATCTTAGGTTTCATAGACTTGGCTAAGTGGATAGAGCGTCGCCCCACAAAGTGAAGGGTCCTGGGTTAGATTCTGGTCAAGGGCATGTACCTTGGTTGCTGGCTTGATCCCCAGTAGGGGGGGTGCAGGAGGCAGCTGATTGGTGTTTCTCTCTCATAGATGTTTCTAACTCTCTATCCTTCTCCCTTCCTCTCTGTAAAATCAATGAAAATATATATTTTTTAAAATGAGACTGACTACAGCTGTGTCCCTTGGAACCATTTCCCAGCCATCCGAGACCTGCATGGAGAATGGGTCAGACTTGGCCCAAGGCCAGCCCTGAATGTCCCACGGGAGGCAGAGGCTCCTTTCAAACCCCAGGGAAGGGAGCCAGGATCTCTAACTCAATGCAGAGGCTGTGACTTCCGCCCAGTTCTAAGGACGGTGTGCAAATCATGGCAGGCAGTGAAGGGAACATTTCCTAAAGAATGATTCCACACTTTACACTGGCTCTGTCAGAGGGAAGAATCCATGGCCCACAGATCAGATTCAAAGCCCAGAGGCAAAGGTTCCATTGAACATTCTACGGTCCACAGGCAATGTCTTTGGAACACAGATTTAAATAGCTGATAGACTTATGCCCCACGGGGAAATTTTTTCAAGTATTGTGCTCTCAGAGACTTAAATACTCTTTGAGAAGAAGCTCATTTCAGCCTAGCTGGTGTGGCTCAGTGGTTGAGCATCAAGCTAAGAACCAGGAGGTCATGGTTTGATTCCTGACCGGGGGCTTGGTCCCCAGTGGGGATGCGTAAGAGGAATCCAATTGATGATTGTCTTTCATCATTAATGTTTCTATCTCTCCCTCTCCCTTCTGCTCTGAAATCAATAAACATATTTTTTAAAATAATGCTCTCCTCTCTTAAAAAATAATTAAGACTTAAGAGGCTGAGTGAACATCTTATTCAAAAATGAAGAAATAAAAGTGTAGAATTACTTTTGAAGCATTTAAAAATTCTGGTAAGTATATGATGTTCATAAGAAATAGTTGTTAACTTTATTTTTTTTTAATTTTTTTTTCAGATACCTTTTTAGTTGTTAATTTTAAAGGTATACTATGGTTAGGCAAGGAAATGCCCTTTTTTTAAGAGAATAATTTTGAAGTGCATAGGGATGAAGGAACATGAAGTCTGGGGTTTATGTTAAAGATCTTCGGAGAAAGAAAAATAGATGAAAAGAAGGGAAGGAAGGAGAGAGAAAGCGAATATGGCAACATCGCAGTAACTTGCGTCTGATAGTGGTAGGGGGATTCCTTCCACCGTTCTACTGTTGCACATGTGGGGACCTGCATGTGGCGGAGAGGTGTTAGGGCCATGCCATGGAAGGTCAGGCCGGCTGTTTTTAGCGGGTGTTTGAGAGGGAGCCGTGAGAATCCCAGCAACTCTCATTTCCACACAGTAGGTGTCTAGCATTGATTACTTACCCAATAATAATTAAAATCCAGATTCAGTAAGACAGCTGGACAGTGGTTTTTTGGGGAAATTTTTTAATGAAAGTTCCTTAACCAATCAATGAGCCCAATTTGGACATAGAAGCCAATGGCCACTTTCTGCTCAAAATGAACTTTGCCTTGGAACTATTTCATAGAGCATCCTGATAATACTTCACCCCCATAAGCTGCTCTAGTGGATTTGCAAAGCTTATGCAGCCGGGAATTTCACACTTGTGAGACTTCGGGGTACACTTCGATGTTGGGGGGCTGCTGGAAAGAGATGGTAAGCAGCCCACTCAACAGCATGAGGAAGGCAGCCAGAACCGCCACGGGCACGGTGCTGCCGATCTCCTGCCGGTCCGGCCTGAAGGGAATCTGGAAGGATGGTGGGAAGTGTATGCCCTCTTCATTCATCACGGAGTGGTAGTTCCAGATCACAGCAATGAGGATAAATGCACCTGCTACGATGCTCAGGACTCCGGAAGCGAAGAACAGATTGCAGGTGGTGTCCTTCTGAAGCTGCCCCGCGTACACTCTCCGCAGGCCCGTGACCATGAGCACTTTCCCCAGGAGCCCGAGGAGGCTGGCGGCCAGCAGCAGGTTCTGAGCGATGCGGATATCGAGTGGCAGGTAGGTGTCACTGTAGGTGTAGCGGTGACATGCTATGGGTCTGCTATGGTGGTTGGCGGACTGGTAAGTGCAGAGCTTCCACATCCCAATGCAGGCCAGACCCTGGGAGGGTGCGGAGATGCTCTCCATGTACCACAATCGCCACTTGGCCAGGCCCATGCAAATCATGGAGAACATCCATCCAAGGGTGTTGAGGACGAAACTCACTACCTGGCAATTGGGGTCAATGAAAAAGGCCATGGCTATGTTTCCAGGGGATCTGCAAACCAATAGAGGGCGTCATGAGGTGGGATCCACTGCCTGGAACCGCCCCCCTGGTGGTGAGCGGCGCTATATTGGAGAGGGAGATGCCATATTCCAGAATGGAGACACTTGACTCCCATGCTCTGCTGGTGAAGGGTCCTTGGGCAACATTTACTGAAAGCCTTCAAATATACAGACTTTCACCCTGGCAGGGTCGCTAAGTGGTTAGAGCATCTTCCCAATAGGCCAAGGTTGCCGGCCTCAATCCTTGCTCAGGGCACATACAAGAATCAACCAATGAATGCATCAGTCAGTGGAACAGCAAATCGATGTTTCTCTCTTGCCCTCTCTCTCTGTCTCTAAAGTCAACCAAAAAATGTATAAACTTTCTAACAAGCAGTTCCACTTCTGGACATTTGTGAAAGACACACAATTAAGTTTGACTACAGCCCAGCTGGCGTGGTTGAGTGTCGACCTATGAATAGGAGGTCAGGGTTCCATTCCTGATCAGGGCTTATGCCCTGGTTGTGGAGTTGATCCCCAGTGTGGAACGTGCAGGAGGCAACAGATTGATGATTCTCTCTCATCACTGAGGTTTCTATCTCTCTCTCCCTCTCCCTTCCTCTCTGAAATCAATAAAAATATATATTTTTGCATGCTCCCAAGAGTCAGCAATCCCACTTCTGGATTAATACCCTGAAGAAGGGAAAGCAAGGGCACAAGCAGAGAGTTGCACCCCCATGTTCATAGCAGCATTATTCACAACAGCCAAGAGGTGGAACCAGCCCAATGTTCATTGTGGGTGAGTGCACAGACAGCATGTGGGCCGCCCATACCATGGGGTATCATCCAGCCTTGAAGACATTCTACCGAGTGAAAAGAGCCAGCAACACAAAGACAAATGTGCATCATTTCCCCTCTATGTGGTCCCTAGAGCAGCCACACTCAGCGACAGAAATCCATTGTGGGAGCCAGGGGCTAGGGAACAGAGGGGATGTAGTGTTCAGTGGCAGAGTTTCCGTTTGTGGAGGTGAAAAAGTTCTGGAGATGATGGTGGTGATGGTAGCACAACATTGTGAAGGTGCCTAGTGACACTGCACTGTAAGCTTAAAAAAGGTGACTGCTAGGTCTCATCAAATCATTGGATTGATACCTTTCCCCTGGGATCTGCCCTTTAGGACACTTCACAACAGGCCTTCCCTCCCGCTTAGACCACATCCCACTTGTAAGACCACATCCCGCTTGTAAGACCATTATCTTTCTCTTCTGGACCTTCCCAGGACATGGACCCTTTAAAGCCTAGAGTCCTTTAACCCTCTGACTGCTTGTCACTGGGGCTGGTGCCATCTGGGGCTCAGCCCATCTGGTCTCCAGGTGACCCAACACATTCATGATCCCTCAAGCCCTTTTGGCCTGTGTGTTCCTCGTTCGGCGACCCTGACAGTGACATGATAATTGTTTAGTTATTCCCACTTTACCACCACAAAATAAAACAAACCGGCTGGGCCCCACTGACCAGGGATGTGTCTCCGACGGAGTGGGTGTCTGGGAAGGGCGACTAGCAGGTCAGGCAGCGCTGCCGATGCACACGGGACTCCTCTGGGGGTCCTCCAGTCGGCTCCTGGCTATGCGGGACCGGCCACACCGTGGGACCCGGCCACATGGGCCTCAGCCACACGAGGGCCTGGCACACGACTCCCAGCCCTCTCCTCAGCCTCCAGTCCACGGCCACATTCCACCCCCATTGTCCTGACCAGCAGGGTTCTGTTGCCGGGTGCGGAACACATGGCAGCATCCAGTCCTCACTGACCAGCAGGCTTTCTCTGTTCCTCATCAGGCACCCTCTCTGCCTGCTTCCCAGCAGGCTGCGCTCAGTGCGGACCATGGAGTCCTCAAGGTCTGTTTGACAGCAGCCGGGTGTCCTAACCACTCCCTCTCCCTCCCCCGGAAATGGTCTCTCCCACACCTCCCGGAGGAAATGACCGTGCAAACAGCAATGCCACTGGCTGGCATAGCTCTGTGCATAGAGTGTCGGCCTCTGGACTGAAGGGTCCTGGGTTTGATTTCAGTCAAGGGCACGTACTTGGGTTGTAGGCTCCTCCCCTGCCCAGGCCCTGGTCCGGACTCATGCAGGAGGCAGCCAATTGATGTGTTTCTCTCACATCCATATTTCTCTCTGTCCTTCCCTCTCTCTTCCACTTTCTCTAAAAAAGTAAATGGAAAAATATCCTCAGATGAGGATTCAAATAAACCAACAAACAAACATCAATGACAACACATTTACACTGGGGTCCGCAGCAGTGGCCCTGCACGAGCGAGGTTGCTATGAAAGCCCAGTGATAGCCAGCACGTTAGGAAAGACCCTGGAGCTTTGGTAATGACTTTCCCGCTGCACCTCGGGTGACGGCATCGTGAATGTGGCGTCCATGAGCGAGATGCAGTGGAAGGTGAAGGTCACTCCTGACTGGGAGAAGCTGGCCGGCTAAGGGGGAGCGTGTCAGATGGGGCTGCTGTGAGGAATGAGGCTGCCAAAAAGGCACATGGCGGTGGGGGGTTTGCGGCCCACACTTAAGACCAAATTTTATGTGGGAGTCAAGTTCTGCAGGAACCTCTGCTTAGTTTCCGTGCTAAGGAACTTATTCCAGCAAGTGGGGATGTGCAAGGATGTGCACAGGAACACACCAAATGAATTTCATACCTGAGGTACCACGGGACAAGTGAAATCATCCCATAACCCCATGTAGAGAACACAGTCAGTAAACCATTGTGTCCTTACAGTGGACTATTACACAGAAATTCAACCTTATGCTGAAGAATAATTAGTGGGGGGAGGGAAGTTCCCAACGTTAGGTTAAAAAGCAGGTTTCAAAAATATGTGGCTCAGTGGTTGAGCATGGACCTAGGAACCAGAAGGTCACAGTTTGATTCCTGATCAGGACACATGCCTGGGTTGTGGGCTCCATCCCCAGTGTGGGGCATGCAGGAGGCAGCCGATCCATGATTCTCTGTCATCATTGATGTTTCTCTCTCTCCCTTTCCCTTCCTCTCTGAAAACAATCCTAATAAAAGAGTAATATGCAAATTAACCATCACTCCAACACAAAGATGGTGATGCCCATAGCCACAAGATGGTGGCGCCCAGTCCTCTCAGCACCACTGGAGTCCTAAAGTCCCAGGGGCCGCCGCTGAGAGCCGGGCCTGCTTGGACATCACTGCGGCGAATCGGGAGTGGACAAACAGGCCCCACAGACAGCAGGCAACCACACGGAGCAGGCCTAAGCTATCAGTAGGACATCCCCTGAGGGATCCCGCATTGGAGAGGGTGCAGGTCAAGATGAGGGACCCCCCCCACCCCCCCCCCCCCGTGCATGAATTTCGTGCACCGGGCCTCTAGTAAAAATATATTTTAAAAAAAGACTTGAAGTCTTTCTACAATAGAAATGTCCTTTTTGAGGTCTTAGACCAGATAGTCACTGTAATTCATCAGAATCTTAAGTAGAAAGCCTGGGGGAAGGGCCACGGTGATGGGGAGAAAGTGTGCCGTGATGGGAGCCAGGGCCAGGCCACAGGGCTGCCTCCCTGAATGGTCCTTGGCCCAGGATGGTGGGGGGAAGCTGACCTGGGTCCTGTGAAGTGCCTCTCTTCTGTTTCACGTCCAGTTGCACATTTACTGTCTCCATGGGACACATGACCCGGGGATGGTGGTGGGCAGGGAGGAGAAGGAAGGGCCCACGGGGGATGGCAAACAGGGAGAACGAGGAAGAGAAAGGGCAAAGTGACTCCTGAGCAGGAAACACAGCTCGTGGGACAGGGCTGACGCTGTGACCAGCCTCTGCTGGTGCCCCGGAGCTCAGGCTGTGACCCAGGCGCTGCCTCTGCTCAGCCTCCCTCCGCCAGTGCTGTCACCAGGGACTCCTCCCTGCTTGGTGCCCCCAGCAAATGGCCTGGCACTGTCCCACGCTGGCCCCCAGCCAAAGGCCACAGGGAAGCCTCTGGCTCCTGGGCACCTTGGAGGATTCCCAGGGAGAAGGAGAGAAATGCCACTGCCCTCAGGAAATGCGCAGGACACGTTCTCTTGCCTTATTCCTGTGAAAAAATAATAAAGTGCGTCCCTTAAACAGTCATTGCCAAAGAGCCCTTGACAGGGGCTTGGAACTCCTTTCCCCGCTTCCCCAGAGCAGGCCCCGCCTGGTGGCCGCCTCACCTTCTGCGTCTGAACCTCATGACCAGTCCGCTTGCTCTCTGTTGACACTGAAGGCCAAGAGAGGTCGAGAGACTGCTTTCCTCAGCCCCAGCGGTTCCGTCGTTCCCCCGCGTGACCAGCAGGAGGCAGGCGCGCCGCCCTCCGCAGGGTATGAGGTTCCAAAACGGGTCCTCATCAGAAGCATGTTTCCCAAGAGCTTCTTTTTTCAAATAACCAGAGGGTTGACTCACTTAAATAACACACATCCTCTTTCAAACCGGGCTCAGTGGATAGAGCGTCGCTCCACGAAGTGAAGGGTCCCAGGTTAGATTCTGGTCAAGGGCATGTACCTTGGTTGCGGGCTCGATCCCCAGTAGGAGGTGTACAGAAGGCAGCTGATCAGTGTTTCTCTCTCATAGATGTTTCTAACTCTGTATCCTTCTCCCTTCCTCCCAGCCATCCCAGACCTGCATGGAGAATGGGTCAGACTCGGCCCAAGGCCAGCCCTGAACGTCCCAGGGGAGGCAGAGGCCCCTTTCAAACCCCTGGGAAGGGAGCCAGGGTCTCTAACTCAATGCAGAGGCTGTGACTTCCTCCCAGTTCTAAGGACGGTGTGCAAATCATGGCAGGCAGAGAAGGGACATTTCCTAAAGAAGGCTTCCACCACTTTACACTCGCTCCATCAGAGGGAAGAGGGAAGAATCCATGGCCCACAGATCGGATTCAAAGCCCAGAGGCAAATGTCCCATTGAACATTCTAGGGTCCACAGGCAATGTCTTTGGAACACAGATTTAAATAGCTGATAGACTTCTGCCCGGGGGGAGGGGGGATTTTTTCAAGCACTGTGCTCTCAGAGACTTAAATACTCTTTGAGAAGAAGCTCATTTCAGCCTAGCTGGTGTAGCTCAGTGGTTGAGCGTGGACCTAGGAACCAGGTGATCATGGTTTGATTCCTGACTGAGGGCTTGATCTCAGTGGGGATGCGTAAGAGGAAGCCAATCAACGATTATCTCTCATCATTAATGTTTCTATCTCTCCCTCTCCCTTCTGCTCTGAAATCAATAAAAATATTTTTTAAAAAAATAATGCTCCCCTCTCTTAAAAATAATTAAGACTTAAGAGGCAGAGTGAACATCTTATGCAAAAATGAAGAAATAAATAAAAGCATTTAAAAATTCTGGTAAGTATTTGATGTTCATAAGAAATAGTTGTTAACTTTAAAGGTATACTATGGTTATGCAAGGAAATGTCCTTTATTTAAGAGAATAATTTTGAAGTGCATAGAGATGAAGGAACGTGAAGTCTGGGGTTTGCGTTAAAGATCTTTGGAGAAAGAAAAATAGATGAAATGAAGGGAAGGAAGGAGAGAGAAAGCGAATATGGCCACTTCGCGGTAACTGTTGAGTCTGATAGTGGAAGGGGGATTCCTTCCGCTGTTCTGCTCTTGCACATGTGGGGACTTGCATGTGGTGGAGAGTTCTTAGGGCCATGCCATGGAAGGTCAGGCCGGTTGTTTTTAGCGGGTGTTTGAGAGGGAGCCGTGAGAATCCCAGCAACTCTCATTTCCACACAGTAGGTGTCTAGCATTGATTATTTACCCTATAATAATTAAAATCCAGATTCAGTAAGACAGCTGGACAGTGGGGGGTTTTTTGGAATTTTTTAATGAAAGTTCCTTAACCAATCAATGAGCCCAATTTGGACATAGAAGCCAATGGCCACTTTCTGCTCAAAATGAACTTTGCCTTGGAACTATTTCATAGAACATCCTGATAACACTTCACCCCCATAAACTGCTCTAGTGGATTTGCAAAGCTTATGCAGCCGGGAATTTCACACTTGTGAGACTTCGGGGTACACGTGGATGTTGGGGGGCAGCTGGAAAGAGATGGTCAACAGCCCACTCAACATCATGAGGAAGGCAGCCAGAACCGCCAGGAGCACGGTGCTGCCCGTCTCCTGTCTGTCCGGCCTGAAGGGAATCTGGAAGGATGGTGGGAAGCGTATGCCCTCTTCATTCATCACGGACTGGTGGTTCCACATCACAGCAATGAGGATAAATGCACCCGCTATGATGCTCAGGACACCGGAAGCGAAGAACGGATTGCAGGTGGTGTCCTTCTGAAGCTGTCCCGCGTACACTCTCTGCAGGCCCGTGACCATGAGCACTTTCCCCAGGAGCCCGAGGAGGCTGGCGGCCAGCAGCAGGTTCTGAGCGATGCGGATATCGAGTGGCAGGTAGGTGTCACTGTAGGTGTAGCGGTGACACTCTATGTTTCTGCTGTGGAGGCTGTTGGGCTGGTAAGTGCAGACCTTCCACATCCCAATGCAGGCCAGCCCCCGGGAGGGGACGGAGCTGCTCTCCATGTACCACACCCGCCACTCGGCCAGGCCCATGCAGGTCATGGATAAGATCCATCCCACAGTGTTAAGGGCGAAACTCGCTGCCTGGCAATTGGCGTTTTCAAACATGGCGATGGCCATATTTCCAGGGGATCTGCAAACCAATAGAGGGCGTCATGAGGTGGGACCCACGGACTGGAACCGCCCCCCGGGGTGAGCGGTGCTATATTGGAGAGGGAGATGCCATATTCCAGAATGGAGACACTTGACCTCCATGCTCTGCTGGCGAAGGGTCCTTGGGCAATATTTACTGAAAGCCTTCAAATATACAGACTTTCACCCTGGCAGGGTCGCTAAGTGGTTAGAGTGTCTTCCCAATAGGCCAAGGTTGCCGGCCTCAATCCCTGGTCAGGGCACATACAAGAATCAACCAATGAATGCATCAGTCAGTGGAACAGCAAATTGATGTTTCTCTCTCGCCCTCTTTCTCTGTCTCCAAACTCAATCAAAAGATGTACAAACTTTCTAACAGGCAGTTCCACTTCTGGACATTTGTGAAAGACACAATTAAGATTGGTTACAGCCCAGCTGGCATGGTTGAGTGTCGACCTATGAATCAGGAGGTCAGGGTTTGATTCCTGATCAGGGCACATGCCTGGATTGTGGAGTTGATCCCCAGTGTGGGACGTGCAGGAGGCAACAGATCCATGATTCTCTCTCATCACTGAGGTTTCTATTTTTCTCTCTCTGTCTCTTCCTCTCTGAAATCAATAAAAAAATATATTTTTGCATGCTCCCAAGAGTCAGCAATCCCACTTCTGGATTAATACCCTGAAGAAGGGAAAGCAAGGGCACAAGCAGAGAGTTGCACCCCCATGTTCATAGCAACATTATTCACAACAGCCAAGAGGTGGAAACAGCCCAATGTTCATTGTGGGTGAGTTCACAGACAGCAGGTGGGCCGCCCATACCATGGGATATCATCCAGCCTTGAAGACATTCTACCGAATGGAGAAAACCAAGTTGGTGGCATAGGTAAACACCAGAGATTGCTGCTTAGCACAACCACTTCAAGAATACAACTAAAAGACGGAACAGACATCATCCAGACCACAGGAAGGCTTGCTGAGTGGAAATTCTACAACTAGAAGGAAAGAGAAAAGCATACCGAGACTCAGAGGAGCTTCGGTGCGGAAGTAAAATACAGAGGTACGGAGGAGCATGTGGAGAGGGCTGGCGGCTGAGGACACGGTTGTCTTTTTCAATCGGTAGGGAGTCTCAAGCTCTGAGCTCCAGTTCCGGGCGAGTCTCTGGTGACCCAGACTCATATGGGAGAAACTGGACTGTCTGGCATTGGTCGGAACTCGAGGGCAGCTTTCTCTCGGAGGTGCTTGCAGCGATTGTCAGGTCCCCTGAGGGCAGCCATAGCTGCTTGCTCCGCCCTGTTGATCCCCTGGGACTCTCGCCCCGCCCAAGCTGTGCTCCGGCTTTTGCATATGAAAGGCCTGGCCCTTTGAAATCTGATAATTACCTAACAAACTTGCTGCTGGCCCAAGGCCCCACGGCAACTTGCATTGCTTCACAGCTGAGCTCCTGCTGGGTAGCCTCAGGCAGAGGCTAGATTAACACCTCCTTAGAGATCCAGGAGCCAGTGTGCCCGGTGGTCAGAGTGGGACCGTCCAGATTGCAGCTCCTCGGATCCATAAAGGACACACTCAGGGGGCAGACTCAGTGAGCACCAAAGCCCCACTGAAGCAAGTCTTGCCCAGGAGGGGTGTTTCCAGCACAGAAGTTCTCCTACTGCAGACACAGCTGATTCTCATAGCCAATTGGCCTGGAGGTCAATTCCTCCCAGTGATACCTACAACAATCAACGCTTAACTACAACAAGACTGTGCCAAAGCCCACAAGGGGGTGCACCAAGAGTGTCCACCTCAGGTAATTGGGGAGGCTGGGCCACTGGGCCCTATAGGACACCTAGCACAGAAATCCACTCTATCAACACAGGGAAGCATAAAAAATGTGGAGACAAAGAAATAGGACACAAATGACAGAAATGGAGGAAAGCAAACTACTGGATAATAGAGTTCAAAACCACACTTTTAAGGTTTTTCAAGAACTTTCTAGAAACCGCCGATAAATTTAGTAAGACCCTCAAAAAGTCTGGTGAGACCGCTGATAAATGTAGTGAGACCCTCAAGAAATTTAGTGAGACCCTCGAGGTTATGAAAAAGGACCAACTAGAAATTAAGCATACACTGACTGAAATAAAGGATACTATGCAGAGTTCCAACAGCAGACTAGAGGATCGCAAGAATCAAGTCAAAGATTTGAAATACGAAGAAGCAAAAAACACCCAACCAGAAAAGCAAAATGAAAAAAGAATCCAAAAAAAAAACGAAGATAGTGTAAGGAGCCTCTGGGACAACTTCAAGTGTACCAACATCCAAATTATAGGGGTGCCAGAAGAAGAGAGAGAGCAAGATATTGAAAACCTATTTGAAGAAATAATGACAGAAAACTTCCCCTACCTGGTGAAAGAAATAGACTTACAAGTCCAGGAAGCGCAGAGAACCCCAAACAAAAGGAATTCAAAGAGGACCATACCAAGACACATCATAATTAAAATGCCAAGAGCAAAAGACAAAGAGAGAATCTTAAAAGCAGTAAGAGAAAGACAGTCAGTTACCTACAAGGGAGTACCCATACGACTGTCAGCTGATTTCTCAACAGAAACTTTGCAGGCCAGAAGGGAGTGGCAACAAATATTCAAAGTGATGAATGCCAAGAACCTACAACCAAGATTACTTTAATCAGCAAAGCTATCATTCAGAATGGAAGGTCAGATAAAGAGCTTCACAGATAAGGAAAAGCTAAAGGAGTTCATCACCACCAAACCAGTATTATATGAAATGCTGAAAGGTATCCTTTAAGAAGAGGAAGAAGAAGAAGAAGGTAAAGATAAAAATTATAAACAACAAATACACATTTATCAACAAGTGAATCTAAAAATCAAGTGAATAAATAATCTGATGAACAGAATAAACTGGTGATTATAATAGAATCAGGGGCATAGAAAGGGAGTGGATTGACTATTCTTGGGGGGGAAAGGGATGTGAGGGATGCGGGAAGAGACTGGACAAAAATCGTGCACCTATGAATGAGGACAGTGGGGGGGGGGGGTGAGGGCGGAGGGTGGTGGGGGGAACCGGGTGGAGGGGAGCTAAGGGAGGAAAAAAGAGGAACAACTGTAATCTGAACAATAAAGATTTAATTAAAATTTAAAAAAGACATTCTACCGAGTGAAATGATCCAGCTACACAAAGACAAACATGCAACTTTTCAGCTCTATGTGTTCCCTAGAGCAGCCACACTCAGCAACAGAAAGCCACAGTGGGAGCCAGGGGCTGGGGAGCAGAGGGGGTGTAGTGTTCAATGGCACAGAGTTTCCGTTTGGGGAGGTGAAAAAGTTCTGGAGATGATGGTGGTGATGGTAGCACAATATTGTGAAGGTCCCTAGTGACACTGCACTGTACGCTTAAAAAAGGTGACTGGTAGGTCTCATCAAATCATTGGTTGATACCCCTCCCTTGGGACCTGCCCTTTAGGCTACTTCACAACAGGCCTTCCCTGCCACTTAGACCACATCCCACTGGTAAAACCATTATCTTTCTCCTCTGGACTGTCCCAGGACATGGACCCTTTAAAGCCTAGAGTCCTTTAACCCTCTGACTGCCCGTCACCGGGGCTGGTGCCATTTGGGGCTCAGCCCATCTGGTCTCCAGGTGACCCAACACATTCATGATCCCTCACCCCTTTTGGCCTTGTGTGTTCCCTGTTCGGCGACCCTGACAGTGACATGATAAGTGATCTGTTATTCCCACTTTACCTCCACGAAATAAAACAAACCGGCTGGGCCCCACTGACCAGGGATGTGTCTCTGAGGGAGTGGGTGTCTGGGAACGATGACTAACAGGTCAGGCAGCGCTGCCGATGCACACGGGACTCCTCTGGGGGTCCTCCAGTCGGCTCCTGGCTATGCGGGACCGGCCACACTGTGGGACCCGGCCACACGGGCCTCAGCCACACGAGGGCCTGGCACGCGACTCCCAGCCCTCTCCTCAGCCTCCAGTCCACGGCCACATTCCACCCCCATTGTCCTGACCAGCAGGGTTCTGTTGCCGGGTGCGGAACACATGGCAGCATCCAATCCTCACTGACCACCAGGCTTTCTCTGTTCCTCATCAGGCACCCTCCCTACCTGCTTCCCAGCAGGCTGCGCTCAGTGCGGACCATGGAGTCCTCAAGGTCTGTTTGACAGCAGCCGGGTGTCCTAACCACTTCCTCTCCCTTCCCCCAGAAATGGTCGCTCACACACCACCCAGAGGAAATGACCGTGCAAACAGCAATGACACCGGCCGGCGTGGCTCAGTGCATAGAAAGTCGGCCTGCGGACCGAAGTGTCCTGGGTTCGATTCCCGTGAAGGGCATGTACTTGGTTGTAGGCTCCACCCCAACCCGGGCCCTGGTTGGGGCTCATGCAGGCTGCAAGCAATCGCTGTGTTTCTCTCACTTCGATGTTTCTCTCTGTCTTTGCCTCTCTCTTCCTCTTTCTCTAAAAAATCAATGGAAAAATACCTCAAGTGAGGATTCAAATAAATAAACAAACAAACAGCAATGACAACACATCACATAGGCGTCAGTAGCAGTGGCCCCGCAAGGGCAAGGTTGCTATCAAAGCCCAGTGATAGTCACCACGTTAGGGAGGCCCCTTGAGCTGCAGGCAATGACCTTCGCGCTGCACCTCGGGTGACGGTGAAGCATAGTCATTTCTCCTTTGGAAAGCTGCTGTTTGAAACTGCTGTTTGAACTACTCTGTTACTCTTAGACAGTCTCTTATTTTGTAGGTCAACTCTGTTATTTTTAGATAGTCCCTTATTCTGTAAAATAACTCTTTTAGTTTGAATAATAGAAAAAGATAAAAAAAAACTTAGGTGTCTGACCTTGCAAGCTCGCCATCTGATGTAACAGGCTAATACTGATATTAACATTAATCTCCATATTCTTATGCCAAGTGTTAGTTCATTATGTATTCAAGGTCACAAACTGTTTGTAACAATAACCTACGCAGAGCTCTCTGTGAAATCTGCAGACAAAGGGCTCAAAAAGGTATAAAAAGAGAGAGCTTCCTCCTTGTGTTTGCTCAGAGATTTGGGAAACACTTCCCTCTGGGCCTGCGCGAATAGACTCCTAATTAATTGGCTCATTAAGGCGTCTCCTATCTATCTCGCTGATTTACAATACAACAAGGACATTCTGAACGTGGCGCCGCGCCCATGAGCAAGATGCAGTGGAAGGTGGAGGTCACTCCTGACTGGGAGAAGCTGGCCGGCTAAGGGGGAGAGTGTCAGATGGGGCTGCTGTGAGGAATGAGGCTGCCAAAAAGGCACATGGGGGTCGGGGGTCCCCCGGCACACACCTAGGACCAAATTTTATGCGGGAGTCAAGTTCTGCAGGAACCTCTGCTTAGTTTCCGTGCTAAGGAACTTATTCCAGCAAGTGGGGATGTGTGCAAGGATGCGCACAGGAACACACCAAATGGACTTCATACCTGAGGTACCACGGGACAAGTGAAATCATCCTATAACCCCATGTAGAGAACACATTCAGTAAGACATTGTGTCCTTACAGTGGACTATTACACAGAAATTCAACCTATGCTAAAGAATAATTAAGAGGGAAGTTCCCAACGTTAGGTTAAAAAGCAGGTTTCAAAAATATGTGGCTCAGTGTTTGAGCGTGGACCTAGGAACCAGGAGGTTGAGGTTCGATTCCCGATCAGGGCACAGGCCCGGGTTATGGGCTCCATCCCCAGTTTAGGGAGTGCAGCAGGCAGCCAATCAATAATTCTCTCTCATCATTGATGTTTCTATCTCTCTCTCCCTCTCCCTTCCTATCTGAAACAAATAAAAATATATTTTTAAAATATGTGATCATATAACTTTGTTTCTTTAAAAAAAAGAGGGTCATGGGTCAAGCAGTTGCTCAGACGACCCACTGTATGTTACCATATATGGGCCACAGAACGTGGCTCACACAGGTGCAGAGAAAATACCCTGCACATTACCATCTATGAGCCATGGGAAGTGGGTCAGGCAGGTGCTGAGGACAATACCCTGCATGTAACCATCTATGGGCCACGGGATGTGGCTCATGCAAGTGCTGAGGACAATCCCCTGCACATAACCATCTATGGGTCATGGGACGTGGCTCACACAGGTGCACAGCCAGTTGCTACAGCCTCCTGTCCTAACCTGTCATTTCAGAACTGCACGAAGAGGAACTCAGGTCTGACTGAAGCCAAAATAGCACTAAGCTGTGCAGTATCTGTCCGCTCTTTAAAATATGTAATTTGTGTGAATTGTCCCCCATTTAAAATATTCCATCTTCTCCCGACTGACATGGCTCAGTGGTTGTGTGTCAACCTATGAACCAGGAGGTCACAGTTCAATACCCGGTCAGGGCACATGCCTGGGTTGTGGGCTCCATCCCCAGTAGTGGGTGTGCAGGAGGCACCTATCAATGACTCTCGCTCATTGATGTTTCTATCTCTCTCTCCCTCTCCCTTCCTCTCCTAGCACATGTATAAACTCACCCGATCTCACAGCAGCTCTTCTCCAAATACAAAGGAAGGGATGTGAGGGCGATCTGGCTGCGACATCTGTCACCCCATTGATCGCCAGGGTTGATTCGGCTGATCTGGCTGGCTAGGCGGGTGTCCCCCTCCTCCCTCACCGATCTATGTGCGTCCCTCCCGAAGCTGCGTGCTCGGTCAAAGAGGACGACCTTCCCCCCCGAGGAGAGGACCGGTCTTCGGTCAAGGGTATACGAGTAGCTGCGCTCCCCTGCTAGAACCTCCAAACAAGCTCTCAAAGGAAGAAACTGAGGCTTGTGGAGGCTAAGCCCCTGAGGACCCAGGTGACTTTGCTCCAGGAACTTAGCTTCCGGGTCACGACATGTGAGAGCCTTGCGGCAGGAGTGGGCAGTGTGTGTGGGATAGAGCCTAGGGACGGCCCTGTCTTCACACCTCCTGGTAGCCACTTGGCCCCATGCCTGGCCGGTTCCTCCCACTGCAGAGCAGCACATCCCACCCCCTTGGACTTCGGGCTGGGCCATGGGAAGAGCTTGCGGTTGAGTTGTATAGAGTTCTTTATATATTCTGGAGATGATTCCTTTGTCACATATGTGATTTGCAAATCATTTCTCCCAGCCTGACTTGTCAATTGCAAATTGACACCATGACAGTGTTTGTTTTTTAAGTGAATAGACTCTTCAGAATCTTGCAATGTCAACCAATAAAATGGGCCTGGATCCGTCAACTTTGTGGCAAAGTTGTAGAGGGACCCCTGGAAGTCCAGAGGCGGGCTCTTAGGAAACGGAATGGGCCTTCAGGGCAGTTGGGGGGACAAGGCCTGCAGGGGAGGACAGTTGGGGGGACAAGGCCTACAGAGGATGGCAGTTTGGGGGAACCAGGTCTGCAGGAGAGGGCTGTTGGGGGCAACTGGGCCAGCAGGGGAGGGCAGTTGGGGGCAACCAGGCCTACAGGGGAAGGGAGTTGGGGGTGACCAGGCCAGCAGGGGTGGGCTATTGGGGGTGATAAGGCCACTAGGGGAGGGCAATTGAGAGGACAAGTCCTGCAGGGGAGGGTAGTTGGGGGGAGCAGGCCTGCAGGGGAGGGCAGTTAGGGGCAACTGGGCTGGCAGGG
>NW_005871097.1:3899211-4021981 GCF_000147115.1 Myotis lucifugus
CAGTTGGGGGCGACCAGTCCGCAGGGGAGGGCATTTGGGGGGGCCCAGCCCTGCAGGGGAGGGCAGTTAGGGGCAACCGGGCTGGCAGGGGAGGGCAGTTGGGGGTGACTGGGCCGGCAGGGGAGTGTTGTTGGTGGCGACCAGGCTGGCAGGGGAGGGCAGTTGGGGGCAATTGGGCTGGCAGGAGAGCAGTTACGCATGGATCAGGCTGACAGGGGAGTGGTTAGGGGGTGATAAGGCTCGCAGGCAGAAGCAGTTAGTGGCAATCAGGTAGGCAGGCAGGTGAGCGGTTGGGAGCCAGGAGTCCCAGATTGTGAGAGGGATGTATGACTGCCAGCAGTCGGACATCTCCCGAGGGGTCCCAGATTGGAGAGGGTGCAGGCTGGGCTGAGGGACCCCCCCCCCCGTGCACAAATTTCGTGCACCGGGCCTTTAGTTGGTGTATATGTTCCATGGGGGCAAGGGTTTTTTGTTTTGTTTTGATGTGAATGTTTTGTTTTCTAATGTTTCCCCATTATCTAGAATACAAATCAATAATCTTTTTCTCAAAAAGACCTGAAGTATGATCTTCAGTATATCTTCTGATTGTTTGTTGTTTATTTGTATGAGAGGTATTATTTTCTGTATATTGATTTTATAAACAGAAGTGTATTAAAATTCCCTATTATTTTAAGTTTTTTAGTTCATTCTGTTGGATTTTCTTTTTTCTTTTAATTGGGGTGACATTGGTTCTGTTGGGTTTTCCAGGAAAAATATCATTTTATCTATGAATAATAGCTTGCCTCCTCCTTCCCAATTTTTATGCCTTTTGATTTATTTCTCTGGTTTAATTATTTTTGCTAAAATTTAAAAAATATGAATGGTAATAGAACTATCCTTGTCTTGTCCTTGTTTTAATGGGGATACTTCTAGCATTTTCTCATAAATCATATTACTGACTTTTTGGTTTATATCCTATCATGATAAGGAAACAAATTAATCAATTCCTATTTTATTAACAGCTCATTTAAAATCATGAATAGATGTTGAATTTACCAAATACCTTCCCTGATTTTATAGAAAGCATTATCTGTCCTTTTCCTTTGATTTGTTAAACTTCCAATTTTCAACTTACTTGGTTTTCCAAATAAGTTTTACAGTTCCACACTTATAAGGTAGAATCAGTCATAGTCTCTAAGGAATTAGCTTCCAGACCCACAGTTGTTATAATCATAGTTTTAGCTATCACCTTAAGCATGATGCCCATGGTCTGTTTCACAGTTTAAATTCTCTTGGATAAAATTTTCCTGAGAAAGACTCATTTTATTTTTATTTACCACCCTCTAGAATTCTATTCTCTAACATTCACACTCCGAAGGCTACTGCCAGCTCCTCATTCACTGATTTCCACTAATTTCATGGTGGGAAATTCTGATCCATTGAGTATTTGTTCTTTCTTTGGAAAGCAGTGTGTTTGCAGCGCCTTTGAGTGGTGTTTCCCATAATTCCTTTCCCTTTATGCTTCCAGGTTGGGGTTAGCCACAAGCTAAAAAGATTTAAAAGTTTAGAAGTTAAGCAGCAGCTCTGTTTAGCAGCTGTATTTACAACTCAGTTACTGGAGTTCCAAGCAGGTTGTCCCTGACCCACTGGCTCACCTTGTCAGTAGAGGGCAGTACCTGGACACAAAGCTCATTCAACTCCTGACAGGTTCTCTCCTTAGACTTCTGTGGGACTAGTGCCAGTGCAATGCCATGGCAAAGCCAGCTTCTCCTGAAGATTACTCATGGCATTGAGGCTGGAATATGAGACAGATGCAGGATCCAGTGTGTCTTTACTTTCATCTATGCCCAGCTCACCTCCGATTGCCTTAATACTCAATATAGAATTAGTGACTTTTCCACTTTTATGGGAAGCAAATAGGACTGAAAATCGGGACATTTTCCCTTATACTTAACTAATTTCCACTGTGTGCATGTCCCCAAAGACAGTTTATATGCATTGCAATGAATGAAACATGTACTACTTAAATATTTCTGTGAAAGGTTCTTCTTAGCCCAGTGATGGTGCCAGCTTGCTGTAGTGATGTTATTTCTACATTAGAGAGGCACCTACCAATTAGACTTTCTTCTCATGAAGCAATAGAATTGCATTTGGTTCATACTGTAGCCCATATTTTCTGCCACCTATACCCTCTGAGGAATTCATCCTCTCATGGTCAAAACCCTCTGGGTTCAATTCCCAGCATGTCTTAACTTCAGTACTATGCACACTTGGGACCAATAATTCCTTGTTATGGGGAACTGTTTGGTAGCATCCCAGACCTTTACCCACTAGATCCCAGTAGCACTCCCCACTCTGAGTTGTGACAACCAAAACATTGCCAAATGTACCGTGTGGGTGGAGGGGGGGCAAAATCAGCCTTGGTTGAGAACCACTGAGCATTGTGATTCAGACGCACTTGGACATGGGTTTGGGGGAGGAGAAATATCACAAGTGGAGACCTTAAGTGATGGTGGGAACAATCTGAATACTAATTAATAATATTTGGGAAAGAGAATAAAGAAGCAATAAGGATTCCATAGGGGCCCCTATGCCAAGTCATTACTGCTAAGTGAGATAGGCAAAGATGGATTAGGATGCCATCTTTTCTTAAGTACTAAAATACATATGGATTCTCTCTGTTTCTTTGTCTTGGCTTCTCCAGGGGAATAAATAAGTTGAGGCTGAGTGTTACTAATTATGTTCATTGACTACATAATAAGTGTTACAATAGAAAAGTAACCAGTTGCAAAGTAATTATGCAAAAACAATATTGCTTTTGGACTTTGGTTTCCAGAAATAGGACAAAGATTCCAGATTGACCCTCCTGTTGAAAACAACTTAACATATGGAAAAGTCATCAACCTCATTAGTAAACAGGGAAGTGCAAACTACAACCCCAATGAGACATCACTACACATCAAATGGATTGGACAAAAATTAAAAAATGAAAAAGTATCAAATGTTGGTGAAAGATATAGATCAACATTCTCTCACTGTGATGAAGACTAGTACCACCACTTGGGAAAGAGTTAGATATCACCTAGTAAAGTTGAACATGTACAATGCCCTATGACCCACTAATTTTACTACTAGATATGACACTTAGAAAACCTCTTTCACAGGTGAAGCAGGAGATATGTACAAAAATTTTCATAAATACATTACACAGCTCAAATATTAACCAAAGTAAAGTGGATAAATCTATTGTGGTTTATTTATACATTGGAATTCTCATTGCTACACGGCAACAAGAATGAACAAACTAGAACCACATGGGTCAATAACATAATAGAAAACAGAGAAAGCAAGTCACAGATGATTACCTACAATATAGTTCCATTTATGTAAAATTCAAAAGCAGGCAAAACTGGACAAAGGATTAGATTGTTTAGGAATACATTTCAAGTTGGAAAAAAGAAAAGTAAGAAAACAATTAACACAAAATTCAGAATAGTGGTTAGTTCCGAGGTTGTGTCTTGGCTTGAATTGCTATAACAAATTGCCATAAACTGGGTGGCTTAAACAAAAAGTATTTATTTCTCATAGTTCTAGAGGCTGGGAGGTCCGAGATCAAGGTGCCTGCAGATTCCATTGTTGGTGAAGCCTCCCTTCCTGGCTCATTGATGGCTGTCTTCTCATTATGTCCTCACAAGATGGAGAGAGAGGGCCAGCTGTCACTAATCCCATCATGGGGGCTATACCCTTATGATGTAATTACCTCCCCAAAGACCTAACATCCAAATACTATGACATTAGGGCTTTAACATATAAATTTGGGGGGGACACAATCATTCAGTCCATAGCAGGTAGAAAGGGGTATACTTTGGGGGAAGGATTACTGAGGGTTACTGAGGTATCGGCAGTGTTCTATTTCTTAATTGACGTGTGGGTCCATAGGTGTTCACATAATTATGCTTCAAGCTCTACATACATATTTGACATGCTTTTTTGCATGCAGTATAGATTTCAGAGCAAAAAATGGAGAGGTGATATAAAAATCCGTCTGGATAATCTCAATGCATTGATGTCCTGAAATTTCTGACTCTGTTTATTATAAAAGAAACAAAATGAACATTAACCCAGAAAGGAAAGACCAACCTGATTTTGTCAAACTCCTGTTTTTCCCTGCTAGTCTTGTGATTAAGGATTCTCATTCCTTGGAGAATCTAAAGGCCCAAAGATACCAAAATACTTTATTCCTAACTTGTTGGCCCACACAAGAGGGGAACAATATCTTGTTCACCTGTCTATTGCCCATACACAAAGCCAACCTGCTTGGCTCCCTAATAAGTGCACAGAAAATTGAATAAAAGGGCCAAATTGTGGAGAGAGACTTTTTCTGCCCTAGAGGTCCTTCTCTCTCCTTCTCTACACCCAGCTCACAGAGCTGCTCACCCTTCTAAATTCATGGTCACAGCTTTGCCCTTCTACAAGTTCTTCTCAGATCTCTGTTTGAAACAAACTCTTCTTCCCCTGTTCTCCCAATCTTATTTCTCAGTTTCCATTTGCCCATTCTTGAGTATTAGGGTATACCGTTCAAAGCCACTTTTCTTTGCCACTTCTTTTGTGCATATCGGGTTGATTTATAGAGTGATATGATGAGTATCTCATTGGGAATGAAAAGAAATGTCATCATGTGTCTGTTTTACCTTGCTGCAAAAAGATGTCTTAAGGGAACTGCACTCTATCATATTGACATAAAAATATTCACATCAACCTGGGAGGAACTTGTCTCTTCCTCATCTTTACTCTTAGCAACTTCCTGTGTATGAGACATATACAGAAAGCAGGTGATGGTGCTCTCTGAGGCCCTTGGAGAGTGCTATGTAACTTGGCTTCATAGGGAATATGCCTGAAAGAAGGAGAGGACGAGGACAGGACTGCAGTGACCTGAGCAACCCTGACCCTGGTCCTCACCTTGAGGCATTTTTCACAGTTGTGGAGGTTACTCTTTTTACTGCAAGACATGATGACTGTGGTTAGGGACTGCAGGCAGGAGTGTGGCAGGAGGGCACATGATGTGGGGACCTAGAGGAGGACAAGAGGGTATGAGCCCCTTCACCAGGCCAGTGCTCTAGGATCACTCAAGATCAGCCTGTCCCCTGAACACCCTATGGAGGAAGTTATGGTGGGCCTTCGGCTGCAGCCCTGCTTGGGGCTGTCTGCAGTAACAGCAGGGGCTGGTCAGTGGGGATCCTCTCTTCTGGAGTGGCAGCCTCTCAGTTTACAGTCAGCACCATCATATCAACTGTTGGCAGGGCCTGGGCCCCTCCCCTCCACTGTGCTGAGGTTGACAACTAAAATCTGTCCTTTTCCTCCTTGGGGTCCCCTAAGACAGTGATGGCGAACCTATGACACGCGTGTCAGAGGTGACACGCGAACTCATTTTTTTGGTTGATTTTTCTTGGTTAAATGGCATTTAAATATATAAAATAAATATCAAAAATATAAATCTTTGTTTTACTATGGTTGCAAATATCAAAACATTTCTATATGTGACACGGCACCAGAGTTAAGTTAGGGTTTTTCAAAATGCTGACACGCCGAGCTCAAAAGGTTCGCCATCACTGCCCTAAGAGAAAGAGAAGGGCCACCTCACTCCACCACCCCTGCCTGAGGCCACCCAGGGCTGACAGTTCAGAGGGGGCGCTCTCTGTCCTGGGTCCACTGGGACTACCCTACTGAAGTGAGTTCACTAGTCTTCGAACAAGACCCTTACCTCCCTGCCTCCACAGGGGGAGAGTTTGGGGTGCACCACATCTGGCTACCCTTGCTTGCTCCTGGGACTGACAATAGGGGTTGGGCTCTGGACGCCCCTCCCCCTTTTGGAGACAGGCCCCCTGGTTAGCACTCAGGTTCTTCACCTGGGCTCCAGTTAGGACCCAGGTCTCCTCTCTTGGCAGAATTGGGACCACTCCCTTAGACCAAGGCCCTCCCCTTCATGAGACCTTCTGGGCACAAGTCAGGTCACAGCTCTGTCCACTCTCCCAGGGCTGAGAAAGGGTGTGGCACTGGGCAGTCCTCTTGGTGATGGGTAGAGTGATCTCTTCAGTCCACATTAAGTGTCCTTATCTAGACACCTGACCAGACCTGGAACTTCACTCTCCACTTTCTTTGAATGCTTGCCCTCAGACCAAGTTCCCACCTTCTGGATTCCCCAAAGAGAAAGTCAAGGTGAGTGTCTAAGGCTGTAGGGGCCTCTGAGGGTTATAGGGGCCTCCTAGGGCTGACAGCAGGGGATGGACTGCTTGGGACCCCACTGATATGGATCAAAGCCTGGGACTCCTCCCTCTACTCGTCTGGGTTCATCAGCTTCACACTAAGGTCCTCACCTCCCAGAGTCCCTAGGATGGCTACCCCTGCCTCAGACTTCCTATTTGGGGAAAAGTCATCTCTATTTTTTTAGAGAGACATTTTAAATTGAGATAAAATACAAATAACATGAAAGTCAACATATTAATTGTTTTAAACTGTACAATTAATTGATTATTGGTATATTCACATTGTTTTGCATTCATTATCTTTATCATCATCATTACCTAATTCCAGAAAAATTTTAAAACTCGAAAAAAGAAATCCTGTTTCTAGCTAGGATTCTAGACATTTATATAATCAGAAGCTTAAAATATGTGGCATTTTCTGTCTGGCTTCTTCCATTTAGTATGTTTTCAAGGTTTTTCCATGTTGTAGTATGTATCACTACTTTATTTTTAATTAATCAATTAATTAATTTAATCCTCACCTGAGGATATTTTTCCATTGATTTTTAGAGAGAGTGAAAGAGAGAGGGAAAGACAGAGAGAAACATCGATGTGAGAGAAACATCGATGTGAGAGAAACACATTGATTGGTTGTCTCCTGCACGAGCCCCGACCAGGGCCCAGGCTGAGGAGGAGCCTGCAACCGAGGTACGTGCCCTTGACCAGAATCAAACCTGGGACCCTTTGGTCTGCAGGCCAATGTTCTATCCACTGAGCCAAACTGGCTCGGGCCACTTTATTTATTTTTTAATGGAAAGGTCATCTCTTTAGTACTCAGAGCCCTCACTCGGACACCAATTAGGGCCAAAACTCCTCCCTCTTTGGGACTTGGCCACCTCTACACAAGGCCTACTGTCCCTGTGACTCTCCAGGCAAAAGTGAATGGCTCCTGAGCTGAGGGCTCTGCCCTGGACATTCTAGGAGTAAGAACACGTGAGGCTTTGTAAAAACCTCTCTGCTGGTGGGGGTCCCCTCATGTCAGTCAGAGTCCTAGCCTTGACTTCTGTTAGTTCCTGGGTCTCCACCTCTGCAGAACTGGGGCCACCCCAATTAGACCAAAGCTCTCCTCTCCCTGTGATGCTCCAGGTGGAAATGAGGGTGCTCCTCGACCTGACAACTCTCCTCTGGGCTTCCCAAGTTACCAGTGGGGGTGAGGGTATGTGTGGAGATTTGTGAATCCTGCTATGTTTTGGAGTGAGTGGTTTTCTCATTCATTCACCATTCTCACCTTGACACCTGAGCATTTTAGTGCCAGACTCAATCTTGGGATGCCACTCTCAGCTGCTCCCCTTAGATCAAGATCCTCACCTTCCTGGGACCACCAACTTGGAAGACAGGGCCATCCACAACTGTTCCAAATCTGCAAGAGTGGACACCAGGGCAGGACTCTATAGGACCCCATTGTTCTGGCTGGGTTCTTCCCTCATTCCAGATACTCCCTTTGAAGTCTATCAGAGGCTCACACTCCTCCCTTTATTGACATGAAGTCAACCTTCTTAGAACAAGGTTCTGTTCCTGAGAACCCTGAAGAACAAATGGATGATCAGTCCTACCTGGAGCCCTACAGGTCTGAGGGCAGTTGTGGGTTAGTCTCTTGAAACCATCTATATTCTAGGGTATTGATTTCACCAGTCCTCCTACATAGGGATCCACTTTTTGGCTCCTGCTTACATTCGAGGCTTCCTGGGAAATGTTATATTATTGCAAACTCAAGAAGTTTTCCTGCTAAAAACCTTGCAGATAGAATCGGTGTCACAGGAATGATGCCAGATGGGGGAAACTATAGTTCAGAGCAAGAGAAAAAGTGATCTCTTCCTTCTCTTCACCAACCAGATTTAGCCTTGTATAGAACTTTGGTTCTAATAGATTGATTTTTCTACAGGGCAGAAGTGGAGACCCATGATTTTGTGAGTCCCTATCTTTTCAGGTGATCTGACATTGCATATGTAGGTGACAAGTACTGTCATCAAATATTTTTCTCTTTCTTTCTTTATACTACCCATTTATTTTGCTATTTTTATTGTTCTGGCTGTGTAGTCCAAACAAGTAGTTAGTGCAGAGCCCTCTTTTTATTGCCTGAGAAACATCCCAAGTAGTAAAAGGACATATGAATTATGACATACAGTATCTGCGTTAGGCTGAGAGGAGTGGGGTAGTGTGGGCTCTAAGTGAATACAGACCACAGGTTTAGTACTGGCTCTGCCACTTACCAGCCATGTGAACTCAGGCACATTAGCAGAGTCCATGACCTTCAGGTTCTTCATGCGTGAAGCAAATTTGCTAGGTCCTGACTTTTAGGACTTGTGGGTATATGGAATGCATGTTGCGAACAGCACAGTGTCTGGCAGGTATTGAAATTTAAAAAAAATATATGGTAGTTATTACCACAATTATTTTGACATCACGTACCACACTGGAATTTTCTTTTTTCTAATTGAGGATGGGTCAGAGACTATGCAATATTCTAAGACTAAAAATAACCCCAAATCAGCTGCTTAGTAAATAAAACTAATTAATATTTCCCTATTATGACCAGTCATTTGATGTGGGCATGAGGTAGACTTCCTCAGTTAAGTGCACTGTGAAGCTGCTAAAGGTATGCAAAGGACCAACAATCTTCCTCCCCCATAGCTGCCCTTGCATTTAACCCATCTCCATTTTCATTCATTCCACCACCACCAAAGATCTAGACCTCACTTAGAGTTTGCCATATCACATAGAAGAGTGCCATACTTGGGTTCCCTTTTAATGGAATGGTCTAGGTCCCCCTCTCCCCCCCCCCCAACTCCCAGGCCCGGACAAAGTGGGCCAACCCAGTGATTGCTGAATATCACCCTTATTTTCAGAAACTCTGGACACAAAATACACAAAACACAGTTAGTGCACTGTGTCCACCTGCATGGGAACAGAGCACAGGAGTCCTTCCAATCCTGCCCCAGGTGAGTGAGGATTTCTCTTGGGTTCACCACGTCTGTGAGGAACTGTGAAGAGCAGTGTTCCAGTACAGGCATAGTTTCTAGACCAGCCGTGGGCAAACTACGGCCCGTGGGCCGGATCCGGCCCGTTTGAAATGAATAAAACTAAAAAAAAAAAAGACTGTACCCTTTTATGTAATGATGTTTACTTTGAATTTATATTAGTTCACACAAACACTCCATCCATGCTTTTGTTCCGGCCCTCCGGTCCAGTTTAAAAACCCATTGTGGCCCTCGAGTCAAAAAGTTTCTGCTCTAGACTCAGGCCCACCATATGAGAGATCTGAGAGCCTGGCCCTGCTCACCATTTTAATAACCTCATCTAACCGCTGGTGCAGCCAAACTTAAAATTCCCCCCATGGAGGACTGGCAGTTTCCTACCTTCCCAGCTGCCTTGTATTGGGGCATTTATGCTGGACTGCTCTTGTCTGGAACCTCCCCCCTCCTTATCCCTTCTGCTTATTGTCCTTCAAGGCTGAGTGTGGCTCACATCATGCTCCTTACATGACAGATCCCCCTGGGCTCTATAATGTTATTGGCATGGACTAAGTCTTCTTTGTCCACATATCCCCAAAACTAGCATGACACCTTCCAAAGAGCAGACATGTTTGGGGAACAAAAGAGACAGTGCACAAGATTTCTAATTTATGATGATTTAATTTCTCCCACACTCTTGAATAAGTTAAGCAGTACAGGTATATGTATCTTTTAATTTCACCAAAAGAAAGAATGAGGAAAATGAATTAATCACCTTTTACTTTTATTTTTCACTATCTCATTATCCCAACTATTTAACTGTGGGGTTCTTTCACATTTTTTTAAAGAAAATTCCTATCCAATGCTCTGTGTTCTGGTACTGAGTCACAATACAAGAAGCAAGGGTTTTTCAAAATACAAAACTATTACTCTCAAACAGGAATAAATGTGTGAGCCATATTATTCTAATCTTAGATTATGAGTCTAAATAAGCCTTTTTAAAGGGAACACATTGGAAAAACAAGGAAAGGTGAATCTGTAAGTTACTTATGAAAACAGAACACAAAGAAGAGATACATTGTGCTCTCTCGAGCTCCACCTTGCCCCCACTACTTAGAAGATTGACAGCCCTTCTCAACTTCAAGGTGAAGACTCTGCCTCAGACTTCACTAGCGCTGCTGGCAGGAGCTGCTGGTCATGGCTCTGGAGTGGGCCCTGGCTGCTGCTCTGACTCGGGCTCTCTCTTCCTCATCTCTCAAAGCCTCCTTATACTGGGTCTGGAAGCTGGTGGGGAGTATATTATTGATTTTAGCCCAAAACTCTAAGACTTTCATCTTGCTGGTTTCAGCGTAGGCTTTTGGGCCCCACAGGAATTCGTAGCGTGGAGGATCACTGTGGGGCACCTGACGGTACTCCAGGAACTTTTGCTGCACCAAATCTATGGTGATGAGCTTCCTGGGCTCCCCAAAGATGAAGTGCCTCCTCTCAGCATAGACGCCCATCATATTCAGGAATTCCCACACCTCTTCTTCAGTGGCATGATTGCCATTCAAGAAGATCATGCCCAAGAGAGGCATCAGGAGGCCATTTTTGGGAAGGACCATGCCGCCATCACTCCGACTCTCTTCGTTGTGAAGATCCAGTTGGCTGACAAGGATATAACAGTGACGACTGGGGTCAACTTCTTTCAGGTCGAGGCCAAAGGTCAGCTCCAAGCGCTCAGAGGCTCTCTGGAGGATTTCAGGAAAGTGCGCCTTGTACCTCTTGTTGATAACCTTCAGCATTTCTTCTTTTGTAATGGGCTCTTTCATTTCATACTTGTACAATAGAGCCTTCACTAACATGCTTACTTTATTGGCCAGAAGATCTTCCCTAGAGCTCTCTGAGGAGGGCGGGGCCTGGGAGGAACTTGGTCTTTCCTTCCTTTGGCTCTTGGCACCTTCACCAGAACTCTCACAGGAAATGGTTGCAGCAGAATTGGAGGCCAGGCCTCTCTGAGACTGCTGGGGAGTGCCTGCAGCAGGGGAGCTGGGAGGACTACCCTCCAACGTAAGTGAGGGGGACGAGGGAGACTCTTCTTCCCCTGCGGTGGTGGTGTGAGCAATCCTGTGACCCTGGTCTTCACTTTGGGCCTGGTGGTGGCGTTTCTCACGGGCACGAAGCTTACTTTTCTTACCACGAGGCATGGCTGTGGTTAGGGACAGAAGGCAGGGGCGTGACAGGCAGTTACGTCACACAATCACCTGGAGGAGGAGGAGGATAAGAGGGTGTGAGTACCTTCCACAGGGAGATGTCATGGTGGCTTTAAGAATGCCCCTCTGGAATAGCCTGTGGAAAGGTGTGGTAAGGAAGGAACTGAAAGCTCTCTCTAGTGGGAACATAGTGAGTGAGGCAGGAAGAGACATGAGGCTGGAGGGGTCACTGGGGGCCAAACCACAAGGGTTTTTTGGTAAATTATATTAAGGAATTTTGATTTTGCTCTAAGCTCTAAGGATACTTGAGAACCAGAAGAAATTTTGAGGACATTCTATAAAGATTAGAGAATTAGGAAAATGAATCAGGTGACTATCATTATAATTCAGGCAAGGGACAATTTTTGACCAGCAAAGAGGATTGGCAGTGGCATTTCTCCTGGGGGGTAGGACTTTGAGATCATTAGGGGGAGAGGGGAACTCAAGATGACATTTGGGAAAACTGGGCAAATGATGGAGTCATCTAAGAATTGAAAAGAGCAACAGAGAATTACCTAGGTGATGTGTATAATTTACAGAAAATTAAGTATAAAAACAGCAAAAGACCACTAAAAAAAAGAAGAATGGCCCCTAGCTTGTTAGGTTCGGTGGATAGAGCTTTGGCCTGTGGACTGAAGGGTCCCTGGTTGATTCTGGTCAAGGGCACATTCCTGGTTGCAGGCTGATCCCCAGTGTGGGGCGTGCAGGAAGCAGCCAATCAATGATTCTCTCTCATCATTGATGTTTCTCTCTCTCTCCCTCTCCCTTCCTCTCTGAAATCAATAAAAACGTGTTTTGTTTTTTTTTAAAAAAGAAAAAATGCCCCTCTGTAGGTATCCTCTATGTCACTGTTTTATAGGACCCCACAGGGCTCCTGTTCTCCTGGCCAGCCTGTCTCCTGAGGACCTTATGGAGGTGTTAGAGTGCACCTCAGGCTGGAAACTTACAAGCACAAGTCAGTCCCACAGCTCTGCTGGGATTTCTCAGAGCTGGAAAGAGGGGAGCCCTGTGTGGTTATGTGTCAGCTCATATTCGGAGTCTCCCCCATTATACTTTAGTCCTAGAAGTCTACCGTCAACTGACTGGAGTTTGTGCCCCACAGACCAAGATCCTCACCTTCTGGGCGAGAAAGTCAGATCCTGGCCAAGACTGCACAGGACCTCCAAGGGCTAACTGCCGAGGCTGTATAGGGTCTGCAAGTTCTAGCAGCAGTGGCGAGGCTGTTTGGGACCCCACTGACATGTGACAAAGCGTGGGACTCCTCCTTCTATTGATCTGGGTTCGTCAGCCTCAAACTGGAAGTCACTTCTTTTAGTCACTAGAGAAGGAGTACGGGAACACTACATTTGGCGATCCCTGCCTGTTACTCCCAGTCCTGGTCACCCCTTCTTTTGGAGGAGAGGGACCCTCCTTAGCACTTCAGGGTCCCCCCACCTGGAGTCCTGGTTTCTTTCTTCAGAACTGTAGCCGCCCCAGTTAGATTAAAGCCCTCCCCGCCATGATGCCGTCCCCACAGAAGTAAGCGCAATAATTGTGCTGGGGCCTCCCACTACTAAGGGTACGGCAGGGTTTTGTGGAGCTCCTTGGTGACGGGCAGGATGGTCACTTCAGTTCACATTCAGGGTCCTTATCTTGATACTGACCAGTCCTTGAATACCACTCCACCAACCAGGGGTTATGTCCGTCAGAGCAAGTTCCTGGGCTTCGGGAAATTTCCAAGGCGGAAGTCAGCGAGCCAAATCCGGTCAAGGCGGAAGTCAGCGAGCCACATCCGGTTAAGGCGGAAGTCAGCGAGTCACATCCGGTTAAGGCGAAGTCAGCGAGTCACATCCGGTTAAGGCAAAGTCAGCGAGTCACATCCGGTTAAGGCGGAAGTCAGCGAGTCACATCCGGTTAAGGTTGCTAGGAATCTCAAAGGTAACAATCCAAGCCTGGGAGTCCTCTCTCCACTGACTGGAGTTCACCGATCTCACACCCTCTCTGAGTCCCTACACCGATCTCACACCCTCTCTGAGTCCCTAGAAGGAAAAGACAGGGCTCATCATATCTGACTACTCCTGCATCAGCCTCCCACGCCTGATAGCAGGGGCCGAACTTTGAGCCGCCTACTCTTTAGCTGAGAGGTCTTCTCTTTAGTATTATGAGTCCCCACCTGAAAGCCAGTTAGGGCTCGAACTCCTCCCTCTGCATAACTGGGTTGGTCTCTTTCTACTCAGGCCCTCGACTACTAAGACTCTCTAGGCAGAAATGAGCCCCTGAGCTGAGTGCTCTGTTTGTCTTAGACTAATCACAGAGCATAGGGAATGTGTGAACCTCTCTGCTGGTGGAGTTCCTTCATGTCACTGGTTCCCCTCATTCTGAAGAATCGGGGCCCACACCCACTAGACCAAGGCTCTCCTCTCCCTGAAACCCTACAGGTGGAAATGAGGGGTCTCCTCAACTTGACAACTGTGCCTGGACCTCCCAGATCAAGAGGAGGGGGCAGAACTTTGTGGCCCCTCCTCTGTTTGATTATTGGTAATTTACTCATTCTTCCCTAAAAATTCATCACCTTTTTCACCTGACTGGTACCGGGATTCCACTCTCGGAGGACCTGAGGCTACACCCCTCAGATCAATGCCCTCACCCCCTGGGACTACAGAATGAAGTCAGTGTGAGCCAGATAGAGCCACAACTGTTCCATACATCCATTGGTGGACAGCAGGGGCAGGACGCTATAGGACCGCATTGTTCTGTCTGGGTCCTTCCCCCATTCTTTTTTTTTTCTAAAACAGAAATTTTGTTTTCTCACAATTCTGGAGACTAGAAGTCCAAGATCAGGGTGCCACTCTAGTTGGGTTCTGGTGAGAGCCTTCTCTGTCCTTACGTGGAGGAGAGAGGGAGCTCTGATGTCTCTTCCCCTTCTCAGAAGGGCACTAATCTCATCATGAGGGCCCCACCCTTCTGACTTCATTATCTAAATCTAATCACCTCCCAGAAGGCTCCATCCAGCTCCACTGGGGTTAGGGTTTGGGAGAAAACGTTCATTCCAGGACACCATTTAACCAGGTTAGCATATGGATGACATTTTTCCCTCTTGAACTTAAGGCTATGAGAGTCTTCATTAAGGTTCATGTTTCAATCCAGAGAATAACATGCCACTGATCCTCCAGTCTGGTGATCTTATTATTGAAGGAAATGATACCATTTCCTCTACTAAAAGCTTATAAGTTATGCATGTAGTAATCGTTTCAAAGGGTTTATCAAGGTCCAGGTCTGTTGGTCTTGGAAGCTACCTCTTTTTCCATATTTAAAGATTATGTTCAAACTTTGCTGGTCTCCTGGTGCCTCCTGCCTTCTGCAAGACTCCTCAAAGAGGGCCAAGCAGAGTTTGGAGACATTCTTCCCAGATTCTCTCCACGTTCTTATTTTTTTTCCAGTTTTTTTTTTTAATTTCAAGAAAAATGATTTTAAATATAATGTTACATGCAATAAACCTTAATATTTCAAGAAAAACTATCTTAAATATGATCATGTTATATGCAATAAAAATTAATATCTCAAGAAAAATGACTTTATATATATGATAATGTTACATGCAATAAACACCAACTGTTCAAGAAAAATGATCTTATCTACACTAATAAAAGAGAAACATGGTAATTAGCGTACGACCGCTACCCTTTTCATTGGCTAATCAGTGAGTATATGCAAATTTACTGTCAGCCAAGATGGCGGCCGGCAGCCAGGCACTGAAGCGAGCATGAGGCTTGCTTGCTGCAGACTCCAACATTCCCCACCTCACTTTCCGGCCTCTCAGCTGCAACTCTAAACAACTATGTACTATGTTGCAAATAAGAAGCTAAACAAAACACCAGAAACCAGTTGACTGAAAGCCAGCGGACTGAAACTTTGTATCGATGTTTTCAGCAGCGAGGCCTCAGAGCTAAAGCTGGCCCAGAATAAAAAAAAAAAAAAAAGAAAAAAGAAAACAAGGAGCGGTTGGAAGCTTCAGTCACTCGCTTCAGGAAAATAGCCCTCAGCCCCTCACCCAGACTGGCCAGGCACCCCAGTGGGGACCCCCACCCTGATCCAGGACACCCTTCAGGGCAAACCAGCCGGCCCCCACCCATGCACCAGGCCTCTATCCTATATAGTAAAAGGGTAATATGCCTCTCAGCACCGGGATCAGCATGACAGGGGGCAGCGCCCAAACCCCCTGATCGCCCTGCGGCTCTGTGTGTGACAGGGGGCAGGGCCACAACCTCCCTATCTGCCCTGCTCTGTTCATGACAGGGGAAGGCGCCCCAACCCCCTGATCAGCCCTGCTCTGTGCCTGATAGGGGGGAGCTCCCCAATCCCCTGATTGCCCTGTGGCTCTGTGTTTGACAGGGTAGCTCCTCAACCCCCTGATCGGCACTGCTCTGTGCATGACAGGGGGGAGCTCCCCAACCCCCTGATTGACCCTGCTCTGTGAGTGACAGGGTACAGACCCCCAACCCCCCTGATGGGCCCTGCTCTGTGAGTGACAGGGGGCAGCGCCCCAACCCCCTGATGGGCCCTGCTCTGTGAGTGACAGGGGGCAGCACCCCAACCCCCTGATTGGCCCTGCTCTGTGCATGACAGGGGACAGCGCCCAACCCCCTGATTGGCCCTGCTCTGTGAGTAACAGGGGGCAGCGCCCCAACCCCCTGATTGGCCCTGCTCTGTGCATGACAGGGGACAGCACCCAACCCACTGATTGGCCCTGCTCTGTGCATGACAGGGGGTGGCGCCGCAACCTCCCCATCGACCCTGCCTTGAGTGTGACAGGGGGCGGTGCCCCAACCCCCCAATCGGCCCTACCCTGAGCGTGACTGAGGGTGGCATCGCAACCTCCCGATCCGCCCTGCTCTGTGCATGACGGGGCGGTGCCCCGACTCCCCAATCGGCCCTGCTCTGAGCCTGACCAGGGGCTGCACTTAGGGATTGGGCCTGCCCTCTGCCACCTGGGAGCAGGCCTAAGCCAGCAGGTCGTTATCTCCCGAGGGGTCCCAGACTGTGAGAGGGCACAGGCCAGGCTGGGGGACCCCCCCCCCCCGCCCCCCGAGTGCACAAATTTTTGTGCACTGGGCCTCTAGTATATAATAATAGTACATGCAATAAACATTAGTATTTCCAGAATAAAAGGATTTTAAGTATATTAGTATTACCAAAACTGTACTAACATAGTAAGATATCACAAAAGTTGTAGGAAATATTAAAATCTGCAAATAATGGGATTACTTCTATTATATTCATATATATATATATATATTCCCTCTGGCTCTATTTTTGTTCATCAGTTTATGTTGCTCATTATATTCCACAAATGAGTGAGATCATATGATATTTATCTTTCTTTTTTTAAATTTAATTTTGTTTTATTTGTTAAAGTATTACAAAGAGTATTACACATGTATCTTCCCACCCCCCCTTGACATTTCCCCAGCCTCCCCCACCCCCCAGTGTCTTGTGTCCATTGGTTATTCTTATATGTATGCATACAAGTCCTTCGGTTGATCTCTTACCCCCCCTCCAGCCCAACCCTCCCCAGGCTTCCCACTGTAGTTTGACAGTCTGCTCAATGCTGCTCTGCCTCTGTATCCATTCCTGTTCATCAGTCCATAATGGTCCTTATTATCCATAAATGAGTGAGACCATGTGGTATTTTTCTTCGCTTCCCAGGGGCCGTCTCAGCCTCACAGGGGCCGTCTAAGCCTCACAGGGGCCGTCTAAGCCTCACAGGGGCAGTCTCAGTCTCACAGTGGCCATCCCAGCCTCACAGGGGCTATCTCAACCTCACCGGGGCTGTCTCAGCCTCACTGGGGCCGTCTCAGCAACACGAAGTTTGGCATTCTGTCTTCTTTTGTTGGGTGGGTCCTTGCTGGACAAAATCTCCAGGTGTTCCTGGTGGCTGAATATCTGGTATGCTTGCTTGGACTTCGTTTTCTACTAAGTGCACAGACTGCTTGTCTGCTGTCTCCCAGCGTCCCATGTGAGACTGGATCTGGTGGACCTGCCTGTGTGTTTGCTGGTACGGTGGTTCCACGTTGCCAGCCCAGCCGGGTCCGGCTCCGGCTTCTTCCGAACCTGATTCTGCTTCTTGAGTGTGTCCCTTATGTATGCAAGGAGTTGAAACCTGCAGTCTGCTGGGTTGGGCTGCAAAAGCGCAGGTGGTTCCTTTTGTGCCACTGGCACACCTTGGGTGGGGATGTAAATTGAGTAAGGCGGGGTCTCCGGGAATCACCAGGGTGGAGCAAGGGGCAATGGCATCTCCTCGACTCCTCGCCTCTCCGCGACTCCACTTCTCTGCGTCCCCGAGTGCCGGCGAGCCGCTCCGTGAGACAGCCACCCTCGCTCTCCGGCCTGTTGCAAGGCCATCCCGCCTCTCCCCGTAGGGGTCTGGGACCTCAGAATCCCACCCCAAACAAGCTCAGTGGACTCGAGAGTCTGCAGCCCCTTCCAATTGAAGAAAACCACGCATCCAGTTGCAGCCCGCCTGGCGAGCGACTCCGTACCTCTGTTCTTGGAGCCTCTGCACAACCTACTCAGTCTCAATGCTCTTCTTTCTTTCCTTCTAGTTGTAGAGCTTCCACTGGGCCAGCTTTCCCATGGTTCTGAATGATAGCTGTTTGTCTTATAGTTGGTAGTCTCTATGTTCTTGTGGGAGGCAGCACGCACAAGTCTGTACCTTACACCACCATCTTGGTTCTGATATTTATCTTTCTTCGACTGTGTTATTTTGCTTAGCATGATGCTTTTAAAGTCTATTTTGTTGGATGTGAGTATTGCCTCTTCAGCTTTTTATTTTCTTTTCCATTTGCATGGAAAATGTTTTTCCATCCGTTCACTTTCATTCTGTGTGTGTCTTTTGTTTTGAGGTGGGTCTCTTGTAGACAGCATATAGTTGGGTCATGTTTTTGTATCCATTCAGCTACCCTACACCTTTTGATTGGAGCATTTAATCCATTTACATTTAGGGTTATTATTGAGAGGTATTTATTTATAGCCATTTTAATTCTGTATGGCTAGATTTCTCTCTCTGTTTCTTCTTCTCATCAATTACTTATAGCAATCCCTTTAGCATTTCTTGTAATGCTGGCTTGGTGGTAATGAACTCCTTTAGCCCCCCCCCTTTTTTTTTTGGTCTGGGAAGCTCTTTATTTTGAATGATAGCTTTGCTGGACATAGTAATCTTGGTCTCAGATCCTTGCTTTCCATTACCTTGAGTATTTTGTGCCATTCCCTTTTGGCCTGTAGAGTTTCTGATGCGAAATCAGGTATCAGCCTTATGAACACTCCTTTGTATGTAACAGTTTTCTTTTTTCTTTTCTCTTGCTGCCTTTAAGATTCTCTCTTTGTCTTTAATTTTTGGCATTTTAATTATGATGTGTCTGGGCATAGGTCTGTTTGGGTTCTTCTTGTTTGGGGTTCTCTGTGCCTCCTGAACTTGTGTGACTTTTTCCTTTACCAGGTTAGGGAATTTTCTACCATTATTTCTTTGAACACCGTCTCTATTCTTTTCTCCCTTTCTGCCTCTTCTGGAACACCTACTATTCTAATACTGTTAGGTTTCACATTGTCCCACAGCTCCCTTAAGCTGTTCTCCTGTTTTTTCTCTCTAATTGAGTGATATTTTCAACTCTGTCTTCTAATTCACTGATTGGATCCTCAGCTTCCCCTAATCTGCTGTGTATTCCTTCCAATGTGTTCTTTATTTGTGTTATGTCATTCTTTATTTCAGACTGTTCTTTTTTCATAGTTAGTATATCTTTTTTCATGCTGTTGAGCATTTTTAACATCATTACTCTGAACTCTGTTTCAGATAAATTTCTTATCTCTGCTTCATTTATCTCTTCTTCTGGAGAATTCACTAGTTGTTTCATTTGGGGGTTTTTGTTTCCTCATTTTGGTTGTCTGGGTTTGTGACTATGTTTTAGGTGGATCCTCTGTACCTCTCAATCTCTTGTATTTCTGTGGGGTCTGTTGTTAATTCTCCTCTTTCATTTCTGATTTTGTTTATTTGGGTCCTCTCTCTTTGTTTCTTGGTGAGCCTGGCTAGAGGTTCATCAATCTTTTTTATCCTTTAGGGATTGGGCCTGCCCTCAATACTTTAGTGAGAATGCCAACCCCCTGATGGGCCCTGCTCTGTGAGTGACAGGGGGCAGCGCCGCAGGGCAATCAGGGGATTGGGGAGCTCCCCCCTATCAGTGCCCCAACCCTCCCCCCAGGGCCCATCAGGGGGTTGGGGCGCTGCCCCCTGCCAATCTTGTTGATCTTTTGTATTGTTTTTTTGGTCTCTATGTCGTTTATCTCCTCTCTGATCTTTATTATTTCCTTCCTTCTGCTTACCTCACCGGGGCCGTTCCGACCTCACCGGGGCCGTTTCAACCACAGTTGTAGGGTTAGGTAATTTATTATCATTGTTTCTGGTTTTTTGCAGTAGGCTTGTAGAGCTATGAACTTCCCTCTCAAGACTGCTTTCGCTGTGTCCCATAAGTTTTGGATTGTTGTGTTTTCATTGTCGTTTGTTGCCATGATGTTTTTTATTTCTTCTTTGATCTCTCTGGTAACCCAGTCATTGTTTAATAGCATGCTTTTTAGTCTCTATGTGTTTGATTTTTTTGGATTGTTTTTATTGTAGTTGATTTCCAGTTTTATGCCATTGTGATCTGAGAAGATGCTTGATATGATTTCTATCTTCTTGAATTTGAAGAGACTTTGCCTGTGACCCAATATATGGTCTATCTTTGAAAACGACCCATGTGCACTTGAGAAGAATGTATATTCTGTGGCTTTGGAGTGAAATGTTCTGAAGATGTCAATTAATTCCATCTGATCTAGTGAGTCATTTAGGATTGATGTTTCTTTGCTGATTTTTTGTTTAGAGGGTTTTTCCAATGGTGATAGTGGGGTATTAAAGTTCCCTACTATGATTGTATTGCTGTCAATCTCTCCCTTGATCTCCTCTAGAAGTTTTCTTATGTATTTGGGTGCTCCTATATTCGGTGCGTATATGTTTACCAGAGTTATTTCTTCTTGTTGGATTGCTCCCTTTAGTATTATGAAGTGGCCTTCCTTATCTCTTTTTATGTCCTTCACTTTGAGATCTAATTTGTCAGATATAAATATTGCTACCCCAGCTTTTTTTTTTCATTTCCATTTGCCTGAAAAACCTTTTCCCATCCCTTCACCATCAGTCTGTGTGGGTCTTTTTTTCTGAGGTGGGTTTCCTGTAGACAGCAGATATATGGGTCATGTTTTCTTATCCACTCAGTTATCCTATGTCTTTTGATTGGGGCATTTAATCCATTTACATTTAAAGTTATTATTGATAGATACTTGTTTGTCACCATTTTTATTCTTTACCCCTGTGTTCCTTCTTCGTTTCCTATTTTTTCTTTTTACAGCAGACCCTTTAGCATTTCTTGCATTGCTAGTTTGGTGGTAATAAACTCCCATAGTCCTTTTTTGTCTGTGAAGCTCCTGATTTCACCCTCTATTTTGATTGATAGCCTTGCTGGGTACAGTATTCTTGGATTCAGACCTTTCCTTTGCATGACTTTGTATATTTCATTCCATTCCTTTCTTGCCTGATGTGTTTCTGTTGAGAAATCACTCGCTAGTCTGATGAGGGATCCTTTGTAGGTAACTTTCTGTCTCTCTCTGGATGCTTTTAAGATTCTTGCTTTGTCATTGGTGTTTGCCAATTTAATTATAATGTGCCTTTGCGTCGGTCTTTTGGAGTTCATTTTGTTTGGGACTCTGTGAGCCTCTTGGATTTGTGTGAGTTTTTTTCCCGTATATCAGGGAAGTTTTCTGTCATTATTTTTTCAAACAGGTTTTCTATTCCTTGCTCAGTTTCCTCTCCTTCTGGCACCCCTATTATGCAGATGTTGTTTCGTTTCGTGTTGTCCCAAAGTTCTCTTAGGCTCTCCTCCTGCTTTTTAATTTTTTTTTTTCTAGAAGCTGCTCTGCTTGGGTATTTTTTCCTACCTTGTCTTCTAGCTCACTGATGAGGTCCTCTGCTTCTTCTAGTCTACTGTTGATGCTTTCTATTGTGTTCTTTATAGCAGTGATGTCATTTTTCATTTCTTCTTGGTTCTTCTTCATTTCCTCTTGGTTCTTACACATATTGTTGAATTTGTCTTCCATTCTTTTCATTCACCTTATGGCCATTTCTCTGAATTCTTTCTCTGACAGGTTGCTTGCCTCCATTGCCTCCATTTCGTTTACTTCCTTTTCTGGTGATGCCTGTTTATCTTTCATATGCGGGCTGTTTCTTTGTCTCCCCATGATCTCTCTTCTCCAGGTGTTTGGTTATGTAGTTCTCTCTCTGATTTCTGTGAGGAGGAGCAGGGCTCGTCTGAGTCCACGTATTCACCCTGCTTGAGATCCGGTGTTCCCGCGTTAGCAGCTAGTCCCTGGGTGCCGTGGTTGCAGGGTCCCTGGATGTATATGCTTCCGATAACAGCCACTCAAGATCCCTGTATATTATTCTTTATTTCAGTCAGTGTATGCTTAATTTCTGACTGGTCTTTTTCCATTTTTTTTTTTTTGGCATTCTCACTAAGATCCTTTAAAACCTCACTAAATCCCTTGGAGGTTTCTAGAAGATTCTTTTTTTTTTTTTTTAAATAATTTTTATTTCTTAAAGTATTACAAAGAGTATTACATATGTCTCCTTTTTCCCCCCCTTGACATTCCCCCGGCCCCTACCTCCCGCCCCCCCCCCCGCCCCGGGTCTTGGGTCCATTGGTTAATCTTATATGCATGCATATAAGTCCTTCGGTTGATCTCTTAATCCCCCCCCAACCCTCCCCAGGCTTCCCCCTGTAGTTTGACAGTCTGTTCAATGTTGCTCTGCCTCTGTATCTACCCCTGTTCATCAGTCTATACTGGTCCCCTTTATCTGTCCCAACCTCACTGGAGTAGTCTCAACCTCACCAGGGCCGTCTGAGCCTCACCAGGGCCGTTACAGCCTCACCGGAGCCGTCCTGACCTCACCGGGGCTGTTTCAACCTCACCGGGGCCGTCCCAACCTCACCGGGGCCGTCCCAACCTCACCGGGGCCATCCCGACCTCACCGAAGCCGTTTCAACCTCACCGGGGTCGTCCCTACCTCACGGGGGCCGTTTCAACCTCACCGGGGCCATCCCTACCTCACCGGGGCCGTTTCAACCTCACCGGGGTCGTCCCGACCCCACCGGGGCCGTTTCAACCTCACCGGGGTGGTCCTTACCACACCGGGGCCGTTTCAACCTCACCGGGGCCATCCCGACCTCACCGGGGGCCGTTTCAACCTCACCGGGGCTGTCCCTACCTCACGGGGGCCGTTTCAACCTCACCAGGGCCGTCCTGACCTCACCGGGGCCGTCCCGACCTCACCGGGGCCGTCCCGACCTCACCGGGGCCGTTTCAACCTCACTGGGGCCTAGAAGATTCTTAAGTAACATTATAACTATGTTTTGAACTCTATATCCAATAGTTTGCTTTCTTCCATTTCTTTATTTTTTTCTATGCATTTTGGCTGCTTCCCTTTGTTTGTTTCTATGTACTGGGTAGAGCTGCTATGTCTCCTTCAGTTGGTAGAGTGGCCTTGTATAGTAGGTGTCCTATGGGGCCCAGTGGCTCAGCCTTCCCAGTCACCTGAGCTGGGAACTCTAGGCACACCCCTTTGTGGGCTGTGAGCACAGTCTTGTTGTAGTTGAGCCTTGATTGCTGCTGGTATCACTGGGAGGAATTGACCTCCAGGCCAATTGGCTGTGAGAACCAGCTGTGACTACAGTGGGAGAGTTGCTATGCAGGAGACACCCTTATGGAGCAGGACTTGCTTCAGTGGGACTTTGGTGCTCACTGATTCTGCCCCTTGAATGTGTCACTTATGGATGTATAGCAGTGGTTCTCAACCTTCCTAATGCCGCGACCCTTTAATACAGTTCCTTATGTTGTGGTGACCCCCAACCATAAAATTATTTTCGTTGCTATTTCATAACTGTACTTTTGCTACTGTTATGAATTGTCATGTAAATATCTGATATGCAGAAAAATTGTAATTGTTACAAATTGAACATAATTAAAGCATAGTGATTAATCACAAAAACAATATGTAATTATATATGTTTTTCTGATGGTCTTAGGCGACCCCTTGAAAGTGTTGTTTGACCCCCAAAGGGGTTGTGACCCACAGTTTGAGAACCACTGATGTATAGACTTGTAATATGGTATGGCCTGACACTGACCACTGGGTACACTGGCTCTTGGGTCTTCAGGGAGGTGCAAAGTCAGCCACTGCCTGGAGCCACCCAGGAGGAGCTACAGAGATATCTGCAGATTCCTCATCTTTGTGTTGGGTTTGGAAGTGCCCAGACGAGGCCCAACTGTGAAGCAAGGCAGGATGGTGCTGGTGTTGGGTCTTGGGCCTTTTATTGATAGGTTTGGGGCTCTCTGACCCAGTTGCAGCTTGTTTGAGATTTGCAAGGACAAGCCGTTCATATGTAAAAGCCAATGCAAGCAGCTTGGGTAGGGTTGCAAATTGGATGAGGCAGGGTCTCAGGGAATCACCAGGGCAGAGCACAGAAATGACTGCCAATCAGCTCTGCAACCAGGGAGTTTCCAGCACAGGAACAATGATCCCTGGGAGCACCTCAGTCTGGGAGAAAGCGGCTCCCAAGTTTCTTCCCTGATGCCAGACAAATGTGTCTCCAATAGCCTCGACCTTGTGCTGGAGCTTAGAGGAAGCAGGACCTTGTAAGTTCAGTTTGTGGTGCTGGTCTTTTAAGAGAAACAGCTGGGTCTCCAGCAGCCTCTGTCTCACTGAGCTCTAATCTGCACTAATTTTTCCAGCCCATAGTTATGGAAATTTCTTTTCTCAGCTCTGGGACCCTGGGCTGGGGGTCTGGTGTGGGGCTGGGACCCCTTCCTCCTCTGGATGGGCTCCGCAGAGACGATCTCCTTCCCAATTAAAAAAAGCGGCACATCTCCTACCAGTCTCTGCATGCTTTCTTCTTTACTTCTCTAGTTGTAGGACTTCCATTCAGCCAGCTTTCCAGCAGCTCTGGATGGTGGTTGTTCTGTATTTTAGTTGTAATTTTGATGTGGTTGTCGGAGGTGATGAGTACAGGCATTTACCTATGCCACCATCTTCTGTGCCTGCATGTCTTTTAAAAAATATGTTTTTATTGATGTTTAGAGAGAGAGAGAGATAGGAACATTGATGAGAAAGATACATCATTGATCCACTGCCTTCTGCATGCCCACCACTGGAGATCAACTGCACAACGTGGGCATGTGCCCCGACCAGGAATCGAACCATGGTTTCTGGGTCAATGCTCAACCAGTGAGCCACACTGGCTTGGCTCTGCATGTCATTTACCAGCATATTCCCTAATTAAAATGAACCCTTATGCCATGGACTGAATGTTTGTGCCCCCTCCCTTATTCATATGTTGAAATCCTAGCTCTCAAGGTGATGATATTAGGTGGTGGGCTTTTGGGAGATGATTAGTTCATGAGGGTGAGGTCCTCATGAATGGGATTAATGTCCTTATAAAAACAGCCCCCAAAAGTTTCCTTGCCCCTTCTACTCTGTGAGACACAATGAGAAGGTGTCATCTCTGAACCAGGAAGTGGTCTCTTACCAGATACCAAATCTGCCTGTATCTTAATCTTGGACTTCCCAGCATCCAGAAATGTGAGAAATAAATATTTTTGTTTATAAACTACCCAGTTGATGGTATTTTTGTTATAGTAGTCTCAACAGACTAAGACACCTTAGATGAAGTTTGACCATCCACAGTAATGGATATACATTAAGGAGGTCTCAGAAGGCTCACCTGTCTATGATTATAGGTCTGGAAGCCATGTCTTTCATTCATGTCTAGAGAAGACATACTTTTTCAATAATGGTGAATTATGTCAACATAATTATGCCGGTGCTGCTAGTCAGGGTGAGAAAGCAGTTTGGGTTTGAAATTGGACAGCTGCCTCTTACAGAAACTGATCTCTATTCAGATGCTTGCACTTTATAAACCTTCCCAAGATGCTCACCAGCCCACATCATTGTAGAAGGGAATGCATTTCCAGTTGGAAAATTAGTGCTGGCACAGAATGCATTTTCATTGTTGGTGAGTGATTCTGTGTACTATAAATGGAAATTGTTTGACAATTCTACTCAGAATGACAAGTAAGGTAAATATTAATATACTAGAGGCCTGGTGCATGAATTTCATGCACTGAAAGGGGGTGTCCCTCAGCCCAGCCTGCACCTCTCCAATCTGGGACCCCTCAGGGAATGTCCAACTGCCAGCAGTCAGACATTCTTTTCACAATCCGGGACTGCTGGCTCCCAACTGCTCGCCTGCCTGCCTGCCTGATTGCCCCTAACTGCTTCTACCTGCCAGCCTGATCACCCCCTAACCACTCCCCTGCCAGCCTGATTGATGCCTAACTGCTCCCCTGCCGGCCCGATTACCCCCAACTGCCCTCCCTGCTAGCCTGGTCTCCCCCAACTGCCCTCCCCTGCTGGCCTGGTTGCCCCCAACTGCCCTCCCCTACCAGCGTGGTCACCCATAACTGCCCTCCCTTGCTGGCCTGGTTGCCCCCAATTGCCCTCCTCTGCAGGCCTGATCACCCCTAACTGCCCTCTCCTGCAGGCCTGGTCCCCCACAACTGCCCTCCCCTAAAGGCCTGGTTGCCCCCAACTGCCCTCCCCTGCCGGCCATCTTGTGGTGGCCATCTTGTTACCACATAGGGTCAGTCATCTTGTGCAAGGGTGTAACTGTCAATGTGCATATCACCGCTTTATTATATAGGATACCTAAAAGACAAAATTGATAACTCATCACTGAATACCTTTCTATGCTTTCAATTTTGAACCATGAGAATGGCTTACTTATTCAAAAGTTAAATATATATTTTTAAAGTTTAATTAAACAAAACTAGTGTTCTAAGGAATCACCTGAGGTGCTTGTTTTAAAATGCAAATTTTCAGGCCACACCCTCCAGATGTTCCAAGTCAATAAGGAATTGGGAAATCTGCATTTTGCAATAAGCAGCCTAGGTGATTCTGATGTAGATGGTTCCAGAACGAAGGAACTGTAGGGCAAATGACCACAGACTACATTTATGCAACAGATATATCTTTATTGAACACTGAATTCATGCATCTGTCCATTTCATAAATTATGCTTTATTATATTAAAATATAAAACACATTTCTCATTTACTATGACTTGAATATTCAGCTTACTACACTGGATTTGACTTAATGTCGACAAACCATGTACAATGTGATAGAAGCATTGGAAACATTTCTTGAAAACTAAGAATACAATTTATGAGCACACTTCACAGATAGAATTTTAGATGGTCACAGAGTTAAGTTTGCACATTTAAAAGGATCTGAATCATTCATATTAACATTGTGAATTTCTTATAAATTATTCATTAGTGTAAGTTGTCTAGGCAAAGCCAAGCCATGACATTATTTATACTAAGTACCACACCTGGAACTTGTTCTGAGTTATTTAACACAGAGCACATTTTTAACGCAATAAATATTTATAGTTAATAGTAACAAGTACAATGATAATTTACAAAATATGGGTCTAATATTTAAAACAGAACATGACATTAAACAACTTCATGCCATGTATTTTTACAACTCAATGAATTGATAATTTAAACAAATTTTATTACCTATAACCCTGCTGACTTGGGTGCAAGAAAGGTCATGCTTGAATCAGTTAAGTGAGGTTACAGAAAAAAAATTTTTTTACAGAAAATTAGTTTTATCTTCTTAATGTTGTACATTATCAATATTGATATGTCAATATCAATATCTAAAAATGAAGCAATGAAAATACTTGGATTCACAACATGCCCAAATTATATAATGTACCTTGAGCACTGAAATCCTGAGTTATACCAAAATTTTCAAGCTTGTCTGGGAATTAATGAGGTGTTGAATGTGTGAAGTTTTACTGTCTATTAAAATGATCCTTGTAAAAGACCATAAAATGATGTGTGTCCTTCCATGTCATTATGTGGCTCTGGGAATTAAAAAATAAAAAGGAAAATAATCTTATCGAGCATGAATATAGAGAGGGCAGAGAGATGATGGTGTCTGGGTTTATCATGGGGCACTTTGGGCTAGGCACTCAAACCTGAGCTCATGACTTGGTCCCTTAGACCAGGAGAGATTTTTCTGTTAGAAGCTATTCAGGTAGCTTGGGTCTCTAGGCTCTGGGAAATCATTCACTGTCATATCTTACTATTTGGGGGCGGGGGGGTGAGTAGGGGAGTGAATGTCTCCACCTCTTCCTTATCTCTTTTCTCCAACTAATCCTGATTCAAAGGATTGACTGTTCTCACTTGGGTCCTCTCTCTGCACAAGCTTTTTTTTCTCCTGGGTTAGTCATAACTGGGGGAACTTTTTCTCAGGGCTTCTGGTTGCCACTAAATTCTGTCTCTGGAGGCAACTGAGCTAAGGAATTTCTTTGCCCACCTACTTCGAGCCTCATTTCAGCCTCTGCCTTCAGTGAGTGCTTAGAAACATCTTTGATGCCCTTTGTATACATTCGTTGATTTTATCACTAATTCAAGCCTTATGACAAAATCTAGAGTAGGAAACAGGACTGTTAGGTATTGTAAACTTAACTTCTCACATGGGCTGGATTTGGGAAGCAATGCTGAGTAACGGAATGGGCTTAAGGTCCACATTAATGCTCTGCCATTCAACTGTGCCATGTAACCTTGAGCTCATGAAGTAACCTCCCTGAGCCTCAGCTTCATCATCTGAATACTCTTCAAGGTGTTTGTGAGGATGAATAGCAATGTGCTTAGTATTGCATTTGGCTTGTCGTTGGTGCTTGGTGAAACGGAGCCCCTTTCTTCCAGCATCTCTAGAGCCACAGAACTCCATTCCGGTTTCAGACAAATACCATATGTTTTGAAGCTTGTGTTTTTGCTCCCACGGACTCTACCCTTCTTATCTTAGCCTTCTACTTCATTGTGACGCAGAATGCTGTTCCAACTATTATGCCTCTCTTGGGGCAACCAGCAATGACACTGTTCACTCCTTTGTGCCAAGTTAAACAGACTTGCTTTGGGGATGACAGGCTATCCTGTAACTGGGAAAAGCAATTAGTTCTGTTCTTCACTATCACAGAAGGAGCCATGAGAATGAATGCAATCAGATTATGTTGAATCATATGAAATCACCTTTTTGTAGGTCAAATGTGGTTCAAATGCAGTTTCACATGTTTCAGCCTTATAGTTTGATAGGCCTTTTAATCTAATAGTAGATGGTCACTGGTAAATGTCATTTGCAAATTTCCATGATCAATGATGTAAAGCAGCTCTTTGGTCAGCAGGGCAGGCTTGGATTACATGAGGCAATGAGTATAAAAGTGCTGTATAGGCCATGAACACTAGTTAAATGCAAAGTATTTCCTGAATTAATTGTGGACACATAATATTTTAACTCGGGGTTGATAAACTTCTTAAAAATTTAGATAAATTTCAGCAACTGCATTTTTAACATGAAGTTTCACAAGAGAAAAAAGTCTGTTCCTGGTGTGCTATATGTTCATTGCTCTAGATATGTTCAACTGGAATATACCCAGAGGAATACACATCCAGGTGAGGGTTGAGAGGAAGGACCATCAGATACAAAATAAAGTAGAGCTTCTTGGGGCTTGGTTTCATTGAATAGCTCATACAAAGCTTGGTCCCAGGAGAGTAAATAATTCCATTGTCAGCTGTTAATCCATTGAGCCAAAAATTAGACAAATGTGCAAAATCTGTTCCATTCCTCCCAGGAACCCAGGGTTAATTCTAAGCTACCGTGGCTAACTCCTGGTATGGATGTGAAGGGCCCAAATGACAAGAAAGTTTGCATCCCTCCCAACTCATCACAACACAAGTGCATACTATTCATTCTACTCTCATATAGTCAGGTTCTTAGGGCGATCATCTCTATCTAACTTCTGGGAAAGGTGACTTAGCCATGTTTTAATCCACAGATTGAGGATGTCATTCAACTTGTAGTCCCCAAACAAAGCTAATCTCTATTACGGAAGCCATTTGGTGCATGAATCGACTTTGAAACCAATAACTGACTGCTACTTTTGGCATAAACAAAAAACTTAAGCAGTGTGCCCGTGCACTATGGACAAGTTCATTTATTTTTGTTCAATGTGCACTTTCATAACAAGCTGAGCTTGGCTCATGTGAGCAGCCTCTAAATTGTTTATTTACCTCCGTGTTCTCCATTCTTCAAGATAACACCAAATTGTTTACAGGGCAAAGCGGGAAATCCAGGACTTGTTAATGAGGCAGAAGGCCAGGTTCAGTGGGGGAGTGAGCACAGCCAGAACAACAGGGTTTAGTCATCCCCATTTGTGGGGAATCATCAAATCAACAACAGGGAGGAGCCTTGTCTTCACCAAGCTGGGAGGATCATCTTGCTGAGGAATATCACTCCTGCCAGCCGCTGTACCTTCCTTGCCAGCAGCAGCCATTGGTGGGAAGACTGCTTTGTTTATTGCTTAATCTATCACTATTGAGCTGCCTGCCTTAGGGAGGCTCAATTTAAGATAGATTGAAAGGTAGTGTCTGTCAATTGAATAAACACAGATGGTTTTCCACAGAAAAAAATTGATTTTTTTCCTTGCCAACGACATAAGCGCTAAATGTGATTATCTTTGGAAGCCAGGCGTGAAATGTCTTAGTTCCAAGCCTCTGCCACACTCCACCCTAGAAGAGAGGTGATATTACATGAGAGTGTGGGTCTATCTCACTGTTAATTTAAGTTCTTGAGGTGAAATAAAAATTTGACTTCCCTAGAGAAGAGTCTGATTAAGTCCACCCCAATTAGCTTTGAGTCAATCCAGCAGTTGATTCATACAATAGTTTTACCAGTCTTAGGTCACTGGCTGGCAAAGGCCCCCTCCAACCCTTTAAGTCTCAAAGAGGTTATAGGATTGCCTAAAGACACACAGCTAAACGTAGACTTCATTCTCCGCACTGTTTGGCCAAAAGCTGGGGAGGAGACCAGACACAATCCATGCCATGAGAGTAAGTAACTAAGGGAGACATTAAGGTAAGTATTACTTCCAAAATGTCTTTGGAAGCAGGTAGATCAAAGATGCTTGAACAAGTTATACCAGGTACCCAGAATGCTACATATACCTCCTTAACAACTACCTAGGAATGAAGTCACTTACACTCAAGAGTTTTGAAGAAAGCCAAGGGTAAAATTGTAGAGCAGTGGTTCAAGATAGCAGGCACATGGAGATTGAAGGGTGAATAGGAAGAGTACCCTTTGAATAATGAGGAGATTGAGCAATTTGTTTTCTTATGTCTCATTCAGCTCTAATTCTAAAACATAACAAGCTAATGGGACATCATTCATACAAATCATTCCAAGGAGTCCCAGAAAGTTATAAAACAGTGAGTCTCCTTTCATTTCATGAACGTGAACATGAATGTGGAGTGGCAGTTCAAGGATTTGCCAAGAGAAGTTGTTGCAAGGGTAGCAGAAGTGGGGAAACTGTGAGCATGTGGGTTCCATAAATGCTTTAGACACAGAACTAGAAATAATGATGAGACTCAGAGGCTTTTAGCGATAGAAGGGAACTTAACACTGTCCTCTCATTCTAGGGATGAAAAAATGAGTCTAGAGAAGGGATATTGATAGCTAAGGTCATTTAGCTAGAGACAAAATTGGAATGTCAAGCTAAAAATCTTGGTTCTTTCAGCTACACTACCTGTCTTGATTTTGAAATTGTTCAATGTAATTGTGGACTACCAGAAAAGCAGGCATGTCCAGTATAAAAGTTCATGCAGCAAACAGAAGTGAAGCAGTTTTACTCCAGCTAATATAACTGTAAACACACATCTTTGCAACTGTCTTGGTTCTAACTTCTAAAGATCCGCAGACAGTGAGGGCTTCCTTGTATCAAGAGACAAAAATCTTTTAATATGTGTCATGTGCAAAAGAGAGCTGATTGTTCTATCTCACCTGGATGGAGAAAACTAGAACTAAAATGATTTTGGGATGCAAGGGATATACATTAGGGCACATTTGCAGAATTTGGATTTATCATTAGCATGTTTGCAATCTGTCAAAATGGCCTGTCCTTGAATAAAAACAACAAAGCAAAACAAAAAAAAAACAAAAACAAAAAAACTTGATTCAGGTTTCTAGAGTAAGATGGTCAAATCATTTTACTCACTTAGAAAAAGAGAAATATTTAAAGCCACTATTTTAATGCACATGGGCTGTTTTGTGAATACTCTTAAGTAGAAACAATATATCTAATGTAGCTGTTTTTAATCAGTTCTTAAAGAGAAGTCCTCTGTAACTTTGTTGCACATATTCAGGTAGAAATAAATATTACTGAACTTGTATTAATTTCTTCCCGCAGACTACAGGTGAATCACTTGTTAAATGTAAACATGTTTCTACTTTCACTCAGATATGATCCTTTTTTCTCCTATGAAGCTACTGCTTCGATATAATCTAGGTAAGTACATTTGACTGAAAATCCTATATACCAAAAATAAACACTATAGTTTATGCACTTATAATGTTTGGTGAATTGATAGCATGATCAATTCCTCCCACCCCAAAAGGATTTCTCTTCTATAGTGGAACTGATTATAATTGGGCAACCACAAAAAGAACTTCCATCAACTTAGAATTCGGAATGTGAGATATTACTCCACAGTCACACATGGATCTTTACATATGTGTCTATGTGTTTGGTTGTGTTTTTGCCTTAAGTATTTCTCCTATGTCCTCAGTGATGTCCAACACTTAGATTTGTCTCGAACCGGTTTCTAGTGTTATCAATTTGGGGATTGTCCTTCATATATGGAACTCTTTCATAGGGCCAACTTTTCATATTAGTTTCAAAATTTTTTTTCTTGCTTTGTGATTATAAATATTCCTGAAATATGACTCAAATCATAGTTTCAAAGCACTAGCTCCTGCTTAAAGAAATGACAAAGTGAAGTCTTCCATGGAGTGGACATTCAATGTATAATTTCTCTGCTATATAAATTTGGTTCTTCATATAGTTTCTATGACTTAATTGGCCACACCTGCATATCAGGGTTTGATGCTTAAAATAATAATTTTCTATTTGGTATCTTTTCTTAAAAAAGTAAAGTTTTCTCTACATCAGAGGAAGTATTCACAAATTAAAATGGAAAAGGTACACCTTGATGGGCCTTTCAAATATAACAGAGATCCATTTAGGCCTCTCCCCAACCTGCCTGTATCACTCCTCAGCCTTACAAAGGGTCTTTAGAGGGTACAGAGATAACAACAGATGTGAGGGTTCTTTACCAGCCATAGAGCAAAACCAAGGGGCCCCAGCCGGGCAGGGTCAATGGTCAGTCTAGACATACCCCTCATGACAGATGTTTCCATTGATAAGACTGAAGGTGGCTGCAGAGGGGTTGGTACTCTTGAGGGAAGTCATGCAGGTGGTACTTCTGCCGGTGCTGTGAGACCGGGTTAATAGGCCAGGCTGGCAACAGAGGAGCTGGGTGTTGAACTGCTTCCTAAAACTCTTGCTCAGCAGGTAGAGGGCAAAAGGGTTGACACAGGAGTTGGTGAAGGCCAGGAGGCGGGCGCAGATACTGGTGACAAAGTGAAGCATGGAGGTGTCCACCTTGGAGTAGTGGTAGGAGCGGTACAGGTAGATGACATGGTTGGGGAGCCAGCAGAAGGCAAAGAGGCCCACAAACACTAGCACTGTCTTGGCAAGGCGCTTCCGGGATTCAATCTGAGGAGAGAGTCACACACACAGAGAGGACAGAGGGACCAAGGAACAGTGTGGGAGGATTTCAGAGAAACAAAGATTCAGAGAAAAAAAAAGACAGGGAAAAAGAATTAGGGAAAGAGACAAGCTCATAAAACCATAGAAAAAGAGTTTAATAGGAGAAAGGGGACAAGAGAGAATCAGATAAATGAGAGAAAAGCAACAGAAACAGACAGAAAAAGAAAAAAAAAAGTCAGAAACACAGAAATGGAAATTCCAGGAAGCAGAAATCCATGAAGTAGAATACAGTTAGACCATGCCACTAAGAACAGATTTTTAACCAAAGTTGATTGTATGCTTGAATGGACTGCATACTGAAATTCTAGTAAATGCTCTGCTTTTTCTCAGGAGGGCGTTGGTACAGTTTATCAGTCATATGACTTCATGTCTTTCTCCACAGTTAAAACCTCTAATTCCTCTGATGCTCAAAGAAGCAATTAGCTTTGTTCTTCCTCAATGGCCAAACCAAGATAATTAGCTATATTATTATTATTATTATTATTATTATTATTATTATTTCATTTCTGAACTATACTATACAGAAAGGGTCTTAGGTAAAATGGGCTGAGCATCTCCTTTGGCTCCCTACTCCTCTGCTATGGCAAGGGGAAGCATCTTTCTCATTAAAGAATTTGGGATACAATATACGTTCACTATTGAGAGGTCTTTCAAGTAGGGAGACAGTTTCACTAAGAACTGTCCCCCTCCTCTTAAAATTAAGGCCTCCCCCTCCCCCAGAAAGAAACTATAAAGGGTGAAACCTCCAACTGAGTCAGCTGTACATTGAAATGAATGGGGCATCTTTATGTTTCTCCATCATTAATACATAATCTACATTTGGAGTGGGAGGCAAGAACTGACAAAGAGGAGAAAGTGAGAGCCCCTGGTTTCTACAATTCTTACCTCAAGGATGAAATTATAGGGGTTTACATGGATGGGCAAGGGAGTCTAACATATATAGAGGGCATCCTGAATTCTGGGCAGTCTAAGGTGTACATATGCTCTCTTTTGCAATCCTCCAACAGCCTTACAATATAGGGGTTATTACCCTATGCCATGCATAAAGGAATTGAAGCTCAGATAAGTCATAAAACCTGGATTTGAACCTAAATCAGTGTAAGCCTGTCTTAATCAAACTACTTCTTTTTCTTCAACAAGCCTCATCTTCCTGCCCCCTCTGCTTTTCCCCCACATAGAAATCTTCTTCCTATCCAAACAATGTGATTGGAATTTAAATAAGTCACATTCTTGTGAGCCTCAATATTTTATTTTTTTAAACGATAAAACAGCACTTTTTCAGATATTTCTCAAAAAGAAACCCATACTCCAAATCCTGCGGGTTTTCAACACTTCCCTAGCTTAGGTCTTTAATAAGACAACAAGATTATAAAGGGCACCTGAATTCCTGGGGCTTCTGTGGCTAGGAGTTTCCATTTACCATCTGGAAACTTGATCACCCATCTTCTCTAATGGCAGAATCAGGTGACATGACCATGACAATACTGTACTTGTCAGTGGAGTCCAAAAGAAATGCAAGGGATCAAACCTCCAAGGAGGAAATTAATCAATCCTAAGCACCTACCTGCTTCTTGACATGTATATTCCCTTCCACAGGCAAATTGTAAGCACTCTGGATCAGATTTTTGGCAATGAAGTAGTAGTAGACAGAAATAATCGACAGTGGGATGATGTAGAAGATCAGAAAGGAAGCCATGGAGTGGATTTTGGGATGCAGCTCATTAGAGTGTGGGTATGGGGCACAGCTGATGAAGGTCTGATTGGTGCTTTCCTCGTGGAAAGGATGTAGATCAGAAAACACAGCTTCTGGAATGGCCAGAAGCATGGAGATGATCCAGATCAATGCGGCTTTGAGGCAGATCTTCATCAGGGCATGAGAGGCCTGGATATCCATTGGCCGGACAATGGCTTTGTACCTGGGGCAGGAAAGAGGAAATGTTCTGTGTAAGTTGCACAATATTATTATGGATACTAGGGCCAGGACTAGGGTGAGGCAAATGAGGCACTTGGGTGCAATATCTAAGGAGGTGCTTACTCTCAGGTTCATGCAAGTGCCCACTCAGTATACAACCCTGACAGTGAGTGGCTACTTTAATGTTGCACCCCAAGTACCTCACTCACCTTATTCTAGTCCAGGCCCTGAAAGATGCCTTCCTCTTTCTCTAGCAGTAATGTTCTGCCCACATTCTCTCTTGATTTTAAGATTAATTCTAAGGAAAGATAAAGCTTCTTTCATTTTTCTTCTTAAATTATAGGAATTAATAACAAAGCATGTTTAAAGGACACAGGGACAAGAAGGTTCACTTTTTTTTAAACAAAGCCTTCATTTTGAGTATTCAAATGCAGTGTAGGGAACCTTAAGTCATTGATTATTTACATATATATATATTTTTCAAAGTATATAGAATGAATAGTCTGCTGAAAACATTATACACAGGAGCATCCCTATAATTATAAAAGTAATCTTTCCCCAGCCCTCCTACTTTCAGCCTCATCTTCTCTTGTAGTATTTAGTCCTTCCTGGTTCCTGTGCCACATGTGTCCCTGTCTTAGATCAAGTGTCTTTGAAGCAGACACTAGGATGAAGTCAGGAGGACAAAGAGTTTATTGGGGAGTAATACCTGTGAAAGGAAAAAGGGAAGGAAACAGGATTGGGCAGAGGGAGCTGTCAGACTCTGATACAGACCTGACAAGGTCTATACCAGTCAAGGTGACTAACCATCTTAGCTTGCCTGAAAATTTCCCAGTTTTAGCATTGAAAGTCCTACATCCTGGAAAATCTGAGTCCCAGTAAATTGAAACTGTTGGTTACCCAACACCAGTTCAGTGGGAAGCTCAGGAGCAAAGATTGTCCAATGAAGGAGTCCTATCTTAGATAGAATCGCCAGGCCCTTTGTATCACCACCTTGCTTAGCTGAGGTCACACTCTTTTGGCCACCCAAAAAGAGTGTGACATCAGTTACTCTCTGGTTCAGTCACTGGGTAGGAACTGTCTGAGAAGAACATGACTATAGCTTGAAAGCTGAAGTGGGTCTTGGTTTAATTTCTTTTAACCAGTCTATGTCCTGTTTCTAAATTCTCCATTCCTTTCCTGTCTCCCTCCTTTCTTCATGCCCAATCCCAGAGTTTCCATTCATCTGAATTCTACCCTTCCAAATTCCAGCTTCTAAGTATCAACTTGATAAAGCTTTTGCCGGCCAATCTGCACTTCAATCATTCCTGTTCTTTCTCCTAACCTGTTTAATTTTATGACAGGATTATTGACTCTTCTCATTTTATGCTTACTATGCACTATCTTGAATTGTTTTCTAGATTTCCATGGATCTACTTGACTTTTTTTACTTGACTTTCTCATAACTTTCCTGAAGTCAGAAACTTATATTTTCTCCTCTTCTCTTCTGTCTATAATTCTAAAAATACTCCAGGTCCCTTGTCCTGCATACCACTTATTTCAAAGTAGAGGTTCAGCAAATACTTACTAATTGATCAATAATATGTGACTTGCAGATGCATCTCCTGTTTCAACTCCTCACAAATGAGAGAGAACAGATCCACTTTTACATATTTAGAAAGCATCATTCTTCCATAGAGTGACAAATTCACTCCTGTGATAATTTGGGGCTCATGACAATTGTTTCCCACTTTTGAAAACATCTGTGCTTCATTTTTTAAATGCAAACATTGAAAAGGTCAAAAATGTTCTTTGCAACAAGATTAATGTGTGAAAGCTATTCTTGGCAAGTAGCAGTAGCTGGCTCCCACACCCACAGTTGGAAGGAAACCTTTGTCCACAGAAAGGTTTGTCTTTTATTCAAATATGGGCAGTTTGTCTATTTTTAAGGATCCAGTATTTCAGCCCTTATTTGTCCATAATCACCTTCTGAAGTCCGTAGGAATTGTAGAACAACAATCCTTTTTAAATGTCCATTACAATTCTAATGCACACTACCTAGAGAAGACTGAGGTGGAGAGAAAACCAAATGAACTAAGTGAATCTCTAGGGTAAATGACAAATTGTCAACATTTAAATTAGAATTTTAATACCTAATAATAATATAACAATTGATGAAACTATTAAACATTGGCTTTATTTTCTCCTGAGGATAACACCAATAATGTTTCTGAAGAAATGTGAAGCAATTATTAGCTGGCTTATAAAATGACTATAATGCAGAGCAATGGAATCTTTTTTAAAATATATATTTTTATTGGTTTTGGAGAGGAAGGGAGAGGGAGAGAGAGAGAGATAGAAACATCAACGATGAGAGAAAATCACTGATCAGCTGCCTCCTATATGCCCCACATTAGGGATTGAGCCCACAACCAAGGCGTGTGCCCTGACCGGGAATCGAAGAGCGACCTCCTAGTTCATAGGTCGACACAACCACTGAGCCATGCCGGCCCGGCTAGAGCAATGTAATCTTATCTCCCTTTGTGCCATTACTCTCCAAATGGAGAACTTACTGATCCTGGGTACCCATGCAATCATTATCTTTAAGCATGTAACATATTACAGTCATTCTTTTCTGTTCTTCACTCCAGATCAAATAACTCCAATGTTGTTTATTGTGTTACTCTTTTTTAAAATACTCCAGTTTCCTATGGGATCTAATATGAACTTGGGACCACACAGATCTGATTCTTAATGGTGATGCTACCAACTAGCTTTATGGCCTTGAACAAATCACATACTCTTTGCACCTCAATATTTTTATCCCTGAACCTTCTTCAGTATAATTAATAACTGATTCAGGCAAAAATCATGAAACCAGCAAGGGAGAGATTTTAGGGAACACAATATTCACATAATCTCAGAGTCTCCCTGTAGATTACTATCTAATTGCAAAGGGGAAAATGTACCTTTATGATGGGGAAATCTGGAGGTCATCTCTTTTAATCAAATGGTCAAACCCAGGGTGAACTTCTCCATTAGCCAGAGTAGGCTTAAAGTCTGGGGCCCATGACATCTTTAGGAGCTCAGGAAAATGTTTTAATTTCTTTTAAAACCAGAAGAGCACTAGCTGGTTTTGCTCAGTGGATAGAGCATCAGCCTGCAGACTAAAAGGTCCCAGGTTCAATTCTGGTCAAGGGCACATCTTCAAGTTGCGGGCTCAATCCCCAGAAGGGGGTGTGCAGGAGGCAATTGATCAATGATTCTCTCTCATCATTGATGTTTCTACCTCTCTCTCCCTCTCCTTTCCTCTCTGAAATAAATAAAAATATATTTTAAAAAATAAGGAGAAAAATGAATTATATTAATCCCTATGCCAATACAATTATAAAATATAATTCTTAATATTTTTATGAAGAAAGGTTCTCATAAAGGTAAAGTGCCAATGACCCATGAAATTCATAAAATGGCCCTGATCAAATTGAGCATCATCAATAGTGGGACAATCTAAGATCTTGTACCTCCTGATGCAATGCAATAGGAACATAACATTGCTTATACAGTATTCTTGCTCCCAACTTTAAAATTTTTATTTTATTTATTTTTAAATTTAATTTATTTTTCCATCACCATTTATCTTCTCTATGCCCTCTTCTACCTCCCCCCTTTCCTCTCCCTCCCGCTATCACTCTCCACACACCTCAACACCCCACTCCCCCTGCCCCGCAACAGAGCTGTCTGCCTGCTCTCTATGAGTCTGTCTCTATTTTGTTTGGTAGTTCAGTTTGTTCATTAAATTCCACATATGAGTGAAATCACATGGTACTTGTCTTTCTCTGACTGGCTTATTTCACTTAGCATAATGTTCTCCAGGTCTATCCATGTTGTCACAAAGGGTAAAATTTTCTTCTTTTTTTATGGTAGAGTAGTATTCCATTGTGTAAATGTACCACATCTTTTTTTATCCACTCCCCAATTTTTTAAACTTTAATTTAACTAATGAGGAAACAGACAAATCCAATCCTGGCACATTCTACAAAATAACTCACTTGTTCTACAAAATAACTCACTTGTATTCATCAAAGCAAGTCAATATCATTTTAAAAAATTTAAACATCACCTGAGGATAAGAGAGAGAGAGAGAGAGAGAGAGAGAGAGAGAGAGAGAGGGAGAGAGAGAGAGAAGAGAGAGAGAGAGAGAGAGAGAGAGATATGAGAGAGAAACATCAACCGGTTGCCTCCCATAGGCATCCTGACCGGGGATGGAACCCACAACCTAGGCTACGGGACGATGCTCCCACCAATTGAGCCACCAGGCCAGGGCAGTCAACATCATTATTTTAGAAGAATTCGAGGGAGCTATTGTTTTATCTTAAAAAGATTTAAAAAATATAACAAGCAATCCTTTTGCCAATATATACTTATATCTAATCATCATGTTGTATACCTTAAACTTATCCAATGTTACTGGGGAAAAAAGAGAGATATAACAACCAAATGCAATGCATATGCTTTGATTTGATCCTAGATTTTTTTAAAAAGCTATAAAAGACATTTTCTGGGACAATGGGGGAAATTTGATTATAGTTGCCTATTAGATGGCATTAAGGAATTATTGTTAATTTCATTAGGTATGATAATGGCATTGGGATTATGTAGAAGAGTGTCCTTGTTCTTAGGAAATACACACTGAAATAAATACTTAGGAGTAAAAGGTCAGAGTGTTTGCTCCTTACTTTCCGTAGTTGAGCAAAACAAAAGAAAAACACACACACACACACACATGCTTTTTAGAAAAAGCATGAGAATAAAATTCACCTTCTTGTAAATTGCAATTTCCCTTCCATTGTGTTCTCTCCCTGTAGGCACCCATTATCTCTGTGAGAGCAACCCTGCTTTGGGAAGGTGAGTGCGTATCAGTCATTTGCTCTTTAGTATGGATCGAAGTCAATGTGATCACCTTCCTGTATGTAAAGTCCTACCTCTAATTACAATGTGCCAAATTGTGGGTGGCAAATTGTGCTCCCCTTTACTGATATTGGGATTAAGAAAGAAAACCAAATAAATAATCAGGATGCTTGTTTTTCACCTGCATTGGCCATGGTGAAAGTAGTGTGTTTCTAGGCAAACACAGAATTCCTGTTCTTCCTGGAGTATGTTATACTAAATCTCCTGTCTCTTTCATCCCCATATATGCACACTGAAGTTCAAATGTGGCCTCAGGCCTAGAGTGAGGTCTGGACTCTTTCATATATTCAGAGGCCTCAGGGCCTAACGAGGCCATGAGTGAGACCTTAGAGCCAAAGTGAAAAATGGCTTCTTGCAAGGGCTAGAAACCAGAGGCTGGACCGAGGCTAAGAAAAGAGCCATTGACATGGGGAAGGTATCAGAAATGCAGGTGCTGGTCCTGGGATATGAGGGATCTAGAAGCTTAGGTATAAAATGGGAAGAGAGATGCAAGCAATTGTTGGACATCTGATGGTGCTTTCGCAGAAGATGGCAACTATTGAACCTTGGGCCCAAAATGAGTTTCAGCAGGATGATCTAATTCTAAAGCTCAGTGTTAATCTTGTAAGGGAGCCATCAGGAAGGATCTAATCAGGATGAAATATTACAGTTGCCAGTGGGTATATTTAAAATGACAAAGGAGAGCAGTCACCCAGTTAAATTTCAGTAGATGTGCAAACAACCTGGCACAAGTTGTTCCTAGGCCATTCCTCAAAAATGTTATGAAGGGAAGAACATATATTTATAACTTGCTGGACTTTTTTAGCAATTTATGAGCCAAAAAGTTTGAAGAAGGTTTACAAATCCCATTTCCAAATTGTAGTTAGACATGGCCTGCATTTACTCTATTGCATAGCATAAAAGATACACAGAATGGGGAAAAATCACTCATGCTTTGGGGTGGAAGGTATAATAGCCTCTGAGTCATAAACTGTCTTTATAAATTGTCATTCAACCCCAAACAGACCCTGAGACAAGATTTGGGTGCAAGTAGTTTTTTGGGGGAGGGAATCCCAGAAAGCACAGCAAGAAAATAGAAGGCAATAAGGGTTACCAAACTGTGCAACTTGAACACAGGCCTTTTGGGCACCCCTCTCTGAGGCTGTGGTAAGCACATTCCAGAACTGTGCCATCAGCGGGTGAGGAGGCCGGGCTGTTTACCTATCAACTCCCATTGCTTTGGCCCAAAACTTCCCTTGGCCAGGTATGAACTCAGGTAAGAAAAACACAGGAAGCCCAGGTCCAATAGTGACCCCCGATGTGCAAGGGATATGAACAGACCACCAACAGCACCAACTATGTAAATTCTTCTCCCAGTCCAGTCAGTTAACCAAACATATCTATAGAAAATGAAATATCAGAGATAATTTTATTTTTTAAATGTATTTCAAATGATCAGGGATAAAAATAGAATTTCTGAATTATGTCAATGAAATGCATTTTTTTTCAAAATAAGAATCATTAAAGCTCAAAAATGCCATTATGTAATTATGCATAATTACTGTGTGTAATTATAAAAACGTAACAGCACTGTATTTAAATAACCTTTTGTGAGAGGCTTAATACATGGTGAAATCATGACTCAACTTTGTAGCTTATTGGGTCCTCTAGCCCAGGAGGTTCATCCTGACAGTGTTGGGGAGGTATCACTGACTGAATGGAGACTGGGAGCCATGCATTCTGCTCCTATTTCCATAATTAGCTATTTTTCATAGGCGTGCTGTCTTGATTTCTTTTTATTTTATATTTAACAAAAACTTATATAGCACTTAACTAAGTGCTTAGTACAGCTCTCTCAACACTTTTCAAGAAATAATTTTTTTAATCCTTTAGAACAATACTATGAAGTAGGCACAACTGTTGTCATCCTGTTCTTACAGATGAAGAAAAAGGCACAAAGAGGTTGCATAACTTTCCCAAGGTCACACAGCTACCAAGTGGCAGAGCTAGGGTTTGAACAGAGGTGGCCTGGCTCCTGTTGTCCAAAGTTCAACCACAAGACTTTAATGCCTTAATTTTCTTCATCTGTGAATCAGAACTAATGATATTAACCTTACTTGCTATGAAGACGAGCTAAATGAGGTGTTTCAAAAGTTTTTCAAAATCTAGGAAACACTATTTAAATAAAAGGTTATTATTGCTTTTCTTGAAAAGGAATGACTGTCCATTAGAATGTCAAGTGGTCAAGATTTCAACAGTAGCCTTTCAATTCCCTTATGAACATAAATAACAATTATGCTAATGGTGTACCCACTCTTTGACCAGGAATTCTAACATTTCATAAAGAATGTAACACACAAAGAAAGCCCACTGCATGGGAGAACATATTTACCAATGCTATTTCAGATAAGAGTTTAATCTCCAAAATTTACAGAGAACTCATACAACTTAACAAAAGGAAGATAAACAATCCAATCAAAAAATGGGCAAAGGACCTAAATAGACACTTTTCTAAAGAGGACATACGGAAGGCCGAGAAACATACAAAAACATGCTCAAAGTCACTAAGCATCTGAGAGATGCAAATCAAAACAACAACGAGGTACCATCTCACACCTGTCAGAATGGCTATCATCAACAAATCAACAAATGACAAGTGCTGGCGAGGATGTGGAGAAAAAGGAACCCTCGTGCACTGCTGGTGGGAATGCAGACTGCTGCAGCCACTGTGGAGAACAGTATGGAGTTTCCTCAAAAAACTAAAAATGGAACTCCCATTCCACCCAGTGATCCCACTTCTAGGAATATATCCCAAGAAACCAGAGACACCAATCAGAAAGGATATAAGCACCCCTATGTTCATAGCAGCACAATTTACAATAGCTAAGATCTGGAAACAACCTAAGTGCCCATCAGCAGATGAGTCGATTAAAAAACTGTGGTACATCTACACAATGGAATACTACGCCATTTTAAAAAAGAAGGAACTTTTACCATTTGCAACAGCATGGATGGAAGTGGAGAGCATTATGCTAAGTGAAATAAGCCAGTAGGAGAAAGATAAATATCACATGATCTCACTCATATGTGGGATATAATGATCAATATAAACTGATGAACAAAAATAGATCCAGAGACAAATGGCAGGGGAGGGGGGTTGTTAGAGCTCAACCAAAGGACTTATATGCATGCATATTAGCATAACCAATGGACACAGACACTGGGGCAGTGGGGGCTTGCCCTTGGGAGTGGGAGTGGCCTGGGGGGTGGCAATCGGGGAAAAAGGAGACATATGTAATACTTTAAACAATAAATAAAAATAAATAAGCGGGAAAAAAATGGTCAATGCCATTATATTCTAAGAAATTAAAATGATTTTCAAAATGCAAAAAAGAATGTAACACATTATTTCATCATTACAAAAATTACAACAGCATTATGATATATTAAATGTAAATACTCTTATTCCCATTTTACAGAGCAGAAAACTAAGGCTTGTAGGGTGATTTGCCTAAAGTCACACAGTTGATAATTAGAAGAATAAGGCTCAAATCAAATACCCCTTCAAATTGAATCCCTTCAAATTAAATGCCTCATTATAAATAGTGCTCTATTAAATGTCACCTTCAAAAATTGGTGAAAGAAGAAAGAAAGAAAGAAAGAAAGAAAGAAAGAAAGAAAGAAAGAAAGAAAGAAAGAAAGAAAGAAGAAAGAAAGAAAGAAAGAAAGAAAGAAAGAAAGAAAGAAAGAAAGAAAGAAAGAAAGGAAAGTTATTGTTCAGATTGGGAAGATGAAAAATATTTTGAGATGGATGTTGAGTGATTACTGTGCAACAATATGAATGTACTTAAATGCCACTGAATTATAAACTTAAAAATGATTCAAATGGTAAATTTTATGTTATGTATACTTTACCAGAATAAAATTGAGAGAGAGAGAGAGAGAGAGAGAGAGAGAGAGAAAAGAATGAAGGAATAGTTTGTAATTTTGTCACCATGCAACTCTGAGGGTATCTTAAGAACCAACTAAAAAAGTTTGCTTTGAGTCAGCAAAGGCATCCACAAGGAAGGCAGTTAATTTCTTTGACTTTTTTTTCCAGTTGAAAAATTTAGTATAAAAGTGCTATGTGAAATCTAAAGAACAATATAAACCAACAAAACAGAAACAGATTCACAGATACAGAGAACAGACTTATGGTTGCCAAAGAGAAGGGAGTTGGGAGGCTGGGTGAAAAAGATGAAGGGATTGAGAAGTACAGATGGGTAGTTACAAAATAGTCATGAGGATATAAAGTACAGCATAGGGGATATAGTAAATAATGTGGTAATAACTATGTATGATGTCAGGTGAATACTGGAAATATCAGGGAGAACATTTTGTAAAGTGTATGATTGTCTAACCACTATGCATACACCTGAAACTAATACAAAATAATATTGAATGCAAACTATAATTGAAAAAAAATCAGAAGAAATGCATAGAAATGGTAGACAACTGACATAATATAAGGAAACTATGCTCAGACTTACTACATTTACTAGTATATGTCAGTATTTTAGTGTGTTTTTTTAAAATATATTTTTATTTATTTCAGAGAGAAAAGGAGAGGAAGAGAGAGAGGTAGAAACATCAACATGATGAGAGAATCATTGATCGGCTGCCTCCTGCACACCCCCTACTTGGGATTGAGCCTGCAACCGGGCATGTGCCCCTGATTGGAATTGAACCTGGGACCCTTTAGTCTGCAGGCTGATGCTCTATCCACTGAGCAAAACCGGCTAGGACTTTAGTGGGGGTTTTTGTTTTTGTTTGTTTGGTTGGTTTTTTGTTGTTGTTGTTGTTTTTAGTTTAAAACAACCGAAGCATAATATGGAGTTAATTTAAACAAAAATAATATTTATTAAAAATATCTTGTAGTTCAAAAAAAGGTGCTAACAGCTCATTGTAAAAATGTAGACAGTAGAAAATTCTAAAAACAAAAGAAGCAAATCATCCATGTCTTACATGTGATGTTTTGATATGTTTCTTTCCAACTTTCCTTTGTCTTTTGTATCTTTTTAATGTTTTGTATCTTTTTTATAGGATCTGTAGTCTAAACATTTCCATCTCACACAGGTGCCCATGACCTTCTAGCCAGCAGGCGGCGGCAGGCGGTGCTCTGCAGATGCCAGCCGGCCTCTCTAGGCACCATGTCCATTCAAGAGCCCCGGTGGTCACTAGAGGGCAACGTCCGTGCGTTTACAGATTCTTCCTAGGATTAGCTCCAAACAACACATTATGCCTAAATGGAGCAAAGCACCCCAACCCCTCAAAAACTAGCACATCTAACAACCAAAAGCATGCCTTAAGCACCCACTTTTGTATGGTCCTGTACTAGGTACAAAAGAGGTCAAGTAGCATAAGCCCTGGACACTCAGCAACATCCCATCATCCTGGAAATTAAAAAGGTTCCTGCATCCTGGGTCACAGAACTCTGAGTTTCTTAAAAGTTGGGTCTATGGCTTATTCATTTTATGCCTATTTCCTTTATTGAACCAACATATAATAAAACTAGGAATCGAGAACTGTGCACCCAATTTGGCCTGTAGTGTCTTACTTTCAGATAACGAAAAGGGCTCAAGATGCTCAAGGTAACCCATTCCTCCCTGCCACCCTCCTAACCAAATACTGCTCTCATGCCTACTTACCCCAAATCACTCTGGACATCAGTCTTTGGCCTTTTCCTAAGAGATGTTCTATGGTCTAAACACTTTCTAGTTCTCTAACCATTTCAAGCCAGAATAATTCTTGGGGGTCCTGAGGAAATGATTCTTCCTGAGCACAATTACCCATTTTAACAATTTGAAGGCAAATTGCTTACATGAACCTACGATGAAAAGACCTGAGAAGAGGCAGCATTATGTGTGATGGTGAGACATGGGGAGGAGGTAATGGAAAGTGCAGTGTCTGTTTATATCTTTATTGCCCAAGAGCAGCAGGAAGGATCTGTTCCCATGCCCACCACCCATGGGAGCTGGAATCCGGCTAAGCCTTGATTTAAAACTCTCTCATTTTTTTTTCATCTAAACAACTGTTAGTATCACAGAGGACCCAGGGAATTCTGGAAGAACGTATTGCTTAAAGATGAGGACTTGACTCTCAATTTTTGCATGATCCTAAAGTTAATGTGCATGATATGACAGTGCCTCATATCCTAAAGGATCATACAGCTGAATGATTTGTATTGATCATATCCCCTAGGAAGTCTCTCTAGGCCAAGCATGTCAAACTCAAAGGCTAACATGAACCAAATAAACAAGGTTTATGTGTATGTGGCTGCAAAAAAACCCCAAAAGCTTCAATTTTCATAGAAACGTGGGTTTATTTCTATAGAGACATGCTGAATACAAAGGGCTGAAATAAATGAGTCATCATTAACATAAAATAATAGAACATTTTAATAAAAATTAACATTTTTCTTGAACATTAACTTACCAGACACTGAATAACTGCACAAATGAATGTGTCACACAAATAAACCTATTTTTCTTTTTCTCCGAAAGCAAAATATTTTCTGTTGCGCACACCAAATAAGTCAGACCAATACTAATGACGTGGTTATCGGCTCTAAAGTAGGACGTGGAGCGTCGGCCTGCGGACTCAAGGGTCCCAGGTTGGATTCCAGTCAAGGGCATGTACCTTGGTTGCGGGCACATACCCAGTGGGGAGTGTGCAGGAGGCAGCTGATCGATGTTTCTCTCTCATCGATGTTTCTAACTCTCCCTCTCCCTTCCTCTCTGTAAAAAATCAATAAAATATATTAAAAAAAGAATAATAATATTTTGTGCCATGTAGAAATTATATGAAATTTTCACATTTCAGTGCCCATAAATAAGGTTTTACTGGAACACAGCCATTCCCATTTGCTTATATAAAGTCTATGGCTGCTTTCACCCTGTAATGGTAGAGATAAGTGGCTGCAATAGAGACCTTAAGGACTATAAAATCAAAAATATTTCCTATATGTCCTTTTAAAGAAAAAGTTTATTAGCCTCAGACCTATGTGCACTGACTGTGTGAACATGGCTAACATTTCTGTTATCCTCTGCCTGTCCACACCAAAGCTGTTGATTCCTCCTTTAAGTGGAGGAAAGCCCATCTGCCATTTCACACAGTTCCACCTGTTAGTCTTACTAATTTGTGATAATGAAGATACTAGGCCACTGACATCTGCCACTGGACTTCCAGTATTAAACACTAATTGTTCAGGATCCTTAACCAATTTATCAGCACATTAAAGTGCAGTACTAATTTAGTATCTCAGGCTTTGCTTGACAGTATAAATATAAAAGGCCCTGGCCATTAAGGGTTTAAAATCTGATTGTGGGGGTGATATATACCTAGGTATATCCCTTAAAGAACCATAAAATGATACTTACATGTGTATGTTCCCCTTTGTGAAGTACTCTTAGAATAAATGATGCTAGGCCAGTATATGAATGGTTGTTAGCATGGTACAAACATATGAGTACATGTTTAATGATAAACCTACTTTATCTATAACTATGGAATATAAAACTTAGAAGTCATCAAGTCCCATTTCTTTCACTTAAAAAAAGGGAAACTGGTGCCCATAGAGGTCCCACAGCTGGTTAGCTGAGAACCAAGACTAGAACCTAGGTCCCTGGATCCTCACCTCAGTTATATTTGACTCTATCACTTCAGATTCCCAGGTCTTTTAAAAGAACAAGTAAATAATGCTGAAAACGAAATATTTGCTACATTTAAGCCATCTTTTGAACCTTCCATTTCACCTCTGTTGACAGTCTAGTAAAGAAAAGATACCAACTTCTGATTGTCCTGCTCTTCTGTGATGTTTCCAATCATTTAAAGTGGAAGCAGAAAAGAAAAGATAATGAAAATCTTCAAAATCTATTTTGATCACCATTTATTTAAAAAGAAATAAGCATTTTCCCATATGTTCTCATGGAGAAACTACTGTAATTTTGTTTTTATTTTATATTGTTCTTAAATTGTGTTTAAAGTATTTCTCATAACAGAGGCCTGACTGTGGTATGAAATTGCCTGACAATAAAACCACCACCAAAGGGAAAAAAGAAACCTTGAAAAGCTTAAAGTTGCCTATAGTTATTCTACTTATATATAGACAGCATAAAGAAATAAGTGAGTCACATGGACATATTATTATCACAGCAAATTCTTCTTAAACGGAAAGTACATTTTTTATGTGTTGCATTTTTCATTTCCCCCTATTGCTTGCCCATGTAACTTTTAACTATCACCGCGGGTCAATTGGTTCAGACCAATTGACAATACAATACAAAAAGAGTCATAAAGAAGTGAAGTTTAAAGAAGGGTACCTAAGAAACATTTTAGCTCTTCCCTTCCCATGAAATTTCAGCTGCTATCAATAACTGCATAACTAAGTGTCAGCTCTAGCTCCTGCTTATTGAGGCTAAGAGACCTGGCCTAGCTGAAAGATCCCAGAGCTTTGATGTACCTATAACACTTGGCAGTGTCCACTGCTACAGGCCTCAGCTGAGATTCCTGACTTACTCACTTTGAGGTTAGCCAGAGCTCAATTCTCTGAATCTAAATTGCTGAGATAATTTGAGGCTTTGAATGCTGATCCCACAGGTCTGACCAGGCAGTTCTGTCCTCTTTAAAGGAGCTGTGATGTGCATAGCTCCGAGGGCAGCAGGTCAGGTCTATACGAGAGTTGGTATAGGATTTTCCAGTTCTGATAATGGCAAACTAGCCTGTTGCTGATCAACTCTCCTGAAATGAAAAGCTCGAAAACCTCTTTGAAAACATCAGAGAAATACCAAGGCAGTAAGGATTTGAGGGGCCAAAATCCTGGAGCAAAGAGAAGTGCACAGAGGTGAAGTTGTTATTTAGTATCATTTTCCCCTCAAGGCATTTCCCAAATTTCAAGCAGCAGCACAGAAACTAAGAGCTGAGCACAGCTTCTAGCAGTTTTAGGAAAAAGTAGGACAATAAATGGAGGTCAGAGCCCACCAAGGAGAGGAGTCCAGGTAAACAATCCGGGCTTTCAGTTGAAATGCACAGAGGCACATCCTGGTAGTAAGGTGCAGAAATAGACCCATTCTCACAAAGACCCAAGCCCAACCTCCAATCTGCTCCATCCCTGATTGGTTTAGATATACGGTCACCTCCCAACTGCCTGAAAAAAGCCAAAGCTAATCTTTTCTGGAAGATAATATTATACAGAGCCTCAAATTATTTACAGTTCTTCGTATTCAACATCAGGTAGTCAAACAAAAATTGCCTCTGATACCAGGAGACAAAACTAAATGACCAAAAAACAAGGGAAGAAAATATATAATAGAAACAGACTTAGAGAGGTTCCATATTAAGGTTACCAGAGAGGAATTTTTTTAAATATATTTTTTATTGATTAAGATATTACATATGTGTCCTTATCCCCACGTTACCCCCTACCCCCCCCCCGCTCATGCCCTCAGCCCCCATTGTCTGTGTCCATTGGTTAGGCCTATATGCTTGCATATAAGTCCTTTGGTTGATCTCTCCCCCTTACCCCCACCCTCCCCTACCTTCCCTCCAAGGCCCGACAGTCCAATCAATGCCTCTCCATACCAGAGAGGAATTTTATAGTATATTAGAACCAATTCAAGAAATTATGGGGGTTGGGGGGACAATGGGGCAATAAGGACACATATGTAATACCTTAATCAGTAAAGAAAAAAAATTATTGAAAAAAGAGAAATTAAAAGACAAGATGGAATCAAATGGAAATTCTAGAATTGCAGTATACTATAACTGAAAATAAGAAGTAAATGGAAGCTTCAGAAGCAGAGTAGACACAGCTAAAGAGAGGATTAGAGATCTGAAAATGGCCAGACTGAATACAGTAAGGAAAAAGAATGGAAAATACAGAAAAGGGAGCAGGAAATTTGTGGGCTACAGTGAAATGGTGAAGTGAAATTGTGCTTAAAATAGTTTTCTGTAACAGAGGCCTGACCTTAGTATGAAATTTCCTGCCTCAATAAAGCAAAACAACCACATGGGGGAAAAGCTTAAAAAGCTGAAAGTTAACCTATTTATATGTAGACAGAATAAAGAAGAAGAAAAAAAGAATGGGGCAGAAGCAATATTTGAAGTTGTATGGTTGAGAATTTTCCAAAATTGACTAAATCTTCAAGCCACAGATTTTTTTTAAAAAACCATGAATCTCAAGCAGGAAAATATAAAGAAAACCATACCTAAATGCATTATAGTGATGCTGCTGAAAACCAAAATAAAATAGAAAAAATTTAAAGTCAGTCAAAGAGAAAAAAATCAATAATTTTAAAGGAGCAACAATAAAACTGACATCTGACTTCACAGCGGAAGTCAGAGGACAATACTTCAAAGTGTGAAAGATAAGAATGCCAGCTTAGAATTCTATGCTCAGTGAAAATATCTTCCCCTAAATTACACGAAATAAAGACATTTTCAGACAAAAACAGAAAATGTATCTCCCTTAGATGTACACTAAATGAAATACTGAAGGGCATTCTTTGGGCAGAAGTAAAATGATCTCAGATGGAGCCAGAGAAGCAGAAAGGAATGGAAAACAACAGAAAAGGTAAATACAGGAATAAGTCTAAATCTAAATGTAAATATGTAAATGTAAAGTATATAAAAACAATAAAGATTATATCCTGTGGGTTTTAAAATATAGAGAGAATTAAAATATAGAATAACAATAACCAATAAAAGAGCAGAAGAGAATGAAAATGAAATTAAAGTGTCCTATTATCCTTACACTAGAGGCCCCACACACGAAATTCGTGTGTGGGTATGGTCCTTAGGCCTGGCCTGTGATCAGGGCCATCTTCCCTGGCTTCCCACAACCAGCCCCGCTCCTCCCACCCCCCCATCCCCGGTTCCCTATTCGCCATTGGGCGATCGGAGCCTGATGGCCAGGGGAAGGGACCGAGAGATCGGCCTTTTCCGTCTGCTCGCCAGTCCCATCCCCACCGCGGGTTGCCCTCTGTGTGTGGGGTGACTTGGCCTGGCGCCACTCATGTCCCCCACCACCCACCCCTGGTTCCCCATTCACCATCAGGCGATCAGAGCCTGCCAGCCGGGGAAAGGGACCAAGAGATGGTCAGTGCGCCTCATAGTGACTAGTTGAGCGGTTGTTCTGGTCATTCTGCCATTAGGGTCAATTTGCATATTACCCTTTTATTATATAGGATTGTCTGGGAATTAGGAGCATTCCAATTTTTAGTAAATTCCAATTAATCAAGGATACATGTTGTAAACTCCAGGGAAGCTCCTAAAAGAATACTAATAAGAACTTGTATAATTAACAATCTCTGGGATGGGAAATAAAATAATTAAAATATTTAATTAATTTAAAAGAAGGGAGGGGAAAAAGGGATATGAAATAGGTGATAACAATAAAAACCAAATAAAAAGATGGTAGATTTAAATCCAAATATATCAGCAAAATTGAGTTTATTATGTCTGTGTTACAGGCCAAGAACCTGTAGCCAAATTACAAATAGCAAATACATTTGTGTAAAGTCACTTATGTTTTGTATACCCGCAAAAATACCAACATTGATAAAGATAACTTAAAACTCAATGTGGTGACATTCATGGCAAATAGGTTAAGGGCATCACCAATTAAATGAGTTTTTAAGATTACTCAAGGCACAAGAAAACTTGAAATGCTGTGAAATTTTATAGCTCATATAAGAAAGAAACTTGAGCCCTGGCAGGCATGGCTCAGTGATTAGAATGTTGGCCCATGCAGCGAAGGGTCTCAAGTTTGATTCCCAGTCAAGGGCACAAACCTGGGTTTCAGGTTCCATCCCTGGCCCCAGTGGAGGCAACCAATCAATGTGTCTGTCTCACATTGATGTTTCTCTCTTTATCTCTCTCCCTTTCTCTCTCTCTTCCCCCCTTCCCTTCCTCCCTTTCACTTTCTCTAAAAATCAATGGAAAAAATATCCTTGGGTGAGGATTAACATAAAAATATACCAAAAAACAAAAAAGAAAGAAACTTGATAATGACTTTCTAAAATAATCCTAAACATTTGATAATAATCCTAAACATTTACTAGTATATGACATTAATAATAATGAGTTATGAAACTGAAAGAAACTTTTCTAACCTGTCATTAGTAATAAGCTAATCTTAATCAAGCATGATAAAAACTGGCTTATCTTTCTAATTTCTCTATAGAAAAGGATATTTCCAAACCATTGTCATTTTAAGAGGAGACAAGTAAGTATGAAGCCAAAAATGTTTATGAAAACAAGTATGATAGATATATATTAGGCAGTTAATAGATATCATGTTATTTTTCTGGATGTTGCGATGTTTGTGGAATTTATCAAATTATTTAAATTTGTAATTTATTGTGATTTATAAATCCAATATATGATTTCTAAATATTTTAATACATTCACTTCTCTACCTAACTTTGCATTCATAATTTTATTTTTTTCTGAAAATAATTTCTTTTTATTTATTTTTTGTCTTCTTTTTTAAAAAAATAAATCTTTATTGTTGAAAGTATTACATATGTCCCTTTTTACCCCCATTGCCCTCTCCTACCCCTCTCTCCCCAAGCCTTCACCACCCACTGTCTGTGTCCTTGGGTTATACATATATGCATATGACTTCATTGGTTGATCTCTTCCCCGCTCCAACCTCCCCTGCCTTCCCTCTGAGGTTTAACAGTCTGTTCTATGTTTCTATGTCTCTGGGTCTATTTTTGTTCATCAGTTTATGTTGGTCATTAGATTCCACATATGAGTGAGATCAAGTGATACTTATCTTTCTCTGACTGGCTTATTTCGCTTAGTATAATGCTCTCTAAGTCCATCCATGCTGTTGCAAATGGTAAGAGTTCTTTCTTTTTTCCAGCTGCATAGTATTCCATTGTGCAGATGTACCATAGTTTTTTAATCCACTCATCTGCTGATGGGCACTTAGGCTGTTTCCCAAAAAAGCACTCCCCAGACCGTCCCAATGAAACCTGGATAAGGTCTTATCATCAAGAGTTGAAATCAGCCCTAGCCGACTTGGCTCAGTGGATAGAGCATCGGCCTGTGGACTGAAGGGCCCCAAGTTTGATTCCAGCCAAGGGCACATGCCTGGGATGCAGGCTTGATCCCAGTAGGGGGCGTGCAGGAGGCAGCCGGTCAATGATTCTCATCATTGATGTTTCTATCTCTCTCTCCTCCCTTCCTCTCTGAAATCAATAAAGAAATATATATATATTTTTAAAAAGTTGAAATCAATGTTCTTACTGTAGTCACTCTGTTAACTATCAAAGGAAATAAATATGATTTACAGACCTTAACCCAATATTACAGGTTTGCACAATAAGGCCTACCAGAATTCATTCATTTCTTTATTCCTTCTTTCATGTATCCATCCATTTGAGGCAGAATAGTAAGAAGCTAGGAAAATTCCTTGGCAAGTGATGATGAAACTCAGACAGACAGCTGATTCAGACTGGCCTAATCCAGCACCCAGACTCGCCTGCCTCCTTCTTCCTTGCATGACAAGTTGCTTACGTATAAAGGCTGCAGGACAATAAGGTTCTGATCAGCATCAAATAATCTTAGGAACAAAGCCTCGGGTTTATTGACCACAGCGACAGAGTTTTGGTCAAACTAGAAATAACATGAAGGCTTTAGTTGCATTTCAGCTCCAGGCCCAGAAAAGCAGCAAAACCAGATGAAGCAACGCCATGTTGGCATCAGGACCAGATGCAATGACCAATAACCCCTTACCCTAGCACTGACCAATTAGTAGAGATCACAAACCTCACCCTATATGCTCATTTTGGTGAATCAACATATTAAAGAAACACCTGGGAAGCTGATGATTATTCTATTGAGATCCTCCCCTAAAATTTTTGCCTTTAGAAAACAGATAAGAACTCTAAGACAAAGGACCCAGTACACACACTCTCTGGAGCACATCCATGCCTTCTTTCTTCAGGCATGTATCTTTGTTTTCTTTCTCCTAAGCTCTAAAGGTCTCCACGAGACTTGCAACCAGGGGAACAGCAGACAGTGGCAACTGGTCGTGGACTAACCCCCTGAACCTGTCTCCAAGGGTCCTTCTTTTGTTTCCTGAGTCCACGCAGCCCAGCTGGCTCACTTCTTCTGCCTTGTGACTTTCCTTCTAAAAGACCAAGGCAGCTCTCTGGAAAGCCCACTGGATTATTCTCTTCTTTTGCTTTGCATGCTAAATAAACTTCCTTGTGCTAGAATTTGTGGCTCTGAATCCTTTCTTTGCCAAACTCAAGAACCAAGAACCCACATCACTGGTAACACATTCATGTATGCCATGAACACTAACCAAGCACCTATTACAGGTTAGAAACTGTTCTAGTGCCAGATAAGTGATAATGAATGACATGCCCTCCTATTTGTGGAGAGCTTGTATTCTAGTGGTGGAAAACAGACAGTAAACAAGTGAACAAACAAATGAACAAAATAATTATCAAGAAAATAATACTGGATATTTACCTAGAGAAATAAAGATAAATATCCATATAAAATTGTATGTGAATGCTTATGACAGCTTTATTCATAATCATCCAAAACTGAAACAAACCCTAACGTCCATTACCTGAAGAATAGACAAACAAACTGTGGTGTAACCATTCAATGGAATACTACCCCGTGTTAAAAAAAGAACTACTTTCGACAAAGGAGGCATGAACATAAAATGGAGTCAAGACAGCCTCTTCAATAAATGCTGCTGGGAAAATTGGACAGGTACATGCAAAAAAAAAAGAAAAAAAAGAAACTAAACCACCAACTTACACCATACACAAAAATAAACTCAAAATGGATAAAGGACTTAAACATAAGACGAGAAACCATAAAAATACTAGAGGAATCCACAGGCAGCAAAATCTCAGACATACGGCGAAGCAATTTCTTCACTGATACTGCTCCTAGGGCAAGGGAAACTAAAGAGAAAATAAACAAATGGGACTACATCAAAATAAAAAGCTTCTGCACAGCAAAAGAAACCATCAACAAAACAACAAGAAAGCCCACTGCATGAGAGAACATATTTGCCAATGTTATCACCGATAAGGGTTTAATCTCCAACATTTACAAGGAACTCATAAAACTTAACAAAAGGAAGATAAACAACCCAATCAAAAAATGGGCAACAGACCTAAATAGATACTTTTCGAAAGAAGAAAGAAGGCCAAGAGACATATGGAAACATGCTCAAAGTCACTAATCATCCGAGAGATGTAAATCAAAATGACAATGTGGTACCATCTCACACCTGTCAGAATGGCTATCACCAACAAATCAACAAACGACAAGTGCTGGTGAGGATGTGGAGAAAAAGGAACCCTCGTGCACTGCTGGTGGGAATGCAGACTGCTGCAGCCACTGTGGAGAACAGTATGGAGTTTCCTCAAAAAACTAAAAATGGAACTCCAATTTGACGCAGTGATCCCACTTCTAGGAATATATCCCAAGAAACTAGAAACACAAATTAGAAAGGATATGCACCTCTATGTTCATAGCAGCACAATTTACCATAGCTAAGATTTGGAAACAGCCTAAGTGCCCATCAGTAGATGAGTGGATTAAAAAACTGTGGTACACCTACACAATGGAATACTACACTGCGGTAAAAAAGGAGTTCTTACCATTTGCAACAGCATGGATGGAACTGGAGAGCATTATGCTAAGTGAAATAAGCCAGTTGGAGAAAGACAAATATCACATGATCTCACTCATTTATGGAATATAATGAACAACATAATCTGATGAACAAAAACAGATCCAGAGACAGAGAAGCATCGATCAGACTGTCAAACCTCAGAGGGAAGGTAGGGGAGGGTGGGGGTAAGGGGGAGAGATCAACCAAAGGACTTATATGCATGCATATAGGCCTAATCAATGGGATACAGACAACAGGGGCGTGAGGGCATGAGTGGAGGGTATGGGGGGTAATGTGGGGATAAGGACACATATGTAATAACTTAATCAATAAAGAAATTTAAAAAAATAACTACTTATATGTGCAACAACGTGAGTTGAAAAAAGCCAAACTCAAATAACTACATACTGTATGATGTTATTCATATAACTAGGGGCCCGGTACACGAAATTCGTGCACGGGGTGGGGGGGGGGAGTCCCTCAGCCCAGCCTGCCCCCTCTTCACATACTGGGAGCCTTCAGGGGATGTTCTACTGATGGCTTAAGCCCGCTTCCTGCTCCTCTTGGAGTCGGCTCTGCCCCTGCCCAGGCCTGAGGCCTCTGGCCCAGGCTTCTGGCCTGGCAGGGGACCCCCAGCCCCCTCTGATCGCCGGCTCCGCCGCTGCCCCCTCCGATCATCAGCTCCGCTCCTGCCCAGGCTTGAGGCCTCTGGCCTGGGCAGGGGACCCCCAGCCCCCTCCGATCGCAGGCTCAGCCCTGCCCCCTCTGATTGCCGGCTCTGCCCCTGCCCCCTTTGATCACCGGCTCCCCCTGGGCAGGGGACCCCCCAGCCCCCTCCAATCACTGGCTCCGCCCCTTGGCCCCCCTCTCTGCCTCCCCCGCCACCTGCCTGGCCAACAGGCCTGGACACTTCAGCAGCGGGGCTGAGGGGACTGGGCACTGCCATCTCGTGGCTATGGGCGCCGCCATCTTTGTGATAGAGTGATGGAGTGATGGTTAATTTGCACATTACTCTTTTATTAGATAGGATATTCTAGAAATTATTAGAAGCTGGGGGTGGAGGAAGTGGATAGACAACCAAGGACATGAAAGAATTTGGGGGACAATGAAAATGTTCTGATTGTGGTAGTAGTGGTTTTATGACTGAATAAGTTTATCAAAATTCATAGAAATAAAGACCCAAAAATGTACTGAATGAAAATTACACTTCAATCAACCTAAAAAAAGAGAAATTGGGTGATAAAATAGTGTTGGTCATTCCTTTGGATTGAGTAGCCAATAAAGACTTCCTAAACAAGGTGACCTTTAATGTGTAAAGTGAACCAGCAGCTTCTTAGCAGTTTTGAGGAAGATCAAATCATTTTAAAAGATGACTGTGCCGAAACCGGTTTGGCTCAGTAGATGGAGCATCGGCCTGCGGACTGAGGGGTCCTGGGTTCGATTCCGGTCAGGGGCATGTACCTGGGTTGTGGGCGCATCCCCTGTAGGGGATGTGCAGGAGGCAGCTGATCGATGGTTCTCTCTCATTGATGTTTCTAACTCTCTATCTTTCTCCCTTCCTCTCTGTAAAAAATCAATAAAATATATTTTTAAAAAAATAAATAAAAAATAAAAAAATAAAAGATGACTGTAATAAAAAAAATATCTTGGGAGGTAGAAAAAGAGGAATGGAGAATTTTTTTCTCTTATTTTCCAAAACATGTTTTAAGAGAGAATTTCTGCAAACCCCACATACCAGGAGGATTTACAAGTGCAAATATGCAAATTTAGTCTCTTTTCAAAGGATGCTATTGACAAGCACAGTTCAAAAAAACCTCACCAGGGAGCCTTTTCAGGCTATGGTCTATGTCTCATGATCAAGTTTGTATTTTTTTTTGTTTTCTTCTATATATATTAAGTTACCAGAAATGATAATTAATCACATAAAAGTCTAACACTTTACAAGATAATGTGTGAGAAACAAGGTCAAAGTTCTTTGCTGCCCTTCTCTCCACAGAAAAATTGAAAAGGCTCCAATTAAAAGAGCCTTTCTGGGAAACCCCACTTCCATTGCACCTGCCCTCTGAACACTCTCAGAGTCTGCCAGCAGCTGTGACAGATCCATCACTATGGGGAGACAGGAGTTGACTTTCCTTCCAGAGAGGCAACATATGCTTCAGAAAAATCATAATATAGAGAAAGTATGAATCGGTAGCGCATATAATCTCTTCAACAGAGGGACAAGAACTTAAATTGTCTTCTCTCCCATCTGACTGTTTCTGAGTTATATCCTTTTATAATAAACTGGTAATCTAGTAATTAAAATGTTTCTCTGAGTTCTGTGAGTCATTCTCGCACATGAATCGAACCCAAGGAGCAAGGATTATGGGATCCTTTGATTTAGAGCCAGTTGCTCAGAAGTATAGGTAACAACCTGGACTTGTAACTGGAGTCTGATGTCAGGGGGAGGGGATGGGTGGGTGTTACAGCCTTATAGGACTGAGCCTTCAACCTATAGTATCTGATGCTATCTCTGGCCAGATTGTGTCAGAATTAAGTTGAATTCTCAGATAACCAGCTGGTGGTTTTAAAAAATATATTTTTATTGATTTAAGAGAGGAAGGGAGAGGGAAAGAGAGATAGAAACATCAATGATGAGAGAGAATTATTGATTGGCTGCCTCCTGCATGACCACCACTGGGGATTGAGCCTGTGTCATGACCTTTTGGTTCATAGGCTCAACCACTGAGTCACACCAGCCAGGCAACCAGCTGGTGTTTTGAGATGTTGGGACGCCCCCTCGCCCCCAATTGGAAATTGAGTCTCAGAACAACATTTTCAAGGGTTTGAACTTTATTTGTAGCCATTGGACTTTATCATTTAGTTACTGCTCAAGCATAAACCAAGCTGTATTTATTATCCTCTTACTAGATGTAAAGTGGGCCTGGGTGTCGTAGAAAACAGAGACCCCATGGAGCTTCCCATATGATTAAGGAAGTAGAAAACACATCTATAAAAGAGACCTAGTAATACAAGATAGGGTAGTTTGGTATTTAATGATCACGCAAAAACATCTTGGAATGGGGGAAAATTAGTGAAAGAAAAGATCAGGGAATGCTTCATAGAAGGGAAGGGATTTGGAGTAAGCCTTGAAGGATTGCTAGAATTTGGATAGATGGAGGAAATAGAGCCTGGCCATCAGGGAGGGGAAAATGAAGTCAGAGAGGGAAGAAGTCAGGTGGCACATATGTGAAACAATGAGAAGCAGACTTTAGCTAGAGCAGTGTTTGTTCTGGTGAGTCTTAGTATAGGAAGATAGAAAGACAGACTGGGAGGTGGAAGAGGACCTGGCCAAAGAGAATGGAAGGATCAGACAGAAGTTCATAATGCAGACCCAGAAAGTGAACTCCACATGTATTATTCAAAAGGTCTCCAAACCTCATCAATGGGATGCCTAAATTCTCCAAGCCTGTGGCTGGTGATTGTATTGGGCTGCCTGGTTTCTTCTCTCTTCGTTTTTGGGTATCTTCCAATAGAAAATATTTTTAAAGACTGGAAGAGCCTGTGCATCTGGGAGGCATTTAATATTTGCTTATTTGAGGAATTCCTGATATCCTCATGAGTGAGAGTAGCTAACACGGATCTTAAGAGATTCGGACCCAAAGGCATATAGCAAACTCTCTTCTGTAGTGTCCAATAGGACTTTCTGCAGTGATGGAAATGCTCTGTATCTGCACTGTCCAATAGAGTCACATATTGCTACTGAGCACTTAACATGTGCTTTGTGTGACTAGAGAACTGGCTTTTTAGTTTTATTTAAGTGAAATTTAAATAACTACAGTCCTAGCTGGTTTAGCTCAGTGAATAGAGCATCGGCCTATGGATTGAAGGGTCCCAGGTTCGATTCTGGTAAAGGTCACATGCCTGGGTTGCAGGCTCAATCCCCAATAGGGGGCGTGCAGGAGGCAGCTGGTCAACGATTCTCTCTCATCATTGATGTTTCTCTCTCTTTCTTCCTCTCCATTCCTCTTAAATCAATAAAAATATATTTAAAAAAATAACCACATGTAGTTAGTGGCTAGCATGTTGGACCATCCAGCTCTAGGTGTCAGTAAAGGCTGAAAACTACATTACCTCATAAATCCCTGGTATAAATTCAAAGAATCTGTACTTCAAGAAGTCTGCATAAATGTAACATTTTCCTATTCCTTTACACATTCCAAATCATAGCAAAGGGGGAGCTTATGAACAGTCTTCCATGGGATTGAATAAGGACCTCATCCCAATGGAACTGCTACATCTGTATGTCCTTAGGATTCATTCTGCCAGCTCCATTCTAGCAGAAATAACACTGCATAATAATACTGAAGCAGGCACAACATAACTTGGACATTATATGCTGACAACCTTACATCCAGCTTTAACCTTTACACTTACTGGAAAAGAAAACACAAACTCTACTTACCCTTTTCCTGCTGAGGGTCCAATTCAGGTCTTAAATTCCATTACACAATACTAAGGCACCTAGTACCGAGATGGGTATCTAGTAGGAAAGATCGTTATGTAAAAAATATATCCATCCATCCAACCATTCACCTATCTATCCAACCATCTGTCCACCACCTGCCCATCCACTTATCCACTCATCCACTCATCCATCCATCCATCTTCTCACCCTTCTACTTATCATTCCATCTATCCAATTATCTATTTATCCCCAGAATCTATTCACTGACCCGCAAAGAATAGCTTTTCTCTCATTTACCCAAATAATGAGAGCTTAATAGAGAGGAACAAATAAGAAGCAGGTGACTTCATGATGCATATTTAAGAGTATGCTTTCAGATAAATTCCTAAAAATGGAGAAGAATAATAAGAATGAGAAGAAAGAGTATGCACTAATGAACCATAATTTTAATTGATAAATATTTATTGACCATCCATTTAGTACAAGGAACTGCACAAGATATATAAGATATATACAAGATATATAAGAAATCCCTGTCCTCAACATTCTTAATCTACTTGAAAAATTAAAGCAATGAATATATAAGAGGCTAAAAAAAAGACAAATTAGTGAAATATTTCAAAACAGCAAGGTGAAAGATGTCACAAGATAATTTATGTCTCCGATAATAAGTCTCACATTTAGAAGAGGGTTAGGAAATCTGGGCTAGAATTGTCCAACTTAGGGCTTTAAGGAGGAGGCTTGAGCCATATTCCAAATGATAGGCAAAATGAAAGATTATAAAACCTCATAAGATTTTAAAACTTGGAGGAATCTTTGAAGTAATCTAGCTCAACTCTACTATTTTATGGCTAATTCAACTAAGGTCAGAGAGTTAAATGACTTGGTCTGACTCCCTCTTACAGGAAATAGTGGCAGAAAAAGGCCTAAAGTGCAGGGCTATCAATGCCCATTCCAAGCCATAATTTACATGGGATGGGGAGTGGAGTCTTCTATTTAGGAAAGGAGAACACATTCTGGAGAGTGGGTGAGACACAGCATAAGCAAGGAAGCAGAGCCAAGAATTCAGTATAACCACCGTGTATGAGGACATCAGTGTGTATGTAAAGGAAGGAAAGCATGGAAGGCGAGAGAAGGCAGGAACTAATATGAAGGAGTTTGAGTGCAAATCTGCAATTGGTTGGCCATACAAAAGCCAGAATTCTGGTTTCTGGGACTGCTTTGAAGTCTCTCTTTGACACAGTGGCAGCAGTATAAACTTTTCTAGAAAAATGTTACTCTTTTCATATTAACAAAGACTCAAGTTCATCTGGAGGACTGCAGAAGGGAGGTTGGGATAAAATTAATGACATTGCTGGTCAACCTACAGGGAGCAGGGATGGATGATTATTGCTGTGTCTGTTCACAACTCAGAAGGTCTGATTCAGTAGATTTAGGATGGGGGATAAGAACCTGTACATTTTTAAGCTCCCCAATGACTGTGATGATCATAAGGTTTGGAGGGTCTTCTGGTTCACCCATTTTACCAATCTATCCACTACAGACTACCACTTTAGAAAACTCTTTGACAATATTTACTAAGTATATGACTCTTATGATCTAGCTATTCCACTCTCAGGCATATACTCAAGAGAAATAAACACTGATGTACCTCAAAAGGCATGAATAAGAATATCCAGAGCAGGTTATTATCAACCCCAAACTGGAAACAGCCCAATGTCCATCAACATTAGAACGGATACATAGATTGGAATACTACATGATGATTAAAAAGAATAAACCACTGCTATGTGCACCAAGATTGATGACTATCACAAACATAATGATAAACATAAGAAGTATGATTCCATTTACATCAGATTGGAACTGGCAAAAATAATCTATGATAATTACACTCAGAATAGTGATTGTCTCTTTATAGGGATGGGTATTACCTGGAAAGGAGCATAAAAGAAACTCCTAGGGTGCTGGGACTGTTCCATATCTTCATCTGGGTGGTGGTTATGTTGTTATATATTACTAGACATGTGTAAAAATATATCGAACTGTACACTTGTTCAGTTTACTGTATGTTAATTATACCTTATTGAGAAAAAATAGATATTGTGTATGTGTGGATATATATATTTACCCTGCTAACCTCATGAGGTTGTTATAAAGCTCCAACATCTTTTAAAAATGAAATCAATTGCCCTAGCGGGTTTGGCTCAATGGATAGAACATTGGCCCTCAGACCAAAGGGTCCCGGGTTTGATTTAGGTCAAGGGCACATACCTCACCTCAGTTGCAAGCTCAATTCCAGCCCTGGTCAGGTTGTGTTCAGGAGGCAACCAGTCGATGTGTGTCTCTTACATCGATGTTTCTTTCTCTGTCTCTCTCCCTCCCTTTCACTCTCTCTAAAAATCAATGGAAAAATATCCTTGGTGAGCATTAACAACAACAACAACAAAAATGAAATCAATAGATAAGTACTCTCTTATATTATTTAAGTAGCTCAATCCCTATTCTTGTTGAATTAGGTTAGATGCACTACCTGTGATTCAGATGATCCATCAGCCTTTTTAAGCCTTAGAAAAACACAAAAAGTTAGTTATAGGAATGCTCATAGTAATTTCTGGATTTGGGAAGGACGCACAGTAACTAACTATAGACTCACTGAAAACACAATAGAGCTGACAAAGTGTGCAACCCAGCTTTGAAAGCGCTCTTTGCTGATGGTGAATTTGGTCTGCTTTGAAACTCTGGGGAGGGATTCTGTGCAGCTACATCTTTACATCCCATGCCCTCACTTTCCTCCCTACCCCCCTCCACCCCCACCTCAAGAAGACACTAAACATCATCTGTACCACTGCACTCACAACTCGGAAACAAAAATCTCATCTTCCCATCAAGAAAATTCCCCTCATCTTGAGGTGTCCTCGGCCATTGGTAACGAGCCCCAGACCTTCTGCCTGCTCCAAAGTTTGCCTGCCCTGAATCAACACTTGAAACTACCTGTGGTCATTAGCACCTTGTGGCAAATGTTCAGGGTCACAGAAGGCTGGAGGTGAGGAGCGGGAACGGAGAGACCCTGTCCAGCCGGTGCGATGTGCAAACCTCATTTCTGGGCTGTTAGTTTTCAATCTTTGAAAATGCCGTGTGTGCTGAGCAGTGTACTTCAGGCAGCTAAGTATAAACACATGTCTACAAATACTGATAACATTATCTTATTTGTCCATTACTCAAAGCCAGATCACCTGAGGACTATTTGTTCCTCTGCAAAATGAGAATCCAGCACCACATGTATTAAAATGTGAGACATTTTCTTAAGAGCATAAATTTTCAAGAGCTGTTTCTATGCCTTTCCTGGTACACTTTCAAATCCTTAGGTATCTTTAACACTATAACATACAGTTGATTTTTAAAATAGAAAGTTCTAGTCTTTGGTTCACTCTACCAATTTTTCTTCATTTGACCATCTGGTCTACGATGTGTCTGGAGTCTATTCATTAGTGTGTCCAGTTTCTAGAGCTCAGAAATACGTAAGATACATTCAGCAATTTATGTGAGCATCCTGCAGGTATTTCCTGACTGCTTAATTCAAGCAGGTATTCAAAGAGTGAGTATGAACTTTTAAGAATGAATAAATAGAAATTGTTAAGCAGTAGGTTCACACAAGCAATGCAGTTCACAAATATGTATATTTCCCAGAATAAAACATTGTACTGACTCCCCGCCCCAAACACTATAAAGATATTAAAATTCCCCCAAATCTGACTTGAATGGAGCTTTCTCAAGAAAAAAAATCCAATAATGCTTCATTTCACTTAAGAGATTGTTAGAAAAAACAGCACACAAGCTGTTCATTTACAGAGAGCCAAATACAAAATCAGCTGTGAGAAAAGTTCAACTGAGGAAAATGAATTTCAAGGAAATGCCACTTATTTTCTCCTGTTGGTCATTTCTGAAAGAATATTTTGCACTAGAAATGCAGTGGGGCTTTTCTAAAGATTTTAAATTGCTTCTAAGAAACATTTGCCTGGGGTTTAAACCCTATTAGTTGTGATCTTTTTTCTTAGTAGTCAATTAATTTTGCAGGGGGGAGAAGTTAGGGAAAAGCCATGCTAAATTGATTTGTGTCCAGAAAATGCCCCTCCATCTTATGCTAATTATTTTTCTTTCTTGCCCCCCCTTTTTTTGCCATCCATTCCCTTTTCTTTCTTAAACCAACAGGTAAAACTCCAGAAGTAATCCCCAGAACAAAATAACATGCCCGGAAGGGAATCTGAGTTTGAGTAAAACTTCCTTTTCTGCAAACAGCTCTGTCTGTCCCAATGTGGTAGCTCGTTTACTGAGGTATCCACCACCCTCAGAGAGAAGTAACTGTCCTCCTGTACTTACCTGTCTGCGGAGAGAGCCGTGAGTGTGAAGACGGACACCCCCACCGAGGTGAGCTGTATAAAGGGGATCAGTTTGCAGCCAATCCTGCCAAACAGCCATCTGTCAGCCAGGTACCGGCTGGCATCCACGGGAGCACAGGTTACCAGGAGGAGCAGATCTCCCAAAGCCAGACTGGAGATGAAGAGGTTTGGCACATTTCGCATGGACTTCACGGTACAAAAGATCTTGATCAGGGTGATGTTGCCAATGAGGCCTATCAGAATGATGACCCCATAAATTGCAGGGATGACATAGAGGATCCCTGGGTGGAACCAGTCCTCATTCATGGGGAGATCCATACTGTGATTAGAGATGTTGCAGGACACGCTCTGAAGCCAGCAATCATTGAGAGCCATCCTCTAGATTCTCTCCCACCTACAAAGTGTCCTCAGATGCTGTTCCTTAACTTTTGATTTTGCAGTTGGGTGCAGATGAGGACAAAAATCTCTGCTAGGCTCTTTATTTTCTTTAATAAAAATACTCTGAGTACATATAGACTATGGCATCAAAACTCTGTCACTATTTTGATGCTGGTACTGCTCTCATCTTCACATGAACAATGCAATGCAGTTCAAAATTCAGTCCAAAAAGGGCTCAGAATTAAACCCAGTCTGTATCAACTCTTTCTACCTCCATTCCAATCTGAGTCTCCCTCGCTGCAGTTAACTAAGAACTTTTGGTCTGCTATTTTCACACGGCATTTCCTGTCTTTCCTGATACTTAGACCCTGAAGGTTTAAAGTGGGTAGAAAAAAACGGCACTGAGAAAGCCTCACATCCTATAGGCAGGATGCCTTGCACGTCACTGGCTTCACTAGCAAACGGCAGCTCTGCTGAGCTGAGGCTCTGAAGAGGAACCGGGGCTACTTATAGACAGAGAATGCCAGCCCCCTGCTGGACACTTCAATCACTGCCCAGTCGCCTACTCTCCACCAGCAGACTGCGGGTCCAAGGCCCACGGGGCTTTAACAGATACCTTTGGCTTCTCACTTAAAATGCAGCACCTTCGGTAGGTATTTAATGTGTTGCTAGCAGTTTGCAACGGCATTACGAATCTTTCTGATGCTATGCTCACGAATCCAGATGGAACTCACATCTATTTTCTCATCTTTTCCAATACATTAGAATGACATGTTAAATAAGGTTGCTCTAAAATGAGGTCTGTCTCTAAATGAAATGCACACAGATGCACAGGGTGTCTATGTGTGAGCTGTCCCACTCAGCCTTCCCACTGCCTTTTTGAACGGGGATACCAGTGAGGAAAAATAGGCACGGGACTCATGCCTTAAACCTTCAGTAACTGCCTCTGGGAAAAACCAGAAGCAGAACACACACACATGTTCTTTCCTGTGGCTTTGCCAGGCCATCCTCGTTCCCTCTACCAGGAGAAATTAAATCAGGAGCCAGATGTATTCTTAACTCTGAGACCTTTTCCAGAAAAATGGATCTTTTCTCCTTGGACCTAAAAATGACATGAATTGCCATTTTGATGCAATTATTTACTGAATGCTTGCCACGTTTTATAGCAAATTTCCTCTGAAGTCCTGAGTGAGAAATGTACTGTCAGAATACTGAGGAATTAAGGTGTGGAAAAAATAACAGAGTGGACAGGGTGCCAGGAAAGGCTTTATTGAGGAGGTACTATTAGATTGGAGCTTAGACCTTTAGCCAACAATTTATAAATACATTACAAGGGTGTATCTTCAAGACTTATGTGGAACCAGCTCCATCGCAGGAACATCACAGGAAGCAGTTACTAGCAGATGTTGCCGTTGAAGGTTTGTTTGTTTTTTTCAGGTTCCATAGGAATAAAAGAACTTGCACTTATCACCATGCCAGGGCTCAGCAAGAAAGCCTCCAACTGCGTTGTCATGGAAATTTCCAGTGGGAGGTTACAATACTGAAATGGTCGATATGCTCCTTCCATAAGTCCAAAGGACCTGTGCTCCTCTCAGTCAGCAGTAGAGAGTTTGATGTTGCACTCCTGGAGGGGAAGAGCTTCTCAGGGGAGATCAGCATCACCAGTAATGAGTCAATAACCATGAGCCTAGTGGTGTTGATTAGTTGATAACAGTATATATTAATGCAGTATATGGACTCTGATTAAATCCTGGCTTCCTCATTTATTATCTTGGCAAGTTATTTGGCGTCTTAAGCTTCAAGCTCTTTATCTGTAAAGTGGGAATAATTTGTGAAGTTAAAATTATTCATGTTAAGACTTCATAATATTTGGCACATAGTAAGTGCTCAATTAGTATTAGCTGGTATTGCTATAACTATTATTGTTGCGACTGAGAGAAATTTTAATTTTATTGTGATTTTACTTTAGGAAAGCCCAATAAAGTCAGAAGAGCAATTGACCTTGGATCAATAGGCAAAAGGGCCTACTCACACAGGTGAATCAGCAACTCCCACATTTACTGGAAACACATTTATCAAACATTTGCCAGTTTTCAGGTACTGCAAAAGCTTGAGAAAAATAACCCGAAGATACATTTTATTATAAGATCCATCATGATCGCAACTACTCAGCTCATAGTCAGAGGACTCGGTCTCAAAAAATAACACAAAAAGGGTTCTCACATAGATTCTGCAAACGATTCTGTTTGCTCTATACTGGATTAACAATTTTGCTTCTCAAAATGGCTGTGGTGGCTCTCTTCTCTGATCATTTACCTTTCTTCCTCTCAATGACTATGATTGCTTCTGGCATTGTTTTTTTGTCGTCATTACTGGAGGGATAGCCTTATATGAATCATGTCAAAACTCAAAGGAGTTCTACTCAAACTAGAAGAATTAGCGAGGCATTGAACTGCCCAGGGTCATCCTGCGAATTTTGAAACAGCGGCAGCAACAGCAAGCACCTGGCTATGATATTATATTAAACCTGATATCGTTGAGCCTTTTAACCTTCTGAAAGCTCCTTGAGTATTATTTAAATAGAAATAAATGGGGCTTCTTAAAAAAAAAAGTCACGACTTAGACCCCATCCCCTCTCTAGGACGAAGCAACTACCTTTTCTCCAGAGAAGGTGACATTTGATCTTAAAGGTTATGTGTTTGGCAGAACCTTTTGAACAGAGAAAATAGAATGTTCCTAGAGCACAGGCATAAAAGAAAGAGCATGGCATTGAGCAGGGAACAGCAATAAGTCCAGAAAGGCCGTCCAGATTGGAAGAGAGGGGGTGGGGAAAGAGCAGTGTGAAATGCAGCTAGAGGCAGGTTTGGGTGAGATAGTGATGGATCTTGTTTTTGTGTTAAGAAGTTTGGTCCAGAGGGCATATTTTTGCTTCACAAAGACGACTTCTGGATGTTCTTTCTGTTATTTCTTTGGATACCCCTCTATGTTGAGTCAATCTCACTTCTTAAATCCAACTAGGCCATTCGTGTTTCTTCCCATGTAAGTTAAACTGATACTGATAGATATTAATTTGTCAGGGCTGGTGTTAGCCTTATGTGTTCCACAGCCCTAGAGACTTGTTCTAATGGTATTTTAGGAGTGAAGATATATTGAGGTTCAACACCTAATATTTTCTGGGAGCAAGGATGTTTCAAAAAACTAATTAGAGAATTTTTATGTCATTTCAACTAATTGGCTGTAATGGCTCTTTCCCTCCCCACTATTATGTGTCACCTTCCAGCAGATCACAAAAAATATTTAGACATTTACTTAGCTTTTTATTTAATAGTGATCATGAGATGCCTTTGACTTATGAAAATAACATAGAACAAATATAATACAAAGTCCCTGTCCTCAGGGATTCCATTTTCCGAATAGAATTGGAGTGTGACTCAGCATCCTTTCTTATGTGTCAGGGCAGGGGTGTCACTTCTCGTTCTATTTCCGTCAAGCAAGTCACATTTTCCATTCTTCCAGAAAAGTGGATTTTCTGTGGGACTTGAATATGAGGAGGCAATGACTTGGTAGAATTTGGGAGAATAGGCAGACTTGACAGGACCAAAGACAGTGGAGATAAAGTCTCTTCCCACCAGCTATGTGCACAGCACTGTGGCTTCCAGTAGTTAGTGTACTTGGTAGAGCAACAATGAGTGTATGTAGACATCACAAATTATTATAGAGTGGGTAGAATTTGTAAGTGGAACCAGAGTAAAGAGAAGGGGATGCTCTGCGTCTGTTTGAGAGACAGTCTGCCTTGAACAAGGGTTTGAAGGGGAGTAACAAATGAGATTGAGTCAGCTGGGGAAGACTTTACATCAAGGTTTGAGCTGAACTTTTTAGCCTGTATGACACTGACTTTTAAAAAATCATTAAGATTGCCTGGGGTGCTTCTTTAAAATACAGACCCGGAGGCCCTATCCCAGACCTACCGAATCAGAATCCTCAGGGATGGCACCCAAGAATCAGTATTATTCAGGAGGTCCCCAGGGGATTCCCTCACTCTTGTACAGTGGGAACCAGTGATGTAGACAGTATGCGATCCAGAGATCATGATAACATGATAGTGCCTGTGCTTTTCCTTCTGCAGAGGAAGAGAATGGGTAAGGAAGCACATCCAGAAGACAGCTGCTATGACCCCTTCCTACCCAAAGTATGGTCCTTGAGTCAGCAGCTTGGTCATCACCTGAGAGCTTGTTAGAAATACAGAACCTCAGACCCCACCCTATACCTCCTAAATCATAATCTGCATTTTAACAATATCCCCAGGAATTTACATGCGCATTAAAGTTTGAGAAGTGCTGGTGTACACATTAGGGAGATCTGGCAGAAAAGGTTAAGAAACCAGGGCAGGAACTGGGAACAGATAAGAGACTGGAATCTCAAGTTCAGAATGGAACCAGCAACTGGACCAACATGAAACGGAATGAAGAGCCACTTGGGGTTTTTTGATATCCCTGATAATGGCTGGGAATTGTCCCAGACAGCGTGGCACGTAAGCTGTTTTTGCCATGATACCGGTGCAAGAATCCCATTACAAGTGTAGGGAATATAAGCGATGCAGAAACCCAAGATGGTGAATTCTTTTTTTAGGCTCATGACACACAGAATCAAGAGCAAGGGCAAGAGGCAAGCCACTCTGGAGGGAAATGACGAATCCGGTGTTAGGCATATTGAGTTCACTAAATGAACAAGGCAAAGAAGTCAATGGAAATGAGAGCTGAAATCTGAAGGCAGAGAGGTAAATAATTAAGAGGAGTGCCTGAGAACCAGAAGGCTAAATGTTTAAATGTATAGGGAAAGGCTAACCAAGGATCACGTGATGTTAACCTTTGAGGAGAAGGTCATATGGTGAGAATCAGTGGGTACTGAGCATAATTTCAGTATTATATTTGTGACAGCACCATGGAGAAGCTGCTGAAAACATTGCAGCATCTCTTGCTTGAGAAGAATCACAGATGTTAAATTTTAGTGCTGCAGCAGGAACAAAAGAGATGGATGACTCTATCCAGATCCTACTAGTATAATGCTGGGATCATTTCAAATTCCCTTCTCTTTTCTTAACACTCTGTGACTTTTTATGGGCTTGGGAACTTAGGAAAGAGATGGGGGAGTCTACTGAGTCACGTTTCATTTTGAGCGTCGCCAAGCTGCAGGAGTAAACATAGATGCCCAGAAATAGCCTAGAGTGAAAGACAAACTCTGTCAGACCAAAGATGAAGAAAACACCTGGTATGGTGGTTTTTAAATATATCCATGAGCTCTTGATATTCTTTCCTTCAAGAGGTGGAAATAAATTTCCCTTCCCTTGGATGTGAGCTGCACTGAGTGACTGGCTCCTAACAAATACAATGAGACTACAGTGACCATGTGTAACTTTCAAGATTAGATGACAACGGACATTGCAACTTCCCCCATGCGTTCTCACTTAGATCACTTGCTTTGAGGAAAGTCAAACACTCACGTGACTCTAGGACAGGTCCACATGGTGAGAAACTGAGGCGTCCTCCTGTCCACAGCTAGTATGTCATTTTGGAAATGGATCCTCCAGCCTCAGTCAAGCTTTCAGATGCCCGAAGCGCCAGTCGACATCTTGAGTATAACCTCAAGAGACAGAACCACCAGTCAATCCATACCCAAACTGCTGACCCACAGAGACTGTGAGTTAATAAATGTTTTTTTGTCTCAATCTACTATTTTATGGTAATTTGTTATGCAGCAATAGATAACATCTGGCAAGTAGAATGATGGAGAGGGGAAGACGAGAAAACCACCAAAAGACATATAAAACAAAAAAGAAATAATAGAAAAGTGTTATAAGCCAGAGTTGAACCTTAAGTGGTCAGACAGGATGTGAGAGAAAGGAAAGTGTGGCCAAGTCTAGAACAGTTACAGAGGCTGAAATAAAATATATGTATTTTTAAAATATTATAAATGAGCTGAATTTTCTTGCCCAGCCACCATACACCTGAATTTGGGGGAGGAAAAACCATAGAGGTGAGGTGCTCTTCTCATCACATACCAAGGGGAATGTATTACTTGCTCCTGTAATGAATTGCCATAAATTTAATGGCTCACAACAACAGACATTTATTCTCTTACAATTCTGAAGGCCAGAAGTCTGAAATGAGTCTTACAGGGCTAACACCAAGGTGCTGGCAGACCTTGTTTCTTCTGGAGGCTCCAGGGAAAATTGTTCCTTGCTTCTTCCATTCCGTGGCTAGTGACCGCATCGCTCTAATCTCTGCTATTGTCATCACATTGGGCTCTCTTCTTCCAAAGTCAAATATCTCTCTGCCTCCCTCTCATATGGACTCTTGGAGTACACTGGGCCCAATCTCAACTGCATCTGTGACGTCCCTTTTGCCACATAAGGTTTGCCATATAACATAGTCACAGGTCCCAGGGATCAGGACGTGGATATCATTGGGAGCTATTATTTAGCCAAATGCAGGCTGCATGATATCCACATGGTTTATCAGTAGTGATGTTACTTCCATCACTTGGTTAAGGTGGTGTCTGCCAGGATTCTCCACTGTAATGCTGTTATTTGAGGGGAAAGCTTCCTTTTTAATTACTAGAGATATGACTGTGCTCACACCGCAAGTAATGATGTTAACATTATGTAATGACCATTTAACACCACTTATGTATATTAAGCGCCACTATCAGCCAGACCCAGTTTTAGGCTCTGGAAATACAAAAATTAACAAGCAATGGTACCATCCTCAAGGAGTTAATTGCCTAACTAGGAAACCAGTTTAAAGAAAGCCAGTTTATAAACATAAACAAGCTTTCCTTTTAAACAATCTGGACGCTACTTCAGAAACGACCTTTGATTGTGCAGACTTTCAGGTCATGTGAAAATGGAAACTAATTTTCTCATAGCTTCTGAAATACAATTGGATTTTCTGTGCCTATTTCTCACTTTTATATGCTCTCTTGGATTTTTATCCCCAAAGGTGGAGTATCATCTCTCGGGTAGACCAATAAAAATGCCATCAGGTTTCTCATGAGAAAGTCTGGCTTTTATTTTGTTTCCAGACAGTTTTATGGGACAAAAAAAGCTAGGATGCACTTCCAGACTCTGGGTACTTGTGTAACTGAAGTGCATCTCCACACCTCACATTTCACCTTTTTTTTCAGCCTATAAAATAATACACCATGTTCTTCTCTAAGGAAGATTCTAAGAAACTGGTTTACCAGTAAGTAGATTTTTCTCCAGATGCCACTAGAGCACTTCAAACTCTGAGTGGTTCCACGGGAACTCTCACTCAATATAAAAACTCTTATTTTTACTGCCTGAACAAGGCTCACCCTAAATTAACTCCAAGCCATGTCTGAAATATAGATCCCAAACCAGGTTCTTCAAGTCAAATACTCTTGAAATGGAACAACTGAGAAATATACAGGGAATTTGTTGTTCACATACTGTAGAATTCAAGCTTCTCCTTATCCTGCCACAATATAGTAGAGACAGAATTTTATTCAAATTGCTTATTAGTTGCCCGTCTTTGATGAAATCACTTTAAAACTTTCTATGCTTACATTTTTCTTTCTACTATAACAGGGATTTAAATGACATTAAGGTTTTCCTTAATGACATTGAGATTCAAGTGAGATAACAAATAAGAAGATATATTAAAAGGTATGAAGTCCTAAACAATTTTAAGTTACTATATAGTAAATTATTGTTAATTTTGGAGGTGTAATAATGCTATTTGTAGTTACATTTTTAAAAGTCCTTATCCTTTAGAGCAAGGGTCAGCAAACTTTTTCTTATAAGGCAAATAGTAAATATTTCAGGCCTTGTGGACCATAGGGTTTCTGTGGGAAGCAGCCAATAGACAATAGGTAAACAATTGGGCATGGCTGCATTGCAATAAACTTTGTTTATAAAACAGGAGGTTGATTCCTAGACCAGAGTTTGCCAACCTCTGTGTCAGAGAAACGTATTGAAGTACTTATGGATGAAATGATATGATAGAGAAGTAGATAGGGACAAATGAACCAAGCTTGGTCCTAAGTTGATAACTGTTGAAGAGAGGTGAAGGGTATGTAGGGGTTCATGTTATGCATCTATTTTGTATGTTTTAAATCCTCCACTATTAAAAGCTTAATTTATTATTAACAGAATTAATAATGCCAACCAAGATACACGTGTATCTTTGAGGCCTTGACTGGCTGGCATAAAGTGGAGCTTTCCAGAACGGTGGCACCATCATTCTAGCCATTCAAATATGCATTTCCTCTTCTCCATGTTAATCGGAGGCCCAAGTTAAAGTGCCATGGAGCCCAAATGAGTTGGGATGGAACCAATTTCACACTGGCCATTGGACTGTCAGTGTAGCAAAATGTCTCTTCGATGCAGTAAGGAAATGAACTGATTTGCTTTATTTTTTTTACTACCCTCTCTCTCATCCATTCTTATTTCTCTCCATGGCCATACTAGTATATTTTAAGTTCTGCTTCTGTCCTACAGAAGCTAAAACATCTGAGGTCAATTTTTAGTCCAAGTTCATTTTTAAGACTATGTGTGCTAAACGGGGCCCTTTATCACAGGTGTCAGAAAAATTAGAAACAGCTATGCTTATATCCTTAGTTTTCTGTATGTATTATATAGGCTCAAATAATGGTTCTAGAGCCTTACACAAAAATTCTAGAGAGGGCCTTCTTATACCTCAACAACAGCTAAATGTTCCCCCACGCATCAGAAAGCTACTATTAGCATTCACCATTCTGTTTCTATTAGCCAATTTTTCTTTCTTTTCTTTAAATTGCTAGATAAGTAGTACAGAATCCAGGGGAAGGGGTGAAGGCAAATGATATAATAATAGAAAGAGCCAATGTTGGTTTAGATGTTTTATATGTTTTCCCTCATGGGGTCCTTACAACCACCCTATGATATAGAACTATTTCATCTCTTTTATAGATGAAGAAATTAGGTACAGGGCAAGGAAGCAACTGGCCTGAATTTACACAGTTAATAGTGTGTTCTGGTAAGTGGGTGCTTAACCATTAGCCCACACTCTTCTCAGGGAACAAATGGTAGAAGTAGAGAGATACTCATACCTTGGTGTTTTCCTGGGAGGTGAAATGGACAAATAGGGAAGAGGGGGAAAAAACGTGTTGAAACACAAGTAAGTAGAAAGTAGGGATAAGTAATTAGGGGGCTGAAAAGCGAGTGGGAAAAAATCATGGGGAACCCAGCAGCTGTGATTCCTATTTCTTCCTTGGCAATGGTGTCCTGTGTTTTTTGTTTTTCTGGGTTTTTATTTGTTTTTTGCCTCTAGGGAAGTAAACAGGATGCTCAGTTCCTGTTTCATGTCTACAGTCACATTTCTTTAATATCAAAGTAATTTAAGATGCAGAATAGAGAGAACTCACTGGTTCCCAGTGGTGACAAGAGCTCAACTGTGCTTCCTTTTTTAATAAACAAGATGAAACATCCTCATGAAAACATGAGGCAAATTATGTGCTGTTTTTCTGAAAACACTGCTAGGCTTCAGTGTGACTCTTAAAAACAATGAACATGCCCCTGTTTCTGATCTCATAGCGAAGAGGCAACTCATAGAATCAGAGCAAGGCTTGATGCATTATATTTCATTTCCCTCATGTACTCCTTATTCCCTGTCCTAATTCCACTTCTGTATCCCTTTGCCAACAGTGAGGATGCCACCTTTCAAAATGAGCAGCTAAATTCTTCTGTTGGAATTAGAAAGACCTCACTCCAGTCATTCAAAAACATCCACTGCTCTTTGGGTTTTGTACCATTGGAATCAATTTCCAAAACGCATTCTCTTTCCTTAGCCAAAGGCTTGAAAATGTGGAAACCCTGAATTTGAGAAGAGATTAGTTAGACTCTCCCCATGCCTGCCTAGCTGGGAGGCTCACTTAAAGATAACACCTAATTATGGCTAGAGCAAAGAAAGCCTAGTTGTCAAACATCCAAAATAAATAAATAAAAGTAGGGAAGTTAATAACTCTGAGCAGGCTGTGACAGACGATGATGATTATGGACTTCTGAAGCATTTTGTTTGAGATTCAGTGACTTCAAATGGTCAGGGGAGCAGAACTCAATTAACAATTTTATAAAAACCTTCAATTAAAAAACATTGTTCAGGTGAAAACCATCAGATCATAAAAAGAATGAGGAGAGGCTCCTGTCACTAGGCAATTCAGAAGCAACGCCAACTGTACTCTAGAGAAAAATGCTTTTTACCCTTTCTCAGAAATGAGGATATACAAAAAGCAGGACTAATGTTTTTCTTTAGATATAACTGCTGCTGAGCCTAACCTGGACCCACTGGCCCCTTAAATTCTCACTCTCAGCTCCAGGTCCTTTCAGGAGTATTAATACGTGGGAACATGTGTAGGTAGGGGATAGGAGTTTTAACTAGCATTTGCTGAGTATTCACTATGTAGCAGGCACTATTCTAAATGCTATCTTCTCTTTCCATTTTTTTAAAAAATCACAAATAGGTTTTTTTTATTTGTTAGCATTACCTGTCTGAATTTTAAACAGATTCTGGGCTGGAGGCTCATATCCACCCGCTCATTCAACTTTAGCACCTGTCTCATCCCCAGTAGCTTTTCCAGAACTGCTACCTTCACCATGAAGCTCCATGAGTTTTCCCAATTCAAACTTGGGCTTCTTCAGCATTTTGACTTTTCTAACAAAGACATCATGGAGCGGATAAATAGATTGGCAAGCCTTTTCTATGTCCTTTCCAATGCTGTCTGGAATCAATTTATGGACCACTTCTTTCAAGTCATTTGTCTGTACCTCTCGGGTCATGATTTCCATCATCTTCTTCCGGATTTGGCAAACTTGCTGATGCTGAGCATAAGAGGTCTTCCGAATCTGATTGTTGCGCTTTTTAGTAAAATCAACACAGAAGAGACGAAGCAAATAACCATCGGTAGTCTTGACATCGACATGAGCTTCAATCATGGTCTGCCACTTCTTGACCATAGAGCACATTTTGTCACGGGTAAGGTCCATGCCATGGAAATTAGTCAGGCAGTTTTTGCCCTGAACATCCTCAGTAATTAGCTTGAATTTTCTAAATGCAACTTCATCATTCTGCAGATCAGCTAGGCTCACTTCAAAAACACTACCCTTGAGACCATCAGATGCAATTTTGGTTCCTTGAGTTCTCGTAACCAGTGTTTTTCCAATATTTCTTATATTGAACATAGCTGGTGCTTTCACATCATACCAATCTTTCTTAGAAAATGGATCAACCACTTTCTTCTTGGCTCCCTTTTTGCCGCCTTTCGTAAGGCGCTTGTTCTTGCCCACTGCCATGGTGCTGCTCAGAGAGCCAAAAGGCTTCTCTTTCCATTTTTAACCCTATTAGGTAAGTACTAGTAGCCATCTCATTTTAAAGATAAGGAAACCGTGGTCCAGAGAGATTTTATAATTCTCACAAGATTACACAATTAGTACTGAAGCAAACTCAGATTGCAAACTCAGGCAATCTGGCCCAGAGCCCATGCTCTTAATACCACTGTAGTTCCATGGGATTTCTAAATAAGAATTCTTGCTAACTAGATTCAAATAGTTCTCAGATTTCATTAGACCCACACCCCCACGACCACACATACCTTCTTAGCTGAGAAAGCTGAGACCCAGAGAGGTTGAGACTGTCACAGTAAACTAATGTTGCATGGGGGTGAGAAACCAGTCTTCTGTGAGCTTACCTATTCTCTTCTTCCATCTTTCATCAATGGCACTCTTTTAGGAGATATTTCATCAGAGGAACCATGGCAACATGGAGATGCACTTTTCAGATCTGCCTTCTAGAAAAAATGTGTTGTTCAGCTACACGGAGTATGTTTAGTTGAAAACCTGCAGTTGTTAAGTGCCTTCAAGATCTACCTTAACTTTCGAGCTGAGGCCATACTCTTCCTCAGCAGTCCCCAGCCAAAGACTCAGCATGGTGGGAACACTAGGGTCGTTGTTGCCCAATGGTATAGGAATATGATTTCTTCCTAGTTTTCATTGCTGGGTGCCCATGTATGCATCCCAACATGGCAAGGAGCAAAGAGCATGGGTCTGAGCAGTGTAAAAACATTGGTAAATTGATCAAAACAGTGCAACTGTCAATACTGTTTCCCCCATATATGAGACATGCAATCTAGGGCAAGATTCACAGCCTTTATGTATTTCTATCTTATCATTTATAAAATAGGAATAATCTCTAACTCACGAGGTAGTTGTGAGAATTAAATGATGCTCAATAAATAGTGGTTCCCTTTCCCAAGATCATAGTCAAATTTTGTGCTTGATATTCACAGTCAGCTCCATTATAGTCTCTTGTACCATCTATGTATATAAAACCCTAATATGCAAATAGACTGAACAGTGGAACAACTGAACAACCAGTTGTTATAATGTGCGCTGACCACCAAGGGGTGTGCACGGAACATGGCAGGCGTTGGCTGCAGTGGGATGGTGGAGCAGGTGACGCCAGACCAAGATGGGGCCGCCAGTCACTGTCATCAGGGCCAGCCTCTGGTGGTTACTGAACATTCTTTGCTCTCGTGCACCACTGTCCCACTCGGTGCTTTCACCTGCTGCCAGTACTAGCCCCACTCACACCTGCTGCCAGAACTGGAGCCACCGCTTGTACCTGCTGCCGGCGCCCAGCACCAGCCCTGATCACTCAGCACCGTCAGCAGGTGTGAGTGGTGGCTGCCAGCCCCCGATCGCCCTCACGGCTTCTCCACCTCCCCCCTGCTCCTGAGGGGACAATCAGGGCAGCAGCTGCCTCTCACAACCACTGCCAGCGACAGTCCCACTTGCACCTGCTGCTGGTGTCAGAGCCACTGCTCGCACCCACTTCCAGCATCGGCCCTGCTTGCACCTGCAGCTGGCGCCAGAGCCACCGCTCACACCTACTGCCGGTACTGGTGCCAGTCCTGATTGCTCGGTGCCATCAGCGAGTGTGAGTGGCAGTTGCCAGCCCCGATGGCCCCTGAGGGCTTCTCCATCTCCCCCTGCTTCTGAGGGATGATTGGGGCAGCAGCCGCTGCTCACACCTGCTGACAGCACCAGCTCTGCTTGCACCCACTGCTGGCACCAGCCCCAATCGCTCCATGCTGTTAGTGGGTGCTAGCGGGGCCAGCGCCATCAGTGCATGGGAGCAGTGGCGGCGAGAGCGGGACTGCTGGCAGAGAGGGGACTGGGGGTCGCGACAGGAGGGGCCAGATGGGGGCACAGAGGATGGGCTGAGACCCGCATCTGTGCCCACCACAGCCTCGCGGCCCACAGTTCCTTTCAAGGTGTACGAATTCGTGCACTGGGCCCCTAGTATTTGTATAAAATTTAGAGAATTTCCATCTTTTGATGAAAGACTTGGTTTTTTTTTATAAGCACACTGCCTTATGTGACTATATAATACCATATATAACATATAAAATAAAGTTATATGTCATAATCAATATGCTTATATATTTGGACAAATTTATTTGATAAGGAAGCTGGTATAAATTTTACTGGGAGAAGTAAATTTTGAGTGGGAGACATTTTGTTGTAATTCATGATATGATGACAAGAGATGTTAGAGTTCTAAAAAGGTATGGAATGGTAAAAGGACTGTTAATTGAATGGAACTCCTGGGTAATTTATGACTATAAACTATTGACTATATAATTGACTATATTAATTTATGACTATATATTACTGAAAATTCTTTCATTCACCAATCCATTCCACTGATCCACTCAAGGTAGTAACATTGCAGTACGTAGAAACATATATAAGAAATTATCTTTATCATGTGGGAACTTTGCATGTAGTAGGGGGAAAAAATAAAATAAGTGGAAATACGCGATAAATGCTCCTGAGAGTTGTATAATATGCCTACAGGTTTCCAAAGCATGTGAAATCAGACAGAAAAATCTTTCTCTGACCGAAGAGAAAGACACATTTCTTTAATGGAAGAGACAGAATTACTTTGGACTTTGAAGATTCATGAAGAATTGGCAGGATACCATAAACAAAAGAGAGTGCATTTTACGCTATGAAGTTGGAAAAGAGGGGAAGTGGTAACTCCGGGAATGGTGACTATTTTGGTTAGCTAGATGATGATGATAGAAGATTAAATCTAAAAGGTAGGTTGGAGGTTGATGGATGATGGAAGGTCTGCAATAATGGTCTGGGAAATTTAGTGGTTTTTTGGTAGACATGTGAAGACACAGGTTTTTAAGTAGTAGACTGATACACGCCAAGTATTTTTAATTAATTTAAACTTCCAATTAGCTATTTAATAGCTACAATATAATGAATCAGAGGCTCCAAAACTTCCTAAGTTCACAATACTCTGTGTCTCTGTAATTCTTTCATTGGATCCCTAGGCCAAATGAAACACCCAACAATTCCACTAAATAAGTGGTTAAGTCCAAACAACTTATTAAATATTTGTATCCTAAAAACTTAGTAGCCATTTGAATAAAATAATGCATATAAATAAAAGCATATATTTTTAAATTTCACTCATTAACCACAATTACTTCCCAATGGGATGTGTGCACCTGCTGGGCATTGTACAATTTCTCAAACCTTGGAATCAATTTCTTAAACCACCACCCTCATTTCCTGTTCTACATTGATTTTTCACTTGGTATTTGCTTTTTTACCACAGCAGCTGCTGAATACCCAGCTTCACAAAGATATCATGTAATCAAAAGTAATATCACCATATCTAATGCTGAAACTATGAACTACATCAAACTAGTAGTTTGCATAGTGTCCAAAATATGTTGCATAGCCCTGTTTCTCCCTCAAAAATTAAAAATATCCTACGGATCCCACTCCTGATTATATATCTAAAGAAAAAGAAATCAATCTCAAAGAGACATCTGCACTCTAATGTTCATTGCAGCATTATTCATAATAGTCAAGCTACAAAAGCAATCTAAATGTCCTTTGATGGATGAATGGATAAAGAAAACGTGGTATACATGCACAATGAAATATTATTCAGCCATAAAACAAAAGGAAATTCTGCTATTTGTGACATGGATGAACCTGGGGTGATTATGCTAAATGAAATAAATCAGACCAAGACAAACTGTATGGTATCACTTATATATAGAATATTTTTTTAAAGACTGATTTCTTAGAAGCAGAGAGTAGAATGGTGGTTACTAGGGGCTGAGGGGGAGGGGAAATGGAGATGTGTTAGTCAAAGGTTATAAACTTTCAGTTAGAAGATAAATACGACATGGTGACTATAGTTAACAAAGTGGTATTGTATACTTGAAATTTGCAGAAAGTGGATAGTAAGCATTCTCACCCCACACACACAAACATACACAAAAGAGTCAACAAAGTGATGGATTTCTTAATTATCTTGATCTTGGTAATCATTCTACAATGCATCTGTATATCAAGTCATCATGTTGTACACTTTAAATATATACAATTTTGACAATTATTCCTTAATAAAGTTGGAAATAGATAGATAGATAGATAGATAGATAGATAGATAGATAAAATATCCTACTGCACCCTTGTGAATTTACTGCAGTGTCCCAGGTTACCTCAGGATACATGAATTGGGAACTCAGTATTAAACCATTACTATTTGCCAGGTACTGTATAAGCATTTTTTATATATTGTTTCATTTAATCCTCACAATGGGAGTAATTACTATTATTTTCCACATTTTTCAGATGATGAAACTTAAGTTACAGCCCTGGAAAGTGATGGAACTGGCCAGAGACCCTATGCAGTACCTCTATTAATATATATCAAAGGACAATGTGCTCCCATGCTTCAACCCATCTTCCCCTACTCAATTCTGAAGAACATAAGAATAGGGACTGTATCCTACATATCTTTGTATTCCCAGTGTTCAGAGTATACTACTTGATGCTGTTATCAGGATGTGATGTATGTCTTGATTGTTTCTAATTGGTTTAATTTCACCAGAAGCAGACTCTGAGACACAAATTTTTGTGTCAATAATTTGTGAGGTAATATAGGAAGTTCTGTCAGATGAGTGATGAAGGGTGTCAGGGAAGGGAAGGAGCAAACAAAGGGTGCACTTTCCACAGTGAGCAACTAGAGCTCAATCATACCAAGAAGTCTGGGAACCAGTACAGAATCAATGGCTCAGAATACTCCTACTAGAAGGGCAAGGGAGCTGGGGTATTTACACACCAATTCCTATCTCACATTGGTTGAAGATTGCTGGGGGCAGGGAGGGTATTAATTTCTTGGCCTGTCTTGTCCATGGGCAGATAGGGCTTCAGTGGTCAGAGAATATCCCATGGAAAAGAAATGAGATTTTGACATCTACAAGTCATATCTGTCCACTAAAATAGTAAGGCCCAACTAGATATGGGTAGGTATACACAATAATTGCTTCACTGGTAAGGTCTAGGACAATGCTTATAAAAATGATTGGGGGAGAGCAATGCTTTTCTACAAAGGTGAATCAGAATATCTGGGAGGCATATATAGTTTGTAAAACCATGCTTAACAGAATATAATTTTTTTTTTTTTTTTTTTTATTTTATTTTTTTTTTTTTTATTGCTTAAATTATTACAAAGAGTATTACATATGTCTCCTTTTTTTTTTTTCCCCGCCCTTGACAATCCCCCGGCTTCCCCTACCCCCCAGGGTCTTATGTCCATTGGTTATGCTTATATGCATGCATACAAGTCCTTTGGTTGATTTCTTACCCCCCCCCCTCCAGCCCCCGACCCTCCCCAGCCTTCCTGGTGGAGTTTAACAGGCTGTTTGAGGCAACTCTGCCTCTGTATCTATTATTGTTCAAGAGTTTATAATGGTCTCTATTATCCATGAATGAGTGAGATCATGTGGCCTTTTTCCTTCATTGACTGGCTTATTTCACTTAGCATAATGCTCTCCAGTTCCATCCATGCTGTTGCAAATGGTAAGAGTTCCTTCTTTTTTACAGCAGCATAGTATTCCATCGTGTAGATGTACCACAGTTTTCTAATCCATTCATCTACTGATGGACACTTAGGCTGTTTCCAGATCTTAGCTATGGTGAATTGTGCTGCTATGAACATAGGGGTGCATATATCCTTTCTGATTGGTGTTTCTGGTTTCTTGGGATATATTCCTAGAAGTGGGATCACAGGGTCAAATGGGAGTTCCATTTCAGAATATAATTTTATAGTTTGAAAATAACAAATTTTTTGTTTTTATCTCTTTGGTTGGTAAATATAAAGAGAAGATAGTAATTTTCAGGAGAGTTCAGCATAAGAATGCAGTATTGGGACAGATGAAATCTCAGAAGAGTCTTGCGGTTTAAGATAACCAAGAAGGGCCAAGCCAGATCCTTCATGACAAAGTGGTATCTAAGGAGGAAAGCATTTGCTAATATGATCTTTCCATTTTGTTTTTCTAGCCAAAGGGAAGCAAGGTGCAGATCTCTCAACTGAAAAAGAAAGCTGAAATTACATCTACATCTTTAGGGCCATGTTGAGAGTTTATCTCAGCAGAGAAAAATGACCTTTGGGGATATGCACAAGCATTTAGCAGAAATATTCAAGTTCTAAATGCATTCTCAGCAAATTTAAATGGGTTTTCCATGCTCCAATTCAACTTAGCTATGCCCCATGAAACTGAGAAGTTTCCTATAAATTGCATTTTAGAAACTATTGAAAATGTCAAGTAATAATTTCTAAGGGGAAATAAGAGAAGTACAAATCAAGTCACTAAAATCAGTTATTCATCATTAATTTCTTTTTCCTAATGGAAATGACTGACTCACACCTTTGCTGAATTCCTTTTGGGCAACAGTATTTTTTTATGCTAATCTGAGAGTTCATCCTTCAAACGTGGTTCAAATATGTCTGGTGAACCCATATCTACAAACTGGTTTACATAAACATTCTTGGCTGAAGGACGAGAAATTTGCTTTATCACCTAGGGAAGAGTAAAAATGGTCTTTTGAATATAGGTCCCTGGCCTGGCCCTATATACTTATATATGAAATATCTGGAAAGATGGGTAAACTTAGGAACCCATTTTCATGAGAAATTCTGAATCTGCAGGTCCAGGCTTCATTGTACTATAGCTCTGCTGAGGCCTATGAATGAAGGCTGCAAGGAACACAATGTCACTTTGGCAACCGGAGGGTTCACAGTTCTGGGGTACCTGGGACATTAGCACTCTCCCAGAGGGGCTGCTTGTGGTAATGAACAGCACCAAGTAGCAGATATTCTTGAGATGTTCAAGGGGAATAAGATGAGAAGAGTTCTCATGAGCCACAAAAAAGGAATTTTGCAAAACCAGTGAAATCTTCCAGAGTGATATTTTAAATATATCTACTGTATGCTTCACTGAGCCCCTTGCTTCTTTAATGAGGAAAGCTGTGGATGCTCAAGGTGGGGGGGGATCAGGATTTAGTATCCTAATTGAGCCATCATGTAGCTTTTTGACCTTAGACAAATTCTGTATGAATGATTAATTTATTGGCCCCAGTCTTCATCTCATCCTCAATTCATACCTTTGGAAGGGCCTCATTGTGGGCAGAGAGTATTTCCCTATCCCTTGACTTTGGCGATATCATTTACTTTGGCCAATGACATGTGGGTGGAAATAACATTGTTTTAGTTCTAATCATAGGCCTTAAAGGTCTTCTATACAACTACTTGCTTCCTTGTTGCTCTACCATCACCATAAGTACAACCTACTCTATTTGGCTCACTAGTTGAAGGAAGATAAGAGGCATTTGGAGCAAACCCAAGGAACTAAAAGGTGAAATAGAACTTCCCTAGTCACAAAAACCTAGATCAGCCAAACCCAAATCAGCAAATGCCCGGAGATGCATTAGCTAAACACATGCTTATGATGAGCTCCTAAGATTCTGTAGATGTTTGTTATGCAGCAATAGCTGACCAATATATCTTGTTCTCTTTTTGGATCTAAGTTTCCTTATCTATAAGCTGAATAAGTTTACTATATAACCTCAAATCTCTTCTAGATTTAACCTATTTTTTCTAAAATAAACTTTTATTCATTTCTATGTAGCTATTTATTTTTTTCTTGTACTTTTAAAGCACAATGATTTTGGGAAGTGCTGCTCCTGTGAGTGGCTATGTCAAATCTGTATTTAATGACATTCACTGGGCAATATAAAGTTTTTCAACCAAAGCTAAAGAGCCACATGAACTGTGCAGAAATTGAGCCTCAGATAAACAGTATACATTTAATTTTTGACCTACCAAGTAAAAGTTTCAGAAAGAGACCCTTGTTTCTTTATTGACTAAAAATAAGTATGTCTCCTGGACAGACGATCATGAGGGAAAGAAGGGTCAGCATCTCCTAGACTCCCAGGAAGCATTTATATTTTTGGCTTACAGAATTCTAGCCAAAAGGGTTAAATCAAGTTTTACCTTTGGAGACCAGCTATCATTAGCTTCCTCCCTGGTACGGTAACTCGGTAGTCATTTTTTTTAAATTTTGTTTTATTGCTTAAAGTATTACAAAGAGTAGTACATATGTCTCCTTATTTTTCCCCTTGACCTTCCCCGGGCCTCCCCTACCCCCAGTGTCTTGTGTTCATTGGTTTTGCTTATATGCATGCATACAAGTCCTTCAGTTGATCTCTTACCCTGCCCCCAACCCTCCCTGGCCTTCCTGCTGTAGTTTGACAGTCTGTTCGATGCTGCTCTGCCTCTGTATCTATTTTTGTTCATCAGTTTATAATGGTCTTTATTATCCATAAATGAGTGAGATCATGTGGTATTTTCGGTAGTCACTTTTTATAACAACTTCTTGGATATATCATGATTTCTTCACAAAGCAAAATTACATTATTCAACCTCTTTCAATATGGAAAGTTAACTTTGTCTTTTTATTTTCTTAATTTTCTTTGCTGCATTGAAAGGTTCTACAAAAACCTACTTCATCAACAGCATTTCTACTACAGGTGGAAGGCAAAGACAGAGCTGAGCCCTCCAGGCTAAATATTTGGATCATCAAGATCTATTGAGAAAGAAAAGGAGGAAAGAGGAGACAGATAAAGAGGGAGAGAAGTGTGTCTGTGTGTGTGTGTGTGTGTGTGTGTGTGTGTGTAGATAAACAAGGTGTAGGGCTGAATCCTAGAAGGACTAGGGGTGGAACAAGATATGGAGTATGGTAGGCTTTAAAATACTCCCCAAATAGATCTGATCCCAATCTCTGGACCCTTAAATATTACCGTATATAAAAACAAGATCTTTGTAGATATTAAGGATCATAAGATAGAGAGATTATCCAGGATTTTCAGGTGGATACTAAATGAAATCTTATGTATCCTTATAAGAGGAAGGTAGAGGAAAATTTGACAGATGAAAGAGGAGAAGGCAATGTGACCACAGAAGCAGATACTGAAATAATATGGCCACAAACCAAGAAAGCCAGTAGCCACCAGCAGCTGGAAGAGGCAAAGAATGGACCATCCCTATTGTCTCCTAAGGAAATCCAACCCCACTGACACCTGGATTTCAGCCTGGTGATACTATCAAGATCCTTAGCCCGATAATATCTGTAAAGACCCTGCTTCTACATAAGGTAAAATTTTTCTCTCTCTTGTCTGATACCAAAACACATAACCAAACTGGGGGATGAGATAATGGTTTCTCCTCAATGTATGTTCTCCAACCTTAGAAATTATTTTATTCCTCCCTTTCACATTTCATGTAGCTTGTATATATATTCTGTATATATTATAGATATTTATTAAGTCATATTTTCTAAAACAAATTTGATAATATAGGCATATATGTTTATCAACTAGTGGAATTTTTTATGCAAAGATACATTTACACTTTTCTTTTTTGAAGACCCAATACTCATGTCCTAGCCTAAAGACATTCAGGGGATCTAGCATAATCTGTTTTTTCCCATTGTCCCAGTGGCTGTGAACATTTCCCAGAAGTCAGTTCAGTTCTGCATGGTTTGTTCAAGGCAGATTAGAGTTTAGGCTGGTCTCCTTTATCTCCCTAATTGTTGGAGAGCACAAGGAGTCCTGAGGCTGTCCCCAAATCTAGCAGTCTGCTTCATAATCATTCCTCCCCTGCTTCTGAGCACTTCTGAGGAAGGAAAATAGCAGTCTCTAACATAACTAATTACTGTGCTATTGATTTGTTATCTTAGTCCCTTCTAAGCACTCAACCGACCCTAAGATACAAAAAAAAAAAAAAAGATTTGTCAAGGGTTAGAGAAAAAGTTCTATAAGCTGTAAGTTGTCAATAAAATTCTACTGAATTCACTTTCTCATTCTTCTTCTGCTTGTCTTTAAAATTCCCAATTGATTTTTCCCCAAATTCACAGTGGCACCCAGATAGGGCTGTTTCTAGTTGTTGGCAGAGTTCTCAATGAAATACAAATTATTTGGTGCTGCTTTTGCAAATTCAGCAAGTATGTCACAAAAGGGAAACCCTTTCCAACACAGCTCTGTGTGTGTGTGCTTGGTCAAATTAATTTCTCTTGCTTACTCCCTTTTGATTGTGCACCTGCAATTTGATCATGCACTATATAACTCAATTTTGCTTATACTTGACTGAAAATAATATATTGAAAACTTTGTAAGGGGAAACTTTAAAATTTTAGCAGAATGTAATAGTTTAAATGCAGGGTTTCTTTGCCTTATCACCATTGACATTTTGAACTGGATAAGTCTCTGTTGTGGGAAGAATGTCCGATATGTTACAGAATGTTAGCAGCACCCCTTGGTTTCTACTCACTAGTTGCCAGTAGCAGCCCCTCCCCATTTGGAACAACCAAAAATTGACATTGCCCAATTTCTGGGGTGGGGAGGGTTGAAAACCACAAATTTAAACTGTAAATCCATTTGAGAGCAGTCTGAGAAGATTATGTTGAAAAGGTACATTAGAAAGTGTGTTAGCCAGCCTCCAAGATGGCTCCCAATGGTTCAGTTTTTGCTATTCATGACCTTAGGTAGTCCTACCCCACACTATGCAACCAATATGATACTGTGAACTGACAGAGTGTGATATTTTAAAGCTAGGTCATAAGAGACATTGCTTCCTTAGATTACTTACTCTTGGGAAACTGGCCACCATGTCATGAGGACACTCAATAGCCCTATGGAAAGGTGCACATGGCAAGAGTCTTATGAGTAAGACCTTGGAAGTGGATCCTCCAGCCCCTGTGCAGCCATGAGATGACTACAGCCCTAGTATGGTGAAGGCCTGGGGTGGAGGGGGGGCTGGGGTGGACTAGAAGGGGTCAATGGGGAAACAAGGGGGACATCTGTAATACTTTCAACAATAAAGATAAACTTTAAAAAAGAGTAGAGTACTATTGATCATAGCATAACTAGCAGAAGAAGGATAGAAGCATATCAAAAGAATAAATCTAGAGTTTTTGCTCAGAAGGAACAGAAAGCCTACTTTAACTGCCTCATTTAGGAGAATGCCTAATTCCTGAAATAATGGAATTAGGCAAATAGATAATTAATGGATAAAAACACCTTATCTTTACAAATCTTGGTTTTTTATTTATATTAAATAAATTGAGGTCCACTTAGAATGCCATTATAGGAAACAAAATGCTAAATTTTAAATAACCAGTTATTTTGTGAGATCATGCTGTCACGGTTTTGTAACAGTTAGCTATTGTCATACTAACACTGCACAAGAAACCCAATGATGTATAGTTACAGATATTTATTTCTTACTCATGCATCCTGGGGTCAGCTAGAGTTTGTCTGATCTTGGCTGGGCTTGGCTCCTGGATATGGATTGAGTTAATCTCTATTTCACATGTCCCTCATCCTTCTTAGGCCAGCAATTTACTCAAAGCATATTATTTTCATATTATGGCAGATGTGTAAGAGTGTAGAACAGAAACACATGATATCTCTTAAGGCTTAGACTCAGAACTAGCACACTATCACTTCTGCCCACATCCAATTGGCTAAAGCAAGTCATATGGCCAAGCTTAGGGGAGGGAAATATACCCTTGAAGTTCTGAAGAGGTGAGGTAGGAAGGAGTTAATATATGCTAAACAATAGTCTACACTGCAAGCAATGCTGTAACTTTTCTTTTTGTCTGTTTCTATACATTATTATTCATATGCTGCTATAGACAAAAACTTGTTTCACAATTTACAAAGCTGATTAAATTATTACAAGGCTTTACTTTCTATCACTTTTCTGACAGGTTCAATATTTTTTTCTTTGGTTCATCAGGCAATCATATTAAAACATTATGGGGGAGAGGGAGGCTTATGCCATGGAGGAGGTATCAATTGGGAATGCATCCAACTGTAAATATCATGAAACTCAATTTACAGTTGCTGAAACAAGCACCTATCTTGTGACCAGGCAATTCCACTTCTAGGCATTTACTCAAGAGGAACAAAACCATATCCAATGAAAGATTCATATAAAATATTTATTCTGCTTTATCCATAATAGCCAACAACTCAAATGTCTATCAACAGAAGAATGGATAAACTAATTGTTTTATATGCGTACAATGGAATACAACTCAGCAAAAAAAAAAAAAAAAAAAAAAAAAAGACGAACCACTGATACACACAACAACATGGATGAATCTCAAAATATTACATTAAGTGAAAGAAGCCAGAGCACATATTATATAGTTCCATTTATATGCAGTTCTAGACTGTGTGTTAATAGAAATCAGAGCAGTGATTTTCTATAGAGAGGGGATATGGATAGTAAAGGATTACAAAAAACGTTATGGGGGCCCTAACCGGTTTGGCTTAGTGGATAGAGCGTCGGCCTGTGGACTAAGGGGTCCCAGGTTCAATTCCGCTCAAGGGCATGTACCTCGGTAGCGGGCACATCCCCGGTGGGGGGTGTGCAGGAGGCAGCTGATCGATGTTTCTCTCTATCAATGTTTCTAACTCTCTATCCCTCTCCCGTCCTCTCTGTTAAAAAAATCAATAAAATATATATTTTTTAAAAAAACACGTTATGGGGTGATGAAAATGTTCTATGTATTGAATGGGGAGGAAATTACATAAGTGTATATCTTTGTCAAAATTCATCAAACACCATACACTTAATATCTGCGTCATTAGAAGTAAATTATTCTTTACTTTAAACAAGAATATTGAGAAAAAAACATAGTAGCATCCAAATTTACACCTGTAAAGGAACTTGAAGTTCATTTTATCTTAATCTCCTCTATTTCGATGACAGAAAATTCCATACAACAGTGGATGACCACTAAGCTTCAGCTAGGGGAAACACCAAGTTATAGTCTAGTCTATTTCATCATTAGGTTGAATCACACGGCTAGCTCATGTTGGGCTTGCAATTAACAAAATGTTTTGCCCCTACCTGGCAGGACTTTCTCATGAATTCCTGTCAACCCTGAATGCTCTCATCCTGTTGCTCATGTTAGCATAGTTAATCTTTACATTTAGCATCAACACTTCCTCCAGCGTCTTTAGAATTCCTCCTCTATAAACCACTCATGGCTCCTGCAATTGCCATTGTAAGTAGATTATCGTAGACAACTTTAGGAAATTTGTGGTAAAATCACCCAGAGACCTTTGAAAGATTAGTCTTATATAGACATGTTCTCTGAATATGCCAGGGGAAAAAAACTACATTACAACACAAGAGACACGCATCAGAACAAAAAAGCAGGCTGAGGATCTTGGTTACCTATGTAACTCATGTAGGAAGCCTTATAATTAGGCTGTCATATTTGATGAAACCAGGGCTGGGAGCAGAGATCCATTTGTGACTGATGTGGATGTTTCCTTCCTCTCATGCAAGGTTACAGCATTAGGTGACATCCAGACTGCTGCTGCAGGAATGAGAGAGAGCAATGACTTCCTCTCCACGACTGGACTTGAAGGTCCAGGAAAAGACAAACAATCCCACGAAGGGGGTGGAGGGAGCATTATTGTCCACAAGGAAAAAAATACGAATGTACTCCTGGGAAATAATACAATGTAATCAATCATCTCCTTCAGAAATATGAAATGTTTAACTTTTCTGATTTTTGTTTTGTTTTCAAATAAGATAGGGCAAAAGCTTTATTGGATACATACAAATAAATATTCAAATTCTATTAATTTCTCACTATGCCCCTTCTGGGTAAGGAAGAGAAAGAGAGGAAATGGTTGAAGAGATAGCCAAAAGGTGAACCACATACAAATGGGAAAGGTTTATGTGTTTCACACACACATACAATAATAACAGCACCCACTTATTAAATGCTTACTATTTGTCAAGTAACTCAGAAGAGCTCTGTTTGATAAGTTCTGCTATTATTCCCATTTTACATGTGACGAAACTGAAGCTTAGCGAGGTTTAAAAAATTCAAATATATGAAGGGAATAGTAGGGCAGGGCTGCGATTTGAACCCCACCCAGTTTTACCTAGGGAGCCTGGAACTTTTTCACCAACCATTTTTACCCCCCCCCCAACCAGGGGTCGGAAAATTTTGCCCCCAACCAAACGGGTCTTTGGCCCCTTGAGTGTGGCTCTTCCACAAAATACCATGTTCGGGCGCGGACGTATAGTGCGATTGAAACTTCGTGGTCCATGCGCAGAAGTCGGTATTTTGTGGAAGAGCCACATTCTAGGGGCCAAAGAGCTGCATGTGGCTCGCGAGCCGCAGTTTGCTGACCACTGCCCTAGGCCCTAAATTCCAACACATCTCCGCTATGGGGAACCGCCAATGTCTCTTCCAAAGATTTGCAAGGAAAAATACCACCCAAAACTGTCAAATCTCTCGGAGCAAAAGAAAGTAGTATCTCAAAGTAAATTGTAAACTGTAACACGTACTCATGAATACATGGCAAACAATGAAAGAAATCAAGAAGATTGTTGAAAATTAAAAGTTCTACTGAAAGCAAAATTAAAAAAGCAGTAGCATTTTCATCTTAATCCATTTTTCTGGGTTTCTATTAGGTTAGAAAAATTGTCAAGTAATAGTTTATTTTAAATCCAAAACTGACAAAGATTTTAATGTTAAATGAACCCAAATTGGGGGTGGGGGAGCACCTGGCTGATGAATCACTCACATCAGCTCTTTGTTATGCATTATTTCATTCCTAGTACATCTTTCTGACTATCACATTTGCATCATTCACAATGGCCCTGTCTGGACTCACTATCATTAGCAACTCCGGCTATTTATCTCTGGTTCTTTCAAACTACACAATGGAATACTATGCTGCGGTAAAAAAAAAAAGGAATTCTTACCATTTGCAACAGCATGGATGGAACTGGAGAGCATTATGCTAAGAGAAATAAGCCAGTCAGAGAAAGATAAATATCACATGATCTCACTCATTTATGGAATATAATGAACAACATAAACTGATGAACAAAAACAGATCTAGAGACAGAGAAGCATTGATCAGACTGTCAAACCTCAGAGGGAAGGTAGGAAGGTAGGGGAGGGTGGGGGTAAGGGGGAGAGATCAACCAAAGGACTTGTATGCATGCATATAAGCCTAACCAATGGACACAGATAACAGGGGGGGTGAGGGCATAAGTGGGGGGTTTGGGGGGTAATGGGGGGATGAGAACACATATGTAATAATAATAATAATAATATATAACAAAAAATTTAAAGAAAAAGAATAAGAAAGACTTTCACATTCAGCTTTTCACACTGAGTTCACACCAATACCTCTCCATAAAGATTCTGACTGTCAGATCAGGGTTTATCAAAGTACAATACTTTGAATGTTAAAAACGTGAGTTTCATACAAATATACAGTGAGTACATATCACAGATTTATTTATCTCATTAATAAGAGAAAAGCAAGGTAGTAAAGCTGGTTCAAAGGAAAATTTGAGGAACTGAAAGAAGGAATGCAGGAATAAGATGACTAAATTAGATACAAAAGTAACGTCCTACAGAGCAACAAAAATGCAACCTTTGGGGTTATCTGTTTTACTGAAGGAAATTATGTACATCTCAACCAAACCAAAAAAGGTTCAAGTTATCATTTAACCTCTCAGAGGGCGGGCCCTACTCAAGAGCAAATAGTAAATTCAACAAAGGTACGTTTCTCTCTACGATTAAATAATCCGTGGATGGGCCTGGTATGAAAAGCTCCCATATGTCATTGAAAGGACATGGAGTCATCCTTTAGTCTTATTGCCAAGTTTTAGATAATTTTTCTGAATAAATTTTATGTTTAAAATTATTTGATTAGTAATAGGCATAGACTTGCCGTTTCAATCTTCAAAATTCCTTCAAGCAAAAGCATTCTTTTTAAGACTGACTTTGATTTATGACTCTGGACTTTCAGCCCAACCCCTGGCAATCAGCTTATTCTAGATGGTCTCAGGTAAATTCACTCTAATCCTGTGACTCCATCATCAAATTTGTTATTATTAGTGGAATCTCAGTCTACTTCCAACCTCCCTCTTTGTCTTTTCTGGCACTAATTCCAAAGCCTGAAGGATACAGTAGAAAACTACAGCCAAGCATCTTCAGTGGGAGGATACAATCTACTTTTGAGTAACTCTGTCTTAAGTTCCTCTGTGTTCACTGTTGATGTCTTGTCATCTGTTCTTTCTGGAAGGACAATTGACCTTGGGGGCTCTAGAAGGCTGTGCATTCAGTTCCTGCTCACACAGTGCCTTCTCTCAATTCACCTTCACCCCTAAGCAGGCTTGTGTGGCTCAAAAATGCCTCATGAAGAACACCATACATAATCTAACCCTAGAAGTAGGTGTAGGTCTTGGGAGCATGGGAAGAATTGAGGGTATTCCATGCAGGAATAATAAGGTGAACAAAGGCATAGAGTGAGACCAAGAATGCAGTGACTGTGATTTGACTAGAATCAAGGTTTGGGGATGTGAAAATTAAGAATGACAAGCAGGGGTGTGGGTTATATGACATAAGTAGAAGGTGATATTTGTTGAATATCTACTACATGTGAGGCACTTTTGAGACTCATTTTGCAAAACCAACTGAAAATATTATTCCCTATTCTTCAAATCAACATGTTAGAGAGAGACCTTTCATGATTAAAATAGAGAAGCAAAGTATTTCTGTTCTTAAGGTTATGTGCCTTCCATTTCCTTTATCAATAAACTACTACCACATACCAACTGTTTAGATCATTTGGCCTCAGGATGGCCTCAGCTGAAAACTAAACACAGCCTATTCTCTGGTGCTTGGGTCTTACATGACAAATCATGCCTAAAATTGATAGAGGTATCACAATAATCACAACCCAGCTAATGTTTACTGAGCAATTATTACACGCCAGACATATTCTAATTAGTTTACATGCATTGTCCCCTTCAATCCCCAGGAGGTAAGCACTAAGATTAATTTCCATTTTGCAGGAAAGGAGCATGTGAAATGAGATAAGCAACAAAGGCAGGGTCACAGAGTGGTAAGTGGTGTCCCTAGGACCAGATTCCAGGCCTCTGGATTCCACATTAAAGAGCAATCTATGAAATAAAACATGCTTCCATGACTACATGATAACTGTGTCTCTTCCAGGACTTGTAGTCTAATGTGTACCTCTCTCACTGCAATCTTACACCATCTTACCTCCACCCTCCCAGTCTGACCAAAATCCAAGAACCAACATTATGATAAAATTGCTCTAGCTAAAATAATGGACTAATAACAGCATTACAAATGTCAGAACATCACAATCAAGTGTGGTGGTGAAACAGTCAAGGAATGAAGAGGCCAGAAAAGGGCAGTGGACACAGTGTTTAGGCTCAAATTCTGAAACTACACTTCCTGAATTTAAAACTTGGCTCCTTGACTTGCTAGTTGTCTGACACTAAGCAAGTTACTCTCAGAACTTTTGTTTCCCCCTCTGTAAAATGGAATTAATGATAAACCCACCTGGAGGCCCTTAGAAGGATTAAATGAGTGATTATTTGTAAAGCATGTGCAATAGTGCCCAGCATATATTAAGTATATAATAAATAAATAAACTGAATCAGGGAAATTGCAGGTGAGCAAATCATACTTCTTGTTCATGGCTAGAATCACACTGAAATATTTAAAAACATATAAAATAGAGAAACAAATACAAGACTAGATTAGCAGCTCCTATACAGGCAAGTAGATAGGGTTTCAAAAACTTTGTTTGCAAAACTACACCAAGGGTAACAATTGGCATGTGTTGGGGTAGACATAATTAACTTGCTTTGGTTCTAGTACAGCAGCATTGACATGTATCATAGTGCATGTCTTTAAAGTTCAATAACAGAAAAGCTTCTGAGTGCAAGTGTTCAATAAAGACAGATGAGCATCTCCCTAAAGTAATTCAATTTTCCTAGTGGGTGATCCATTCATTGTACTGACTGAAAATGGCTAGTCTGCTACATCAGATAATATTTCTTAGGAATGGGAATTATCCCTATTTGGATAACATCCCACAAAAACGATGTAGTAGCAGTCATAAAATTGCCAGATTGTATATATTTTATTAAATAATTGGACAGGGACAAGATTGGTGGGCTGAGTCTTGCCAGCTTATCCAGATCCTCCTATTTTTTTTTCTCCTGAAGATTTTTGCCTTTACCAGCTAGATTCTGCCCTTTCCATTTTAGTCCCCTCACCTTTTGTTCCATACACCTCACTACAGCATCATTTTATCCCAGAACAGACTTGACACATGTGACCATAACTGTGTGATAAAAGCACGTGTCCTCAGTCACCCTGTAGAGTCACTCTGGTGCTCCGCTTCTATTATTTATCTTTTATTTCCTCTCCAATGACTACTTCAACTGCTTTTCATCATCAATTCCTTTCTTCCCAGATCATTGCTAAAAACCAATACTTCTACCTCATGCAACGAAATAGGTTCTAACAGATATAGTAGTTTTAGAATGCTGGGGAAAGTAGGTAAATAGAAGCCAAATTAAATTTTACTTCCATGAAATTTGATTAGATTCAGTTTAACATTAAAATATTGTATTGATTGTTAGAGAGAGAGGAAGAGAGAGAGAGAGAGAGAGAGAGAGAGAGAGAGAGAGAGAGAGATATGAAATACTGATGGCTGCCTCCTGCATGCCCCCTACCAGGGACTGAGCCAGCAACCCAGGCATGGGCCCTGACCTGGAATCAAACAGGCAACCTATATCAATGCACTGGACGACACCCAATGAACTGAGCCACATTGGCCAGGGCTAGATTCAATTGAATAGTTTTATCAACATAATTGTTGTGCCAAACAAGCAAAATATTTTAGCAAAATTTGAAATTTATAGAAATATTAGCAATACTTTATCAAGTTACTCTTTTTTTTTCTTAAAACACAGATTTTGCTGTTAAGAATGTTTTCTATAACTTTCAATATGATATTCTTATCTTAGGGCTCAAATCATCTTCAGATATCTTAATTTTAAAATGTATCAACTGGCAAATGAAGGCAGATTCATTTTTCAAACTGGTTACCTATTAGAAATGCACCTACTTCTTCCCCAGGATGTGTTTTTCCCTAGCTTTCTTTCCCCTTTCCATTCATAGCTGGAGTATTTCCATAAAAGACCCCCTTTGCCAATGGCCCTTACTTTCCCTGAATATACACAAAACACTGAGGTTCCAAATTTGAGTATAAGCAAAGAATCCCAATAGGAAATTATGCAAAATTTCATATGTTACTGTCATTGGTGGAAGTGGAGTACCTGGGGTGCTGTGGGGAAAAGAATTTCCTGAGGCCCCATTGGAGGATGGGGTTTCATGGAAAGATTTATTGATGATATAAAATTGAGGGGATTCCTCTCCAAGGTCCCATCTCTGTCCATCTTGCCATGGAAGAAATCCAATCTTGTCTTTAGCAGGGCCAGAATTAAGGACACTGCCTATAGTTTCTGCTCCATACTAAAGCACAGTCCAGTCCATCACCAGCCTAGCTTAGCTTGTGTTCTCAGGTGCAGTCCAATGTGTGTGGGGTCTGCATGGCCATGGAACATGTGGCTGCTAAGGCCACATGACTATGGAGAGAGAACAGGTGAATGCACAGGTGAGTGAGTGTATCAGAGCAAGATAGAAAAGGGGAGAGGGAACTCTTCATTTGGGGATTTTAACTTTCCAAGATTTTGTGCATTTCTAGCTAATGATCTTTTACCCAGGCTAGACTGACAGGCAAGCATCTTCCCTACATCACCCCTACTTCATTGTGCATGTGCCCATCTCCCCCTTTGTTTGATCCCTTCCCCCTGTGATGTGCAGGGAATGAACTGGTGGTTCCCTTAAGAACATAAAACTGTAGGTCCCTGGTGAAGCTGCCCAGAAGACCATGCTTATAATGTCTGGCCTCCCCTTTGCTCTCTTCCTATTGTTAATATTAATAAACTAGCTAATTACGATGATAGCATTACTACTGATAAACATCAGGTGTTGCTTGTCTTTTGTTAAGGGAATATTTATACTTATGTTTTACCAAAATTACCCTATGTGACGTTATTTGGCTGCTAAGTCCCTTCTTAATATTATGCCATAAATATCCAAGACTATAATTATAGCCCATACAAAAGATATAATTCTTTGTTTTTTAATATCATGCTGTTGATTCATCATGTATTGGTATTGTCCTGTCAAATACCTACATGTTTCCATTTGTGATAAAGACATATAAATGTGCCTGTTAGCTAGTTAATGTCAGAGGAGTAGGCTGTGTCCATTTGCTGTATTCAAGAAAAGGCAAATGGTCTATAAAACTTTCTAACGTGGAACTTTTGTAATATCTAATATGTCAACTTAACTCAATGATTCCTAATCCTAGATATTCAAATCTTTCTATTTTTCTCCAACTGCCTCAAGGTGTGTCCTGAAAGCTTTTAAGAAATAAGCAAATGAAATTAAGTTTGGTTCAACTCAAACTTGCTTGGATGTGTTTACTTAGTAGATCTAATAAATAAAATAAAAATATGGTGGAAAGCCCTGACCTGTTTGGCTCAGTGGATAGAGCGTTGGCCGGCGGACTCAAGGGTCCCGGGTTCTATTCCAGTCAAGGGCATGTACCTTGGCTGCGGGCACATCCCCAGTGGGGATAACAAACAAACTTGATATATACATAACTGGGTGTTAAAAATTCTAACCCTATTTTAACCTCCATGAACTAGAATCTCTAAAACTGAGGCATGCTGTCGGAATCACATTAACTAATTAGAGGAAAGGAGCTTACAATGACATTGCAGTTGTCAAAAACCAAATAAGAATAGAAAAAGGTTGTTTTTTTAAAAAAATATATTTTATTGATTTTTCACAGAGAGGAAAGGAGAGGGACAGAGAGTTAGAAACATCGATGAGAGAGAAACATCGATCAGCTGCCTCCTGCACACCTCCTACTGGGGATGTGTCCACAACCAAGGTACATGCCCTTGGCCGGAATCGAACCTGGGACCTTTCAGTCCGCAGGCCGACGCTCTATCCACTGAGCCAAACCGGTTAGGGCAATAGGAAAAGGTTTTTAATCTATATATATAAAAGCCCAGCGACAATGGCGGAATGACCAGAATGACCAGTTGACCAGTTGCTATGATGCACACTGACCACCAGGGGGCAGACACTCAATGCAGGAGCTGTCCCCTGGTGGTCAGTGCGCTCCCACAGTGGGCCGAACAGCACTTCCACAGCAGACCGATCCCCTCAGGCCATGCCCCCCACAAATGCATGAATCCCTGCACCAGGCCTCTAGTATTAAATAATACTGCAAATGTTAAATATAAGAACAACAGTCTGGGCATGGTAGATTTTCCTTGGTCTCCCAGGTTCTAATGTAAACAAGTATTTGACTTAGCTTCAAAAGATCTTCCCTTTTACCCAGAGAGGTAAACGTTTCTCTTGAGCCTGCAGGGTCTTAATGGCCTTTAGTTCAAAATAATTCACATGCCAAAATGGCCACCTTGAGGAGGCCTGTTCTGAACTCCTTCAGCAGGTACCAGTATAGCTCCTGTAGACATGAGAGACTCAGGAAAACTGAGTAACTCTCCAAAATGGCCCAAGTCACCACCTTAAATACCATCCCCAGCTAAAGACAAAAGGAGATGTTGGCTATCAGGAAAAGCAAAGGTAAGGTTGTTACACAGATTTAAGTCCTTGCCATCTGTATTGATAAGCGTTTGTAGAGATTTGGTCATTTTTTTTTCTTCAAAATATAGTGTTTGCTTAATCCCTCCAATGCACACAAAAAAACACAACTCATAGACACAGACAACAGTATGGTGATTACCAGAAGGAAAGGGGGGCGGGAGGAGGTGGAAGAGGGGAAAGGGGGGACAAATGGTGATGGAAGGAGATGACTTGGGGTGGTGAACACACAATACAGTATACAGATAATGTGTTGTGGAATTGTGCACCTGAAACCTCTATAATTTTGTTAACCAGAGTCACCAATAAATTCAATAAAAGGAAAAAATATTAATATCAAGAAAAATAAATTTAAAAAATAAAATAAATATTATCTTTAATAATAAAAAACAAACAAACAAAAAATACAAAGAGCCTAGCAGGTGTTGCTCAGTATTTGAGCATCAACCCATGAACCAGGGCGTCACAGTTCGATTCCAGGTCAGGACATATCCCCGGGTTGCTGGCTTGCTCCCCAGTTGGGGGCATGCAGGATTCTCTCTCATCATTGATGTTTCTATCTTTCCCTCTCCCTTCCTCTCTCTGAAATCAATAAAAAAAAAATTTAAAAACTATAAAGAGGGAGACACCCCTACAAATGGAGGTTTCCCTTATAAGTGTGAATGTCTTACAAAAGGGTATTCTTGTGCCTACTGTTTATTGAAAATAATCAGCTAAAGATAATCCTTATGCCAAAAGGGCATATTTTGGAGGGGCAAATTTCATTCTCCTTCTTTGGTTTAATGAACTGTTGTTGTCTTGAAAGTCTTTAAAACAAGAGGCCCTGCATTTTCACAAATTATGTAGCTAGTCCTGCTCTTATATATCAGAAAGAAAAATTAACTTTTCATTTCATACTGTTGACAAAAGTACAACCAGCTTAAGAATCTTATGAGTTTATTTGAGCCAAACTGACAATAATTGACCAGATGCAAAATTTCAACAGATTGAGACAATGCTTCAGAAAATAAGTTTTACTCCTTATTTTATACATCACAATCAAAGGAGAAGACGTAAGTGGGGGGCAGTGGTGGTAGATTATGGAGGTGGAAAAAAGCAAAGCTGGGAAATCTCTGAGATTGTTTAAAAAGTAAAAAAATAGACACATACTGTTAGGTTAGGTGGCTCAGGAGGCGGCGAAGGAAATAGAGTTGATCAGAAAAGGAAGGAAGGAAGGAAAGTTTATTCTGCGTCCCCGGGGAGACCCACGTACCCCCAAGGACAGGGCATGTGGATTCATGCCAACAAGGAGGGGGGCGCTTTTTTTATACTGCAGTTGGGTGAGGGGCGGGGACATGAGCTGAGGTATTCAGCTGAGGAAGTTTCAGCTTCAGGGGGTCAGCAAGGTATTCAGGAAGGAGTCAGTATCTGTGTGGGGGTCGTGGAGAAGCCAGTATCTGTGTCTGGCATGCTGATCTGTTAGAAATTCCAGGGGAAGTCCATTGTCTCATCACATGCCTGCATGTATCCGATCCTGGGCTCTCTCCGACCTAACACATACTTCTTTGACATGGGTGGGTACAGGATAGTTAACAATTAACATTTATAGCACATAGCGATGTGGGGAACAAGATAACAAGTGAGGTATTCTGTGGTCTCAGGCTCTGGTGGGAGATTGTGCCCTGAGGGGTCTGGAAAAAAAAGGGATTACTTTGACATCCCAAAGGTATATTACAGATGCAAAAAGACAATAGACAGAGCTCAGTTAAGGTAAAGTTGACCTTTGTCAGGGAAGATTCTAGTCTAGGACATGACTACCTGCCATGACTCACTTTTAGTTAAGAAGTTTTAATTTTAGACCATCCTCTGTGGTTACTTTAGGTCTCTGAATTAGTAAGGCCACCATTCAGACCTCCCCTGAGCTTGTTCAGGTTTAGTATGTGGCCCCTTTTTCATCTACAAGATTTATAACACCATCAAGTCACACAAAATGTTTGACAGTAAGACGATTTAAATGAACTTTATTCCTATGTATAGCTCCACAGAAAAGTTTCCTACTGAAGGAAGGAGAGCAGAATAGGCTGACCCCAAATGTGCCACTTAGGCATGTGGATTATTTTGAACAGAAGAAAAAATCAAGGCCCCAAAGACCCAGAAAGACCTTTTTACCTCCCCCTTAACTGCCTAAAAGAATTTAGAAAGCTTGGTCTAGAAAGAGGGCTATCACATAATAACTACAAAGTGTATGGGCTAAGTGTAGTGGGCAGGGGGAGCTTGGTAGATCCTGTTTGTTCAAATTCCTCTCTGTGTCCCATTGTCTCTGCAGGACATGGCAAACATTTGCTCACCAAACATTCCTCTTTCTATCTTTCTGCTAATTGTCTTCCATCCATTTGAAGTCCCAGACTCCTACCCCCTTTCTCCTTAGCTCAGGATGGCTTACAAGCCTCAATTGTTTGGTTTTTACCTTGTCCTGTCTATGTAAGGCTCACATTCATTCAAAATTAAATTTGTTTTTCTCCTGTTAATCTGTCTCATGTTAATTTAATTAGTGGACCAGCCAAAAGAACCTAGCAGGGTAGGGGAAAATTTTAATCCCCTAACACTATATTCTTTCATCTCTTGAGTCTAGTTTGCCTGAAAAAAATTAAGAGGAGAAAAGCTCTTTAAATTATGTTAGGTTTATGGAATTCCCCCTCCCCCAATTGGCAGACATAAAATAACAGAGTTACAGATGTTCAACTATAAATATTAAAGGGTATTTTGTCCTGTAACTGGAAATATAAAAATACTTCATCCATAAAGCAATCTTAATATTTTTAGTGTTATGATAGCATTGAGAATTTAAAGCCAAGTCATAATTATATATTATTTGTTAGTTATAAATAACTTAGTTATTTTGTGGTCAAAATGAAATATATACTTTCAAAGTACTAAATTAAACAGTTCCTAGGAATTCACATAGATGGCAAGAATGTGCTTGTATGAATGTTTCGTTACTATATTGTCTGGCACACAGAGAAGGATCAGTGATTGTGTTTGCCCAGAAAGCAAGTGTGAACAATGATTGGCTCTATCTTAGAAGAAAAGAAGCTGCTGGTGGGACACAGGCATTGACTAAGCAGCAGCAAAGTTTCAGTGGTCTGCCTTTGATTTCCAAATCATGCTGGCCAGTTTCCAGCACTCTACAATTAGGTTTTCAAAAGTAAACAGACAATTGCATTGTTTTTTTAAAAAGGGGGTGGGGGTTACTCTTAGTCTTATTTACATAAAACACTTTTTTTAAAGAAAAGCATATTTAGATACAATGAACCAGTCCACTCTTTGTAGGTAAGAAGCTTACAAGTCAAGGGAAGACAAAACAATATGGCTTCAATAGTATTTTACTCAATAACAAAACTTTAAAGTTACGTTTCTACAGTCAGTTGGGCCAGTATTTGCTAGTGATGTAGCTCCAGAAATGTTACTCCAAGACTCACCTCTGCCTATTTATGTCCCAAAGAAAATAATGCTCTAACCTGATTATAGATATTATAGACACATATATACATAGGTATAAATTCACATATATGTCAGTGCCCCTGACCAAATAGTCAGGTATTGCATGGTTGTGGTTTTTAAAAAGTATTTTATATTGATTTCAGAGAGGAAGGAAGAGGGAGAGATAGAAACATCAATGATGAGAGAGAATCATTGACCAGCTGCCTCCTGCATGCCCCACACTGAGGATCGAGCCCACAACCCTGGCTGGGAATTGAACAGTGATCTCCTGGTTCATAGGTCGAAGCTCAAACACTCAGCCATGCTGACTGGGCATGTAGGACTTTTATCTTTCAGGAAAGAAGCAGATAAAATGAATAACTTTCATCCTGAGACTTTGTAGTGAGTCCTTGCTTTCTGAAAAGCCAGTTTTATGTGGCATTTTCTCATCTAAACTTTCCACTAATATCTATAGTGCACCATGTTTATTATAATGACATGTAACTTCTGAGTCTTCAAAAAATAAATTTTATATTATTGTTGTAGTGTTTAGTATTTTATTAGGTTCTAGGTTTTGAAAATTACTATTCCATGTATAATATACCAGAAGTTTTGATGATGTAGCATACATTTTCTAATCATGCCAATAATAAAGAAGTATTCTATTCCCATAAGGAATAACACAAGCACCCTAGCTGGTTTGGCTCAATGGCTACAGCGTTGGCCTCTGTGGACTGAAGGGTCCCAGGTTCAATTTCAGTCAAGGGCACACGCCCAGGTTGCGGGCTCGATCCCCAGTAGGGGGCATGCAGAGGGCAGCCGATCAATCAATGATTCTCTCTCATCATTGATGTTTCTATCTTTCTCTTCTCCCTTCCTCTCTCTGAAATCAATAAAAATATTTTTTAAAACAAGAAAGAAATAACACAATAACACAAGACAAACAGTCATTTTCATCATTTATTATCAAAGGTAAGTTAGACTTTTTTTTTTTGCCTGTGGCTCAAAATTAATTTTAATGGATAGGGAGCTGATCCATTTTTTAAAAAAAATATTTTTAACCTGTATGTAGCATAGGTGATGGGACCCAAGTCTCTGTGGATTTTTTTGTTGTTGTTGATTAATTTATATATATATATTTTAATACTCTCTGGGTGATTTGGATACATGGTTAGGCTTGAGAACAATTGCCATAAAATAAAACCTTTAGATTATTGCCCCATATCACAGTGAAAACTTTCTCATATATTCTTTATCAAGAGTGACCCATTTCCCACTTTTACTTTGCAACTGCCACACTGAACCCTCCTCTGGAAGAGGCTTGCTGCCTTTTTGGCATTCATAGGTCCTTTCCACTCTTGGAAGGTTAAAAATCTGTGTCCATCAGTAGAGATGCTGGCAGGAAACAGAAGGCATGCTCAAATTGGGTAATTTCAGAAGAGTTTAATAAAGAAATTACATACAGATGTACCAATCATATCTTGATTGCGAAGTGGTGATTACATAAATCTACACATGGAATAAAATGTTAAACATTTTATAAATGTTATTCACAAAAAAAGGAGTGAATGTGAAAACTGATGAATCTGAGTAAGGTCTATAGTGGAGTCAATAGTAAATTGTGCCATTGTAAATTCCCTTATTTTGGTACTCTTACATGTGTAAGATATTATCATTGGGGAAAGCTAGGGGAAGGAACACAGAATTTCTCTGTACTATTTTCACAAGAGTTTGTGAGTCTATAATTATTTTTTTAAGTCGAAAAAAGAGAGACTACATATGAAGATGTGCGTGAAAAGCAGGGCAATTACACAGGGGATGTTGTACAAACTCAAACTCAACAACTGGGACCAGTTTTCTACTCCTAGGCCTGAAATAACGAGAGGAGTTATTAGAAGAGAAAGAGAAAGAGTGAGTGTAGGCACATGCTGTATGGAAAGGACTATCTGATAGCTGCTGTGACCCTGAATACCAATTGAGGCAAGATATGTTCATTGAAACTGGGACCTGGCTCATTGTCTGAGATTGAGAGAAATTAGTTTGGGGGCCCAAGAGGAAGTGTAAAGTTTGGAACAGCCACTGGAAGGGAATTTAGGAGGCAGGGAAAGATGGTATAGCGAGTCAACCTGGGAAAAGTAAAATAAATACCAAACACATTTGTTATCACATTTTAATTTGTAATAAATCCCACCAGCATTACATGATTGCATTAGTAGGGAATCTCCACAGAACAGAACCAATAGGAGGTTGAGAAGTCCCAACATCTGTATCCAGCAAACTGGAGATTCAAGAGAACCAATATATAATTCCAGTCTGAATCCAAAAGCCTGAGAACCAGGAAAACAAATGGTGTAAGTCCCAGTCTAGAAGCTAGTTGACTTCAGATAAAAAAGAGCTGATGTTTCAATTTGAGTCTGACCTCTGGAAAAGACCTCCCAGCTCAAAAATCAGGCAAGAGGAGTTCCCTCTTATGCCGGAGAGTCAGCACCTTTGTTCTATTGTCTAGATGAGGCCCAACCCTATTAGGGAATGCAATCTGCTTTAGTTGGGTCTGTCAATTCAAATGTTAATCTCATCTATAAATACCTTCACGGACACACCCAGAATAACATTTGACCAAATATTTGGGCACCCTGTGGCCCAGTCAAATTGGCACATGCAATTAACCATTACAATTATAGACATACAAGTTTTTCTTACCAAGGAGTAACTCATCAGAATAAATAGTTGAAAGCCCCGTTAGTTTGTTTCACTCATTGTGGGATACTGTCCTATATAATAAAGCTATACTATGCAAATTAACCCTCATGCCCTCACAAGATGGCTGCCTATGACCAGGCCAGCAGGGGGGTTAGTGAGGGACGACCAAATGACTGAACAGCAGGCTGCATGGGGTAACCAGGCCGGTGGGGGGGCCGTGAGGGGTGACCAGGCTGGTGGGGGCGGGGGGGCAGTTGGGGGCGACCAGGCAGGCAGTAGGTGAGCGATTAGGACCCAGCAGTCTAGAATTGTGAGAGGGATGTCCGACTGCTGGTTTAGGCCCGATCCGGACATCCCCTGAGGGGTCCCAGATTGGAGAGGGTGCAGGCTGGGCTGAGGGGACCCCCCCACCCCCGTGCACGAATTTCCTGCATCAGGCCTCTAGTGAATAATAAAACCCTTGGGTAGTGTCAAGAAAGAGTCAGATGATACTTTAAGATAAAAATTTTTTTCTTTCACACATGCTGACCATCCTTTCCACAAGAGCTGAAAATTAATCAACTTCAAATATATTTTGTCATGAGTCTTGGAAATGTGTTCACTGAACTAAGAAGCTTATCTGTGCTTTGGGTTGATCCCAGTAGGATGTACTGATATGTGCACATTACGTTCCATAAGCAACCAACCTGATATAAACCACACAGAGTTCTTAATCCAAGAAGTGGTGGCTCAGAGGAGTAACACTCTGGGAACTTATATTGCCTATGCTTTTCTAAACCAAATGTTACTTACTCTTTTTAGAAGGGTGAATAGCTTACTGTGAAACCCAGTGAATGCCACAAACTATAGCCAAGATATAACTTTTGATGGTACTGTCACCTTCACATTTAAGAAGCTATTTGTTTACTCCTGGATCATCAGGGAAGCTAGACTGAGACCACACTACTTAGGATATTGTTCTTTGGTATAAAAAAGCCAGGTGTCTGCTATATGCATGGAAAATACCCCTTTTTATGCATGTGTTCATTTAGTCAACTTATATTTACTGAGCACCTACTATGTGCCTGGAACCATGGCATGCTGTTGTCTAATGTAAGTGCCCTTTCAGACAGAGGGAGCAGCAGGTACCAGGAAGCCAGATCATGTACCTCCGTGTAGCTAATGAATAGTCAGAGTGAGATAAGAAGCTATATTCATACTCAATGGACAAAAACTAACACCATTTCCCCTAAGAACAGGAACAAGACAGGGATGCCCACTCTCACCACTCCTGTTCAACATAGTCCTGGAAGTATTAGCCATTGCAATTAGACAAGAAGAAGAAATAAAAGGCATCCAAATTGGAAAAGAGGAAGTAAAACTGTCCTTATTTGCAGACGACATGATATTATACATACAAAACCCTAGAGACTCCGTCAAAAAACTACTAGACTTAATACATGAATTTGGCAAAGTAGCAGGATACAAAATTAATGCCAAGAAATCTGAGGCTTTTCTATACACCAATAGTGAACTTTCAGAAAGAGAGATTAGAAAAACAATCCCATTTACCATCGCACCAAAAAAATTAAGCTACCTAGGAATAAAATTAACTAAAGAGGTAAAAGACCTCTACTCAGAAAACTACAGGACATTGAAAAAAGAGATAGAGGAAGACATAAACAGATGGAAGAACATACCGTGTTCATGGATTGGTAGAATCAACATAATTAAAATGTCCATACTACCCAAAGCAATCTATAAATTCAACGCACTTCCCATTAAAATACCAACGGCATACTTCACAGATCTAGAACGAACTCTCCAAAAATTCATCTGGAATAAAAAAAGACCCCGAATAGCTGCAGCAATCCTGAGAAAGAACAAAGTAGGTGGGATCTCAATACCAGATATCAAGCTGTATTACAAAGCCACTGTTCTCAAAACTGCCTGGTACTGGCACAAGAACAGACATATAGATCAATGGAATAGAATAGAGACCCCAGAAATCGGCCCGAACCAATATGCTCAATTAATATTTGACAAAGGAGGCAAGAACATACAATGGAGCCAAGATAGTCTCTTCAATAAATGGTGTTGGGAAAATTGGACAGATATATGCAAGAAAATGAAACTAGACCACCAACTTACACCATACACAAGAATAAACTCAAAATGGATAAAGGACTTAAATGTATGACAGGAAACCATAAAAATTCTAGAAGAATCCAAGGGCAACAAAATCTCAGACATATGCCGAAGCAATTTCTTCACTGATACAGCTCCTAGAGCAGTTGAAACTAAAGAGAAAATGAACAAATGGGACTACATCAAAATAAAAAGCTTCTGCACAACAAAAGAAACCATCAACAAAACAACAAGAAAACCCATTGCGTGGGAAAACATATTTGCCGATGTCATATCTGATAAGGGCCTAATCTCCAAAATTTATAGGGAACTCATACAACTTAACAAAAAGAAGATTAACAATCCAATCAAAAAATGGGCAAAGGATCTAAATAGACACCTTTCAAAAGAGGACATTCAGAAAGCCAAGAGACATATGAAAACATGCTCAAAGTCACTAATCATCCGAGAAATGCAAATCAAAACAACAATGAGGTACCATCTCACACCTGTCAGACTGGCTATCATCAACAAATCAACAAACGACAAGTGCTGGAGAGGATGTGGAGAAAAAGGAACACTTGTGCACTGCTGGTGGGAATGCAGACTGGTGCAGCCACTATGGAAGACAGTATGGAGTTTCCTCAAAAAACTGGAAATGGAACTCCCATTTGACCCTGTGATCCCACTTCTAGGAATATATCCCAAGAAACCAGAAACACCAATAAGAAAGGATATATGCACCCATATGTTCATAGCAGCACAATTCACCATAGCTAAGATCTGGAAACAGCCTAAATGCCCATCAGTAGATGAATGGATTAGAAAACTGTGGTACATCTACACGATGGAATACTATGCTGCTGTAAGAAATAAGGAACTCTTACAATTTGCAACGGCATGGATGGAGCTGGAGAGCATTATGCTAAGTGAAATAAGCCAGTCAATGAAGGAAAAATACCACATGATCTCACTCATTCATGGATAATAGAGACCATTATAAACTTTTGAACAATAATAGTTACAGAGGCAGAGCTGCCTCACACAGATTGTCAAACTGCAGCGGGAAGGCCGGGGAGGGTTGGGGGACAGGAGGGAGGGGGGTAAGAGATCAACTGAAGGACTTGTATGCATGCATATGAGCATAACCAATGAACATAAGACACTGGGGGGTAGGGGAAGCCGGGGTATTGTCAAGGGTGGGGGAAGAAAAGGACACATATGTAATACCCTTTGTAATGCTTTAAGCAATAAAAAAAAATTAAAAAAAAGAAGCCATATTGAATTATCTTTTTACCAAAAAAGTTTTTAATTTAAAAACAAAACATTACAAGATTAAATTATTTTTAAGATAATAGATTTTTAGAGAAAGTTTTAAATGAAGTGAAAAAAAAAACTTATAATCACTTCCACCTGTGTCCAAAACATCCTAAAGTGACTCCCAATGAATCACACCCTTGTATAATCCTCCCTTCCCACTCCTGAATGCGAGTGGGAACTGTCACTTGTTTCTAACCAACTGATGGCAAAAGTGCTGGGATGTCACTCTTATGACTACTCATGTTACATAAGATTCCATCTTAGCAGACTAGGGAGAGATACTCTTCTGATTGCTTTGAAGAAGTAACCATGTTGTGAACTGCCTGTGGAGAGGGTCATGTAGCAGGAAAGTGTGGGAGGCGCCTAGGAACTGAAGACAGTGTCCAGCTGACAGCCACTAAGAAGCTGGGGACTTCATCCTTACAGTCACAAAGATCTGAATTTTGCCAACAATACATGAGCTTGGAATAGGACCCCAAATTCCAGAGAAGACTGCAGTGCTAGCTGACACAATTGCAGCCCAATGAGACTGAACAGAGGACCCAGAGAGGTAGGTCCCGGAAACTGACCCATGAATACTGTGAGATAACAAATGTGGGTTATTCTCAGCCCCTATATTTCTGGTATCTTGTCATCAGTAGAAAACTAATACACACTCTAACCTTGATCTTCTCCTTAAGCTTAAATAAAATGGTTTTTGTTCTTTTTTTTTAACTTTCCTGGAGCAAATTTTCTCTTGGGGCTTGTTCATGAGCTCAGGAATATAGGCTAGTTCAGCATCAAAAACCCTCTTGGCTTCTCATAACCTCAAGTTTCCTGGTGAATATTACTACTGTCACAGAAATATTGTCATCCGGGATATTGATGAGGGAAGTGGGAGACACAGTATCTAGGTTTCAGCATTCTCCCGAGAAAGTTTTTCTCTTTCCTACCTTCATGCTCTGTTTTTTATGACTCTTGGTTTTCTTAGAGAAAATAATGTCTGAAAACACTTATGTTGATACTAGGTAAATAGGCCTGTGCTATTCATTTTCATTGAAAACGGGAGTTTATCCAATACAGTGGGGCCTTGACTTACGAGTTTAATTCGTTCTGAGCTAGTTAAGGAGCTCGTTAACTCAAATTACTCTGTCAACTCAATGCAAAAAATCGGCTGAGAGACAGCTGGTATCTCAAAAAGCTCGTTAGTCGGGACACTCGTAAGTCAAGGCCCCACTGTACATTGACACAGAACAGGCACAAAATAGCTCCAGTGTGAAGCAGAGTTTTCAAAAAGGTAAAACACTGAGATAAATCAGATTGTCCATGAATCATGTGCTGGTGACAATCCCGCCAAAGTGAGAATGTGGGGAGGCTAAAGATCATAACGGAGGGGACATGAGGGCATGTAGTGGACACTGTTGGTGTCCTGCCCGGATCCTCGGTACTGGTGGAGGCATCATTGTCCAGCTATTGTGACTGCCAGCTGCTAATAGGTCACAGATGACCCTTCTAGAATTGATGTTGGTGAAAAGGAAGCTGATTTACCCAGGAGGTTTTACACACATGCATGTGCATACCCGTACGAAGGGGAGAAAGCTCATAGCCAAAGATTGTCTGTTGACTGACAAGGATATATTAAAAAAAACAACCCACCATCTCCCTTGCTTCTGTTTGGGAGCACACTGTGGTGCTATTCATGTTCCAGAGCTCCCCATTGGATTAGACTGAGGCTGGTCCAGACTTAGCTGAGACCACATTTAGCTTTTTGATGCTTTCCTCACTCATCTTCTCCTAAGGCAGGAGTTCCCAACCTTTTTTTGGCCATGCCCCACCTAAGCATCTCTAAAATCCTTCCCCCCCACCTCGTGACATATAATTCTTATTATTCAAAAAGTGAACTCCTATTCACGTGGAGGAAGCCTAAAAGGCCATTCACTTGGTCTAAACAAGCTTCCAAAAACATGGCATCCATGAAAGAGAAAAACAAAAGAATGAAAGGACAGTTGAAGTACTGAGGAAGAAATCACTAAGAAATTGTTAAAATAATAATAATAATAATATGAAGTGATATAAAAAAATAGCAAATAAAGTTTCAAAACATAATAGAGAACCAAAATGCATAAATATATCACAATATATATTTATATACTGTATATGAGGCCCCTAGAACCATACAAAATACACAAAATTCACTGTTAATAACTCATTCTCGAATTGTCCCCCTTAAAAATCAAATTGCCCCCCTGTGGGGCATGTGCCCCACGTTGGGAACCATTGTCCTAAGGGCATTCCCTAGGAAATCCCTTATATAAGAATCACCGTCTCTGGTTATGTTTCCAGGAAACCTAAACTAAAACAGAGGAGTTACTTGGATGTTGACAATGTTCCCTGTCTTTTTTTCTCATTTGACAGCTTTCTTGAGATATAATTCACATATGTACAAGTCACATATGTAAAGTGTATATATTATTCAGTATTTTTTATGGTTGTGCAACCGTTACCACATTTCACTTTAAAATATTTTCTTTGCCACTAAAAGAATTCTGGTACCCATTAGCTCTCACTCCTCATTCCACAACATCCCTCTCCATCCAGTTCTAAGCACCACTAACCCACTGTGTGTCTCTGTGGATTTACCTATTCTGGATATTTCATATAAATGTAAAAATATAATGTGTGATATTTTATGCCTAGCTGCTTTCACTTAGCATAATGTTGTCAAGGTTCACCCACATTGTAGGATGTATCAGCACTTCATTTCTTTATATTGCTGAATAATATTCTATTCTGTGCATATACCATATTTTATTTATCCATTCATCAGATAATAGACATTTGGGTTATTTCCACTTTGGGGTTATTATGAATAATGCAGCTATGAACATTCATGTACAAGTTTTTGTGTGTGGACATATGTTTTCATTTCTCTTGTATACACCTAGGAGTGGAATTGCTGAGTCACATGGTAACTTATGTTAAACTTTTTGAGGAACTCTCAAACTTCTTTCCAAAATGGTTACACCATTTTATATCACCAAGGTCTTTGAATGCTCAAATACTTCAGTGATGCACACTTGTGTGCCCCTGCCACTACAGTGTACCTCAATGATTTAGTGCAATTGTATTCAAACTTTTATTTAACACTGGATTCAGATAACAGAACTGCTCTGGTTGGAGCTAGAGTAGGGATTTAGAACCTCAACCATTCACCCACCCCACTCCTTTTAGTAGAAGCCTTTGGAAAAGTCTTCAAAGCCCAATTTGAAAATCACTAGAATATATTTTATATTTTACAGTTACCATGGACACAATATGTAGCAATGGCTTATACAAAATGACTGTGGATGGCCCAAAATAGGTAAAAATATTGTATGAAATATTTAGAGGAAAGATGTAGGTGAGGAGTAGGGTTATTTCAGTAGGAATATCAAGAATGCTGGATCCTAGCTCTCCCTCTATTTTGGCTGGCTATAGGTCTTTAAGAGCTTCTACAAAAAATATCTAGAACAGCAAAATTTACAAACATCCAAAATATCTAACAGCAGGGATTTAAAAATGTTCACTATAGATATGCATGTTAACTACATATTATTTTAAAAATTTACAATGAAGGTTTAGTGAAAGGGCAGATATGCAAATTTCATGTGCATTCTGAAGAATTGGCTTGTGTAAAATATATGCGGATAAATATGAACAAATACAAATAAAAAAATCACAAAGATGAACCAGATTGTTTTGTACCTATAATGATTTATGAGAAGCTATTTATTTTTAATATCATTTCCCTTAACATATTATTTTTTAATAAAAAAGTCTCAAAATTTTTTTTCTGAAAGATGTTATAAAACTAGAAAGACAAAAAGTAAAAAATAATGCTATAACAGCAAAAATGTTTTCTGAAGTGTCAAGGAAAGGAAAAGGTTCTTTCCCTCATTGTACCATCAGCATCATTAAGATGGAAAATCAAAAGTTGTCCCCAGGAACAACTGCTGGAGCCCTAGTGATCCAAATTGGAAATTTCATAATTGTTTTCCCAAGCCATTATACTGACGAATTGTGAGTATAAAAGACAACTTTGCAAATGATGTGTTCTGCATGTATCAGAATACTCATAGAGGTAGTTCCTTAAAGTACTACAGCTTGTATGGGAATTCGTACTCAAATATTCATGTTAATTTCTAACAGTGTTTTTAAAACTTCATTTAAAAACATTCTTAATTGGCTTATGAATTCTACTGAGTGTCTCCTTTTAGGATTCTATATATTACTTGCTGGGAATCTATCCAATGTTGAATAAAATTTTTATCTTATTTTTGGCTAGTAAGCAATAATCTTAAACTTGAGAGGGAGCCTTAGGAAAGTCAGCATGTTTCCAAAGATATAAGACAGCCACCAGATGGGCATTGTTCTGATTAATTTAGGATGAGGTAGAGCTCTTTGGTGGTGGTGGAGGGGGGGTTGAAAGATTAGAAGAACTAATATAACAACCTCAAATTACTAACACACTCAGTTTTGAAAATAAATAGGTTGTGTGTTTTTTAAACAATGGATCAATGGATTAACATCTAAACTAATTTGAGAGAAGAAAGGAACTTTTGCAAATCACCCCTCTTACCATAGTTCTGTTGTTAAGTATTTGTCAAAGCCAGGGTACCCAAAGCAAGAGCTAATGAACCAGGAATGATAAAAATATGATGAACAGATCCCATCAGGCAAATGAAAAGAGTCTGAAAGTCCAGATAGAGTAGTAGAATGCCATAGTTGGGTACTCCTATTTGATAAATAGCTTAATTGCCCATCAGCAGATGAGTGGATTGAAAAACTGTGGTACATATACACAATGGAATACTACACTGCTATAAATAAGAAAGAACTCTTACCATTTTCAAGAGCATGGATGGACCTGGAGAGTATTATGCTAAGCGAAATAAGCCAGTCAGAGAAAGATAAGTATCATATGATCTCACTCATTTGTGGACTATAATGAACAACATAAAATGATGAACAAAAATAGATTCATAGACATAGAATCATTGAACAGACCTTCAAACCTCAGAGGGAAGGCAGGGGAGGTTGGGTGGGGGTGGTAGGGGTGATAAGAGATCAACCAAAGAACTTGTATACATATAAGCATAACCAATGGACACAGACAGTGGGGGGTGTAGGCCAGGACTGGGGTTCAGGGGAAGGCTGGGAGATGATAATGGGGGGGGACACATCTAATACTTTCAACAATTAAGAATTTTTTTAAAAAAAGTAAAAAGAAAATAATAAGGGATGTATAAGTAGATACTTGATCATTTTCATTGACTTCACAAAATGACATAAAAAAACTACAGAACTTAAGGAATTGAGTGTATCAACAATACCAATAAATTCTTATTAATGAATCATTCTAGAGACAAGATCCCTCCTCTTCCTTATTTTTTAGACCCAGTGATGAGGTAATTCTATGAATGCATAAGTAGCCAAGTAGTGATGGCTAAACAAACTAGGCTCCTAATTGGTGGCTTACAGAAATGTTTTTGTTTCAGCCTCAGTTGTCTTGAGACCATTCATTGGTTAGTAGTCAAGACTCTTTTTGTTGCAAAAAACCCTAAAATCCAAATCAACCTACCACAAACAAAGAAATGGATTTATTAACTCACCCAGCTAAAGAAGGTTCTTAGGATAGCTCACAAAACTGACTGAGGAGATACAAAAGCCAACACCAAGGTGGGTCAGAACTACAGGATGTAAAACAACATTTGGGAATTACAGAGTCAAAGAATTAGGGATGATGAAATGAGAAGGAACATGTTCCAAAAGGCAAATGAGAAGAGTCTGCAAGAAGTCCAGAATCAGGGGCTGTAACCAGAAACGTAATGCCCTCTGGTTTTCCATCTATTCCTCATCTCTGCTAATCTGTGCTTCTACTCATGTATTGGCTTCATTCTCTCCTGGTAGAAGCAATCTTGCTATACATGGTAAACACCTTTGAACAGTTCCTGGCATACCATACATCCTAACACAAAATCCAAGAAGGGCCATCCCCTATGCACATACACTTTGAATCTAGAAAATTTACAGAGAACTCTAATTGGCCTAGTTTGGGTCACATGCTTATATCCTGGACCAATAACTGTGGCCACTATATCAAATGACCATTTCTGTGGCAAGGGAAGAAAAGGCACTGTGGTAGAAAATCCTACAGAATTCACAGAGTGATGGTGGTGGGGGAGAAATTCCCCAAAGGGAACAGCATGTTGAACTACAAGAGGAATATGAAAGGATCATAGGCACATGAGAATAATAACGCCTGAGTCCTTATACATCTTCCATTGTCCATATTATCAAAGAATGATTACTCCTGAGGGCAAGCCACACTCAACTACTGTCAACAATGGTATAAAACCACTTAACTAGTGATTTTATTTATTTACTAGAGGCCCAGTGCGTGATTGAAATCGTGCGAGGGGGCACCCTGCCTCCCGCCTCCTTGTGCAGCCACCCGCGCCTCACTGCGCATGCAGCCTCCTGCTGATCGGTCATTACGGCGTGATGGCATCATGACCATTAGCATATTAGCTCTTTATTATATAGGACAGTGATGGCAAACTTTTTGAGCTCGGCATGTCAGCATTTTGAAAAACCCTAACTTAACTCTGGTGCCGTGTCACATATAGAAATATTTTGATCTTTGCAACCATAGTAAAACAAAGACTTATATTTTTGATATTTATTTTATGTATTTAAATGCCATTTAACAAAGAAAAATCAACCAAAAAAATGAGTTCGCCTGTCACCTCTGACAAGCGTGTCATAGGTTTGCCATCACTGATATAGGATTTATTTATTTTTAAATATTCTTTATTGGTTTTAGAGAGAAAGGGAGAGAGAAAGAAACATCAATGATGAGAGAGAATCATGGATCGGCTGCCTCCTGCATGCCCCACACTGGGGATTGAGACCGCAACCCGGTCATGTGCCCTGACCAGGAATCAAACCCATGACCTCTTGGTTCCTAGGTTGAGGCTCAACCACTGAGCCACACCCGGCTGGGCGTAATGTTATTTATTTACAAACACAACCAAGCTCTAACATTTGAAAGAGAATAGATGATGGTATTAGTTAAAATGTAATAAAGCTTAGTATTTTCACAAAGTCATCGGAGTTACAGTGGTAGTGGTAGAAGTATTGAACTGCAGTTTCAAAGCTGATTGAGACCTCTCTTCCAACTCCTCATAATGCAAAAGAGGAAGATATGGCTCTGGGGTGCCTCCTGCATGTGCCCCAACTGGGGATGGAACCCGCAACCTGGGCATGTGCCCTGACCAGGAATGGAATCCGCCACCTTTTGGTGCAAAGGTCAATACTCCAACCAACTGAGACACACCAGGCAGGGCCACTGTATTTTTCATTTGCATTTTTTAGTAGTTCAATGAAACTAAAAACATCATTTTGGCACTATGTGGAAAGTAAACATTACAACATTGTGAATTTGGTACAGTTCTTTATCTCTCTACCCAAACTCCCTTCAATAGTTCTTCTTAATCCTAGAGAAATAAGAATTGAATGCTATATTAATTCAGTGCAATAAGAACTGTATTACTTTGGGAGGGGGCATCCCATAAATGCCACAATTAAAGACATTTACATTTTAGTACCAAATAATATTCAATCTAGCCTAGAAGGATAACCTGAATGTCATGGAGATGAGATTCATAATGTCTTCAAGTAGAAAGAATCTTAAAGATTTTTAAAATTAACCTCACTATCACCTGTCATTTTGCAGTGTATTACTTGAATCACTAAACTTTTATTCATGATAGGAAATATTATAAAAAGGGAGACTTTTTTAAGCTGTTATATAATTAATAAACTTCACATTAAAGAATACAGTAATATTATAAATTTATGAGATGAAAAATACCATAAAAGACTGTTCAGTATCAAAAGATATGCTGAGTGACAAAGAAGAAAATTATTAATAAGATTACATTATGTTCACTTTAGCACACAAAAAAAACCCTTCATAGATAAACTTTCTTTTTTCTTTCATCTCTGAAGAAAGAAAATTTAATATATTCAAGTGCATTTTGTTCTGTGTGCTGAAGATTATAAACTTAAGGCAAAAGGTATTTTAAAGGGGAGAAATTTGTATATGCAATTTAAAATTAATTCTGTATTTTTATTTATTTTTAAAATTTTTTATTGAATTTATTGGGGGCGACATTAGTTAACAAAATTATATATGTTTCACGTGTACAATAATATGATACATCATCTGTGTATTGTATTGTGTGTTCATCACCCCAAATCAAGTCTCCGGTCACCATTTATCCCCCAATTACACTCTTTCACCTCCCTCCAAGCCCTTTTCCCTCTGGTAATCACCATACTATTGTCTGTGTCTGTAAGGTTGTTTTTGTTTTTGTTTAATCCCTTCACCCTTTTCATCCCGCCCCTCAACACCCCACCCCTCTGACAGCTGCCAGTCTGTTTTTGGTTTCTATGAGTTTGTTTCTATTGTGTTTGTTTATTTTGTTCATTAGATTCAGATTATTTCCATATAGAATAACTAAGAGTAGACAAGAAAGTGAATTTAAACAAAATAGGTGTGATTAGATTTTACCTGCTTTTTGGAGGGGAAGTGAAATTGAGTGTGTAATCTCAGCAGGCCTGGGGCCATGGACATCTTAAAATGTATGCATATGAGTGTTGAGAAAAATTTTAAATTATTAAGTCTCTACTTTGAAACATTTCCCAAAAACTGAATTCTCATGCTGGGCATCAAACTTTATTTTTCATAGATACAAAAAGAAAATAGAGCTTTTTATAAAAGGCAAGGTGATTTATCCCTGAATTTGTAAAGGAAACACAAGAAGGGTTTTCTACTGCTTGTTCTGGCATACATTGACTCTGTGGTCTAGCAGGAGCCTCTGAGCCTTTCTCTGGGTTTCTGTTCCTTCATCCATTATAGGAGGATATTAAATTAGATTAAAAGAAAGGTCTAAGGGCCAACTTTCTTTAGACACTTTTATTTTATAAAATAAAAAATCAAGTGGCTTGAGGAAACTTTTACCTTTATTGGAAAATTTATGTATAATATTATTTAAATTCTTTAATAAATAGTTTTCATTTAGGCAAATTGGCACAATGACATTGTATAGGGTGTGTGTGTGTGTGTGTGTGTGTGTGTGTGTGTGTGTGTGTATAAATAACCACTTTATACATCCAATTATTCAGACCAAACCCTTGGGGTCATCCATGATTGGCCTCTTTGTTTTCCTCATCCCCACAATCAATTCTTCAATAATCATGGCAGCTCTACCTTCAAAGCAAATCTCACATCTGACCACTCCTCACTGCTACCACTGCCAACATCATTATCCAAGTTCATCTTTCTACTTTTCTTTTCCTACAGATCCTTGGTCTGTTCTTCACAGAGCAGCCTTAGATAACTTTGTAAAACCAGATCAGATCATGTCACTCTCCTGCTCATAACTCTCCAATGGCTTACCCTGTCATACTCAAAATAAAATCCAAACTCCTTCCCAAGGCTGGACAGTTTACATAATTTGACCCTTTCCTTTCTCTCTGACTCTTCCTCATTCTTCTCTTGCCACCCCACTGCACTCATTTTTATCCTGTCTCTGCTAATGCCAAGCATCATGCCTTCAGAGATGTTGTCCTTGACAACCTTACCAAAAACAGCCACCAGCTACCCACTCAGAGCCCATCTCTCCTGCTTTTTCTTTTCATAACACTTGTCATTACCTCACCTTATATATTTATGGTTGTTTTTCCTCCCATGATTTTCAAATATTACTATATTCTTTTGTAAAGTTTATTGTGTGACAGCTTAGAAAGCCTACCTGTTCACAATGTTTTCTAACATGATAAAGGCTTAATGGTTCCAATAAGAGTTTAAAATAGGTAATAGGTCTCAGTTTTATTTCATCTTCAAAATGGCAGTGGTGGTGGTGAGGTTGGCTTGAAAATCTTAGTTATCTGTCTGTCCTCACTAGAATGCAACTTGCATGGACATGGACTTTTCCCGCCTTGTTCACTGCTATATCCCCCACTGTTATATATCAGTGTCCAGCATGAAGAGAATGCTTAATAAGTATTAGTAGAAGTAATTAATTAATTAATAAGTGAATAAAATATGTATAATATATATATTCACATATGCATTTGACTCTGGGGCAGCTGGAAAACCTGGATTTACCCTCTGAACACATCCATTTACTCATGTTCCATATAAACATTTCCTAGTTTTATGTGATATGAAATGGCCTCTTCACAGGTACAGAAATCATTAAAACACGGCGGCAAGAGCCCTGTCATGGGAAGTATGCACTTGGATCTATGGGAACGTACATGGCAAATGCATAACCGGACTGTGCTGGTGTGGAAAAGAGAGATGAGGTCTGGGAATCCTCCGAGTGGAGATGGTGAACTCAGTGAGCCAGGTGAGGCAAAGTGGGAAGCAAATTCTAGCATATGAGAGAGAAAGCAGACAAGTTGACAATCCAGTTGGTCAGCTGGGCGGTGATGTCTTTCCCCAAACTGAGAGTACATGAAGAAAAACAGGTTTGAAAGGAAAGATAAGGAGTTCAATTTTGATCATTTTTTCCCTTCTTTTGCACAATGTATCAGTTCAATGGTATAATTGATCAGTGTTCTAACCAGCGACAGCTCTGGAGAATGAAACCCAACAAAAATATTTCTTAGTTCTTGCCCTGACCAGTTTGGCTCAGTGGATAGAGCGTCGGCCTGCGGACTCAAGGGTCCCAGGTTCGATTCCGGTCAAGGGCATGTACCTTGGTTGTGGGCACATCCCCAGTGGGGAGTGTGCAGGAGGCAGCTGATCGATGTTTCTCTCTCATCGATGTTTCTAACTCTCTATCCCTCTCCCTTCCTCTCTGTAAAAAAATCAATAAAATATATTTTAAAAAATATATTTCTTAGTTCTTCATGTGGTGGGCCCATGAGTCATCCATCTTGTAACCTCTGTGGCTTGGCACAATGCCTACTACATAATAATTGTTTAATTTATTTAATTTTATTATATTGAATCTTCTGATCTATGCACTTACATAGGCATTTTGGTAAAGTTTTGATTAATTCCAGGTTGACAACTCAATACTACTTTTCTCTCCATCCCTTTAGAGGCCTCTAATAACATTCTGAACTTTTCTTCAGTTTCTTCACATTTTCCCACACATTTTTTACCTTCCATGTCAACAAGGCCTTCTTTGCATAGCATATGCTCCATAAGTAGATTTTTAAAAAAATATATTTTATTGATTTTTTACAGAGAGGAAGGGAGAGGGATAGAGAGTTAGAAACATCGATGAGAGAGAAACATCAATCAGCTGCCTCCTGCACACTCCCTACTGGGGATGTGCCCGCAACCAAGGTACATGCCCTTGACCGGAATCGAACCTGGGACCCTTGAGTCCACAGGCCGACGCTCTATCCACTGAGCCAAACCGGTTCGGCCATAAGTAGATTTTTAATAAAAATATTTATCCTCTTGTGCTTTCTTTGGCAGCACATATACTAAAATTGGAACAATACAGAGGTTAGCATGGCCTCTGCACAAAGATGATATGTGAATTTATGAAGCATTAACAAAGTATACAACTAAAAAGCTTTTGCACTGCAAAGGAAGCCATCAACAAAACAAAAACAGAACCTACTGGAGGGGAGAAGATATTTACAAATGATATCTCTGGTAAGGGGTTAATATCGAAAATATATAAAGAACTCATGTAACGCCACATAAAAAAATCTGGTTAAAAAATGGGCAGAGGGCCTGAATAGATATTTCTCCAAAGAAGCCATATAGATGGCCAACAGACATATGAAAAGATGCTCAACATCACTAATAATCAGGGAAATGCAAATCAAAACCACAGAGCTATCACTTCACACTTATTAGAAAGGTTATTATCTAAAAGTCAACAAATAACAAATGTTGGTGAGAATGTGGAGAAAAGGGAATCCTTGTGCAATGTTGGTGGGATTGTAAAATGATGCAGTATGGAGGTTCCTCAGAAAATTAAAAATAGACCTACCATATGACATAGCAATTCCACTTTTGGGTACTTTTCTGAAGACAACAAAAGCACTAATTCGAAAAGATATATGCACTCTTATGTTCATTGCAGTTATCTACAATACCCAGGATATTGTAAGTGTCCATCCATAGATGAATGGATACAAATTATGCAGCAATAAAAAAAAGAATGAAATCTTGCCATTTGCAACAATATGGATGGACTTAGAGGGTATCATGCTAAGTAAAAGAAGTCAGACAGAGAAAGAAAAATACAGCATGATTTCACTTACAGGTGGAATCTAAAATGTGCAATAACTGAACAAACAAAACAAAACAGAAACAAACTCATTACAGAGAACAAACTGATAGCTGCCAGAAAGGATGGGGGAGGGAGAACGGGGGAAAAGGTGAAGGGGATTAAGAAATACAAACTGCCAGTAATAAAAATAGTTACGGGGATGTAAAGTACAGCACAGGCAGGTACTAGACTTACTGGGGTGATCACTTCATAAGTTATATAAATGTTTAATCACTATGTTGTATACCTGAAACTAATATAATATTGAGCTTCAGCTGTAATTAAATAAGTACATAAATAAATAACTAAGCAAAATAGCCAAAGCATCCAACTTCAAAAAATTAGAAGACAGAATAATAACCTACCCCCAAATATATAAAATGTTACATAATTGAAATATTTAAAACATGACAAAGCTTTAAAAAAGCAAATATTTCTTCTTTATTATTCCAGCATGTGCCAAGTAGAAAGGTCTGGCTCTAGAACAAGGATCAGTGGATGCTTTTCTGTAAAGGGCCATACAGTCTGTCAAACTTACTCAACTCTGTCACTGAAGCATGAAAAAAACCACAGACAATACATGAACGCATAAAACTATATGGCTATTTCAATAAAAATTTATTTACAAAAACAGGCATCAGACTGTATTTGACCCTCAGACCATAGTTTGCCAACCTTTGCTATAGAGTCATATACATACAGATATATATGTGCATACAAATATATACATGTAAATAATATATGGATATGTACAAGTTATAAAACTGATCTTCAGCAATTTTGAGGAAGAAAAAAGATCAAGATCACATTCTTACAAGATTGAATAAAATAAACTATACTAGATTCATTTCTAACTATAAAATAAACTATACTAGATTCATTTTCCAAACTATACTAGATTCATTTCTCTCATATTTAACATCAGATTCAAAGCACACCTCATGAGAAAAGATCAGGGGGTCATTTCTGTCCTTCTTCTCTGCTAGTGTTTTCTGACATTATTGACAAGTGTTCTGTTTCCAAAAGGCTGCAGCCCAAATAATTCTTTTTATCTTTATTTTCATAGAACAAGTTAGTAGCTAATAAAAATGCCAACTCTCAAATCAGTATTGACACCATTGGAAAAAAGCTAGCCTCTCAGTTATATGATCTTTATAGTTTTGAAAGAAAACAAAATCTAATATTGTCTGTGAAGTTACCCACTAACCAGGAAGACAGGACTGAGTCGCTTGGATCTCTCTCTCTCTCTCTCTCTCTCTCTCTCTCTCTCTCTCTCTCCTATAAAAAGGAGTTTAATGTTCTGGTCAGGAACCACTGAAACTTAGTATTGATTTTCCGTGCTCAATTTCTCTCCCAAGTGTTGGTCTTTCACTTAAAGATAATTTCATTGCTATCAGGAAGCTTGGGTAACATAGAATGAACAGCAGGAAACTAAGTTCTGTAAATGGATTCGACCTTTTACTTTCATTTGCCAGCCTAGCCAGGCTGGTTTCTTCATTTAGCACATGGTGCTTCACCCTCCTCCAGAGCACTATCCTTTTGATCATTTACAGTGCTTTGAAGAATTGAGAATTGCCTCTCATAGCAAATAATTAGCTGAATATCCATGGGCAAATTGATGAAATTTCAGATCTTGCTTTTCAGTTTTTAAGTCTCCTCTCTACTAGTACTTAAGCATTTTATTTGTTGATAATTGATGCTCTTTCCAATTATTGGCAGAAACTAATTGGTTCAATGACAATTCAATCCCCTGTTTTTTGTGCAGTGGCAACTCAAGCAATGATGCTCTTGATCACGTTTCTTCTGTACAAAGATTAGAATTAGATTGAACATTGTAAGGATGGCCCCCATAGGAGTGTGGGTTTTAGAAAAGAGACAGAAAAATCTCAGAACAGGAAACCAGACTTGCCCACTTACTTCTGGATTTTCAACATAACTTTATTAATTTTTTGGTAGTAATAGATATGAACTCCCAGGTCATTATACAAGCCAATATTAAAATAAGGATGCAAAAAAATCCCTAAAACCTGAATAACAGTTGAGAACCACTGCTATAAAATAAGCAAACAAATACTCTGGTTTTAGGACAGTATATAAGCCCTTAATAAAGCCATTTTTAAACAAAACCAAAAGAAGTTTACGAAAGAAAAATACAGGGTGTCCCAAAAAATGTATATACTCTTTGAATAATTATTAATTCCAATGGGTTAAATATGAAAAGAAAGAAACATCAATTGAGCTATCAGCTGTTAAAGTGTGTATACATTTTTTGGAACAGCCTATGGATACAGAAAAAGAAGAACTTGCTTAAAAATAAAAAAATAAAGGGACAATGCTAACATACTCAAAAAACGTGTTGTTTTTCTAATTTTTAATATAAAATACAGGCAAAGGACACATATACTTAAAACAAACCTCCGGAGCAGACACACAGTCCTGGAAACCCTTTAAGACCTAAATTTTACATATCATAGCCGCTGTATGAATCTGCATAGACAAAGAAAAACAAATGTTCCATTCACTCCACCACCTACCCGTGCCCCACACCAAGACTAGTCTTTATCTACTGTGATAATCCAAAATTGATTCGATTAACGCCTCCAAGACGCCACCTCTGAGCTCAAATACAAGAGGTTGAACAGGGCAGGGATTTGATAGAGCGTATGATCCCGAGTACCATTGAACACATCTGCGGAAGAACTAGCAGAAAAAATAGTAAGTATAA
>NW_005871097.1:4022081-4132081 GCF_000147115.1 Myotis lucifugus
AGAAAACTAAGTGCTTATTTTAGAGCAGTGGTCTCAACTGTGATTTTGCCCACAGGGTACATTTGACAACATCTGGAGACATTTTTGGTTGTCAAACTTGTGGGGGTCCTGGAATAGAGCATCTACTGGGTACAGGCCAGGGCTGACAGGACAGTACTCTTCAATCTCTCTCTCTCTCTCTCTCCCTCTCTCTCTCTCTCTCTCTCTCTCTCTCTCTCACACACACACACACACACACACACACACACACACACACACACACACGGGCGCGGTGCAAATTTTTCTGCCCCAAATGTCAATAGGTCAATAGTGCTGGGGTTAAGAAAGCCTGTTTTAGGTCAGGTCCAGTGCTGTTGCCTGAGGGCATCTCTAAAATCCAAAATCATCCCAGAAACTGAAGTTTTCTGCTCACTTGTCCAGTATATTCCTACTAACTTTCTGCAATGGGGTGGAAGGGGAAACTGCTTTCCCCTCCTCCCTCAGTATTAAGAAGCCTATACACATTGGTGTCATAATATCCATATACATGGACGCCTGGTGTTGACATGCAGCATTAGTCATTGAATCTCATAGAGAAGCTCATCAGTGTCCAGCCAAATCTTCCTCTTTGTTCTGTTTTAAATAAAGCCTTTCTTTAGGAGTTCTTCTAAAAGCAATCCAATGAGATGTTACGAGGTATGCCAAATCCAATTACTTTCTGCATTCTTGCCTATTATTTGGAAAAAACAATCCTTCCTAAGTCACTAAGGTCATTCAGAAAACATGCCAAGGTGACCACATTAAAGGAAGTGGAATCTTAATGAAGGTCTTAACACCCACAAAGTACTAATGAGAGGGCAGTGTTGGCCTCTTAGTCGAGAGTCTCAAGCGTGCCCAGAATATTAACAGACATTCTTTACCCTGAGGCAAATGGCTCTCTGACAATAACAGAGATGATCCACTAATGCCTGATTCAGATGCTTTGTCATAGAATGAATCAGCAGAGCGGTTAATAAGTATTGCAGTAATACACAACACAAACAGTACTGGTTTTCAATGTGTCTGTTTTCAAGGAGGCAGTTTTATTCTGGCTCAGAAGCTGATATGTGGTCCACTGTGGTGATGTTTTCTACCTCTCACCAATCAAAGTTCATTAACCTGCATGGGCAAGGAGCATCAGGGATGCTATGGAAGCCACAGGTGAGAAGCAGAGGAGAGAATTTTAAAGGATGGTGCCCTCTCCCTGTACAGTCCAACTCTCTTATGCCCAGGACATGAATAGTAATGCTGATGACAAGCATATCCATTTTCTATGATGCATAACAAATTACCACAAACTTAGCATCTTAGAACAACATACATTTATTATTTCAGTATTCATGGGTCCTTAGCTGTGTTTTCCGCAATAAAGGAGTTAGTGGGGACAGTGGTCTCATCTGAGACTCAAGAACTTCTTCCAAGCTCATTTAGGTTGCTGGAAGCATTCAGGACTGAGGTTCTCAACTCCTAGAAGCCACCCTTTCTCATAGATTGTTCCTAATATGACTGTTTCTTTAAGGCTAGCAGGAGAGAGTCTTTCCTGTGTCAAGCCTTTTCTTTCAGGACAGGTCTGGACCCTCTTTTATAGGGCTCCCCTGGTAAGGTCAAGCCCACCTGGATGTGCTCTCTTTTGAATAATTTAAAGATAACTGCTTAGGCACGTTAATTACAGCTGCAAAATCCCTCGCCTTTGCTATATTCTATGGGTTAGAAGCAAGTCACAAGTTCTACCTACACACAAGAGGAGAGGATTACACCAAGGTATGGACTCCAGGGGGTGAGAACCATCTTTGAATTCTACCTCCCACAATAACTTTGTGAATGTTGAAACTGACAACACTGACTGGGAAAGAGTAAATACATTTGATGTCAGAATCCATATCCTATCCAAGAGGATGACAGCTTGGGATAATAATTTAAAAGTAGCAAAAATAAAGTTGAGACCTATACTTAGCTTTTAACATAGGAGAGCTGGCTTAAAAGCAGTTCCTGGGAAAAAGTGGGACTTTTAATTGTTTATAAGCACAATAACTAATGCTTATATAATGCAATTTTTTAAAAGCTCAAAATTCAATGTATAAATATATCGTGTTCAGATCAAGAAAGAAAACATAAACAGTGGGCTTGGTACTGTATGTGCCAAAACATATCTAGAACATTTTTTTAGCAGTTCAGTGTTTGACATTTTAAGCTGAACATTGTTCAAATGAAACCTTGAAATCAACTCATATGAAAAATGCTTGAAGGAACTATAGTTATTTATAAAAGAAACTGAAAAGGAAATAAGATTGCAACTGTGTAAGAGTTGAGGAAGCAGAAATAAGACTCAGATAAGAGTTACAAGGAAACATATTTCCCTTCAGTATAAGAAATACAGGTGGAGCAAAAGTAGGTTTACAATTGTTCATACGGAAAATAATACAATTATCCTATATAATAAAACCCTAATATGCAAATCAACTGAACAGCAGAATGACCAGTCACTATGACGCACACTGACCACCAGGGGGCAGACGCTCAATGCAGGAGCTGCCCCCTGGTGGTCAGTGCGCTCCCATAAGGGGAGCCTCAGCCAGAAGCTGGGCTCAAGGCTGGCGAGCACAGCCGTGGTGGTGGGAGCCTTCCCCCTCCGGCAGGTGGACATCCCCCAAGGGGTCCCAGACTTCGAGAGGGTGCAGGCCAGGCTGAGCACCCCCCCCCCCCGTGCACGAATGTTGTGCACCGGGCCTCTAGTTAATAAATAATAATACAAGAATAAATTCTGTGTTTCACATATTCACAACTCTAAACCTACTTTTCCCCAACTCTGCATAGTTCTAATATTTAGAGTTGTACACAAAGAAAATTACTTATGAGGAAGGGGATTCATATTGAAGGCTAATCCAGTCTAAATTCTTTTCCCACCTCCATCAATTATGTCCTTTCTCACCTTTGCTTTTACCCAACCTCAGCTTCTCATTGGTGACCATGCATAGCTTTCTCTCATCACTTACATACAGCAAACTTCCCCAGCTTCACATTCCATCAAGTTACTGCCTCTTTCTCCCATCCTCTTTGAAGTCTGACTTTCTGAGGGTGGTATGCACATGTGATCTGCCCTTCATAGCCTTCACTCCTCTGTCAGTCCACTCAGTCTGGCTTCTGCCCCCACAGCCCAAACCCATCTTTGTAATGTCACTGTCGATAAATGTTCTTTGCAATTTCTCTTACATGACACCGTTGACCACATCCTCCTTTTTGAAATCTTCTCTTTGTTTCTGTGGTTTCTCTGACATTGCACTCTCTTGCCACCTGTCTGACTCCTCTGGCCACTCTGTGTGTGTGTGTGTGTGTGTGTTGCTTTGTTTGTTAATCCTCACCCGCGGATATTTTTCCATTGATTTTTAAGGAGAGTATAAGAGAGAGGGAAAGACACAGAGAAACATCTAAGCAAGAGAAACACATTGATTGGTTGCCTCCTGCACACGCCCTGACCAGGGCCTGGGCAGGGGAAGAGCCTGCAACCAAGGTAAGTGCCCTTGACTGGAATTGAACTCGGGACTCTTTGGCCTGCAGGCCGACACTCTATCCACTGAGCCAAACTGGCTAGGGCCTCTGGCCACTCTTCTAAGTCTCCTTTGTGGCCTCTCTCACATCTGATGTTCACTGAGGCTCACTGAGACTCCTGTCCTGGGTCCACTCTTTTCTCATTCTACATGATATTCTTTGCTGTTTTCGTGACTCCAATTGTTCTGACTGCCATTTATACAGTATGAGACCTTACTTCCAGTGTAGCTCTCTCTCGCTTATGAAATTCGTGACTCTATCTCCAAAGACCAATTGGAGGGTGTTATTGGAAAACCCCAGAGTCACCTGAAACTCAATGTAACCAAACTTGAATTCATAGTCTCCCACCTTGGCCCACCCCTCAAATCCTCCTCCTTCAAGTTCCTCATTTCAGAGAATAGTTGGCAGGATGTCATCCTGGTCCCCAGACTCATTCTTGCCAATTCTTCCTAGTCCATCAGTCTGCAAATCCTGAAGACACTCTCCAGATTCATCTAATTTTCTTCTTTCCCATTGATACTGCCTTGATTCAAACCACCAACCTCTGCTTGGATTACTGTAATAAATTTGATTCTAAATGGCATCCTTTTGCTTCCTTCATAAATTCTCTCTATATTATAGCCACAGTGTTCTTTTTAAAAATATATATATTTTATTGATTTTTTACAGAGAGGAGGGGAGAGAGAGAGTTAGAAACATCGATGAGAGAGAAACATCAATCAGCTGCCTCCTGCACGCCCCCTACTGGGGATGTGCCTGCAACCAAGGTACATGCCCTTGACCGGAATCGAACCTGGGACCCTTCAGTCTGCAGGCTGACGCTCTATCCACCAAGCCAAACCAGCTAGGGCCACAGTGTTCTTTAAAGTTTTAAAAAATAATATTATGTTCCTATCTCAACTTCTCTATAATATTCATATGTCCAGCCTCCTTAACCTGGCATTTAGGGCCCTCTATGGTCTGGCCTCTTCTTGCCTCTCCAGCCTTATCTTTTGTCATCCTCTTCCCCCATGTTCTGGTTTGTAGCTACTAGTATATAGCACTAGTGATCCCTGTTACAGCAGTCATCCCCCAAATCCATTCAGTTTTCCCCACTTTATGCACACGTGGTCATTCAGACAGAGTTAGAGAGTCTGGGTCTCTAAATGGTTGGATGATGTGAGCAAGAAATAAGCATTTTACTGTTAACAGTCCTTTGAATTTGGGAATCATTTGTTATAGGAGTCAGCCTACATCACTAACACAGCTATCCACTTCAGAACTATTAAGTGAAAGAGAAATATACTTCTATGGTCTTTAAGTCACTGAATTTGAGCTTTCTTTGTTCCAGAAGCTTAGCTTTACATTAATATACCTTCTTGGACAAGATTGGATACCCTGTGTACTCATCCTGTCTCAGCACTTGCTGCCTGAAATTGTCTCTCTGCCCATACTCCCTCATTAGCTACCAGATAGTAAGGGCTATGCCTTCTACATAATGTATCCACAATATTCGGCATCACTATCCCCAGCATCAGCATCATCATTAACTTCACTAACATTTATTGAATGATTATCATGTACCAGGGACTGTTCTAATTATATATCTAATCATATATACATAATTATACATCTAATTATACATAATATGTAACATAAAACTATTTATATATATGTAATATATATAAACTGTTCTCTCTCTCTCTCTCTCTCTATATATATATATATATATATATATATATATATATATTCATCTATTCCTCAAAATAACCCTTTGATAGTAGGTCCTCTTATTTACCCCATTTTACAGAGGTAGAAATTGGGAAACTGAGAGATTAAGAACCCTCCCTCGTTCACACACCTAGCGAGTGAAAAATCAGGATAGGGCCTGTAGCTTAACCAGTTCACAACATGTTGTAGAGGATGAATAAATCTTTCTTGAACTAATAAAGTAAACCAACTAAGTAAATTCCAGTTGATTGGTTACTGAAGGAATTTTTGCTGTGGGTGACAGATTGGACTACAGAAGTATTTCTCAATTGTCTTTGGTGAAGGCATTTTTAAAATTTCCTATCAATTGTGGCCTGATATTTTGTATAATACAATACCACGTGCTTGGCTTTCACAGCAATATCAAATACATGAACAATTTCTAAACACTCTCCTTTCTGTATTCAATCATCATAGTTCAGTAAAAGATTGTAGACTAGTACCGATCTTTGAATAGCACTGTGAGTTCCACTGGACTACAGGACCCATTGGGTCTTTTCCAACTCTAAGATTATGTAGTCTGCAGCATCATAAACAAGACCCAAAGGGTAAATATCTTCTCTTCTGAGAGTTTACAATGAGCCAGTGGGGCTCTTCTCAAAACTTACCAACCAGCAGAGTGGTATATGCTAAATTCTGTGTGAGAACACCCCCCCCTTCCCCGCAAAAAAAAAAAAAAGATGCAGAATACATGTTTCTCAATCTTAGCATAAATCTAGTAGAGTGGATTTGACTAATACCCCCAAAATATAGGATAGAAGAGTGTGGTTCAGAATGTGCCCTGTAAGAATACAGATGGAAGACCTCATTCAGGTGGCAATTGTTAGGGGATATTTCAAATATGGAATGCTATTCAACAGTTTTCTTAAAGAAATTGAGATTTGCTCATACATATTGAAATTAAAATATATCCAAGAGATTTTTTAAGTACAAAAAGCAGCCAAATGATAGCCAATCTGTGTAAATTATTATTGCCAATTATATATCCAATAAGAAACTTGTATTTGGAATATACAAAGAAGTCTGGAAAATCATTTATGAAAAGATGAATAACTCAATTAAAAAATTGGCAAAGGTTCTAAATATACATTTCTTCTAGGAAAATATAAAAATGGTCATTAAGCACATGAAAATGTGATCAACATCATTAGTCATAAAGGAAATGCAAATCCAAATTACCATGAGATTCCACTTCACAGCCATTAGGATGGTTATAATAAAAAACACAGACAATAACAAGTGGAGAAATTAGAACCCTCACATGTTACTGGTGGGAATATAAAATGGTGCAGCCACTTTAGAAAACAGTCTGGCAGTTCCACAAAATGTTACACATAGAGTTACCACATGACCCAGCAATTCCACTCCTACATACATCTATACTCAAGAGAAATTAAAACATACATCCACACAAATGTTCATAGCAGCATTCATCTTCTTCAAACTGGAACAGTTCCTAAACCTTATATTTTTATTTTTTGTCTTTCATCATTACTTTTAAAGAGTGTGGACCAGTTATTTTATAGACTGCCCCTTGATATGAGTTTGTCTAATGTTTTCTCATGATTCAATTCAAGTAATGCATATCTGGCTGGAATACTAAATAAATGATATGTCTTTCTCTGGGTCTCATATCTGGAGGCACAGGATGCTCATTTGGCCTTACAGGTGATGTTGATTTTGGTTAATTGGTTAAAGTCTGCTTCTTTCACTGTATGGATTTTCCTTTTGTAAATTGTAAGTAATTAATGAGGTGATACTTTGAGACTATGTAAATATACTATTCCTCATTAAGCTCCCTTCCTCCTCAATTCAGCAAGAGAATTAAAAATAAGTTTCACAATTTGTAAAAAAATCTCAAAACTCTTGACACGTACAGAGATTGTTTTGCTTTTTTTGCTACATGCTTATGTTGAAGTTGTCTTAGATTATAGATCCAGCTAGGCAGGAACTGGTCCATGAAGCTTACTTCATACAGAATGCAATGGTGACTTGTGCTCATAACAAATATAAAAAATCCTTTGTAGCAGTGAAAGATGAACTTGGATATTTCAAATATGATGCATCTATCCTATGTAATGCTATGCAACAGTTTTTAAAAATGTTTTTATTGATGTTTTTAGAGAGAGAAGAAGGGAGAGGGAGAGAGAAACATCCATTGGCTGCCTCCTGCACCCCCCTACCCCCCACCACTACTGGGGATTGAGACTGAAACCTCAGCATGTGTGCTGACCAGGAATCAGCCAGAGACCTTTTGGTGCATGGCATGACTCTCAACCAATGGAGTCAAGCCAGCCAGTGTTGCTATGCAACAATTTTAAAAATAGAAATAGTTTTATATATAATGAAATAGAAATATCTCCAAGAAACCCTAAGTGAAAAAAACAGGATATATAAAAGTATGCACAGTATAATCTCATTTTTGTTTTTTTAAAACTGTACTTGTACTTTTACATATTAATGTATGTAAATTTATAGAAACTAGCTGGGAAGAATACACACTAAACTGTTAATAGTAATTACCTTCCTGGAGGCAAATAGGAAATTGGAAAGTTGGTGCTTGGTCTGTGGGGAATAAGACATTCACTTTTTAGTCTAGACACCTCTGTTTTTAGAACAGGAATGTATTTATATTTTACTAAAATATGTATATTTTAAGAACAGAGATTTGCTAAAAGCACCTACATTAGCATTATTTTCAAGATTCTCTTTTTTGATAGTCTGATTACTATTCATATGAATAAAAGGCCTTGCAGATAAATGAAGTCTCCTTTGGCTCCATCTCACTGATATACTAGTACAGTACATATGATATGTATAAGTCATATGTATATTGTGATGTGTATATTTATGAATGTGATATGTATATTATGCTCCCCCCAAATTAAAAACTGAAATGTAATTTTCTACATTTTCCCAATATTCTCACAGTTGGTTATTTAACCAGTAGAGGTTTGAGTTAATCATATACACTTGTCAATACTCTAGCAAACAATAATCTAATTAGCCCCAAAGAACCTTTACTGAATAGACTTTAGACATTTGCTCAGGGAAGTACAGATGTGAGACAGTGAAGAGTTAACAGTTATCTATGGGTCTTTTCTATTGTGATTTACGTAGCATGTTACTTACAGTAGCTGCCATTTTTTACTTGTTCTTTATAGAAATTTAAAAATATATGCAAAAATAGGCTGTACCTCAATGTATCCATCACCTAATTTTCATAATTATCAACTAAGTTACTTTTGTTTCATCTCCACTACAACCACCACCACCACTGATGGGCAGCAATTCTCTGTTGGTCTCTTGTGTTTCTGCGCATCTTGTGAGCAGATACACTGGCTGCCTTGTTATGGATTATCTTTTCATGGATTTTGTACAGCGGACAATCTTGGATAATAAAGATAGTGTCACTCTTCAGAGCAGAGGGCAGATCTGTTTACTGACCAGTATAACAAAGATAATGGCTCCCTCCAGGGCAAGGTCAGGCAGGTTGGCTTACTGCCCATATAAAATATTCAGGTTTGATAAACTCAGGGGTCCCCAGCTGTGATGCAAACTCACTGCTTGCACAACATCCACCTGGGCCACTTGACATTGCCCCATAGGACTTGGAAGGCAGAGGGATCTGTTGTGAACATAAAACTAATGCTGCTTGCTGTTTGGTGAATAATAAAGTCCTTTTTGTCTGACTCAAGAGTTTTATGTCTTCTGCCAACATCCATGAAATTATGGCAGACTAACTTATGAGTTTGCAAGTAGGCTAAAATCTAAGACTTTTCTAAGTGCTCGACACCTACTTCCTCTCTCCCATTTTGAACAAATCCAAGACATTACATTATTTCATCCATAAATATTTTGGCAACTAGAAACTATTTGTAATATTCTTTGAAACCATTATAATTAAAGATGATGGAACTTAATGACACATAAGTGTTTATATATGTATACCAACACCCCAGGAATCAAGCTTGATAACTACAGGCCCATAATCCCTTCCCCCAAAGAAATTCTTGGGCCTGAACATATTTCAAAACCCTGACTTTTCATATTTTAAGGAGGTCATAGAGAACATAAACTATATATTATAGAACATTTCCTGTGGGGCCTAAGGCAGCTTGTAGTAAGCAAACATCGATATTTTTGCCATGAATATTTACACAACATAAGTTAAAGAGAGACTATAAATGACCTCTCTTCAGTTCAGCTCAAATTTTGTCACCAAATAAGTTAACAATCAATTTTTTAGCTTGTCAGAGTTTGGGGATTTCAGAACTTCAGATGAGAACTACAGACCTGAACCTCTTTAATCAAGTTTGTGATTAGGCTCTCATCCTGATAAGCAGAACAATTAAAAAAAACTTTTCTCAGAACTTTTGTTAATAAATTTGGCCTCTTGTAAAAATAGACAGGGTCAAAATGAAGTTCTTTAATGAACTGATAAGATTTCAAATCACATGTACTAATTTGACTATATTGGTGGCATGTGATATTTTATCATGTTTTCATTTCGTAAGCATTAAACATTTCTGAGCTGTCCTGATCAAAGTGGAAAATGAATGATAAAGTCATGTGATGAATTCAGATACACACAAAAAGTCACATACAAAAATTAGAACGCAGATGGTTAACCAAGGATGAATAAAAAGAGGCCTGGACTAGAACAAATCACATCTGGACAGTTAGGCGTTATTTACAGCTGTGCTCAGCCAGCAAGAGTAACAGGGCTCACAGCCTGTACACAAATCACATTCATGAGAGAGAGAAAGCAGGACGCCAAGGAAACCCTTCCCTCCGTTTCCCTGCCAATGAGAGAGTATAGACTGGTAAATTTGAAACTGACATGGATGAGTTTAGAACAGACTATGAGAATGTGGTCCCAGAACACTTAACTGCTCTAAACTAAGACCTACCTCTTTAGGTTCAGTGGATAGCATCTCTTAGTGCAAGGAAGGAATATCAAATTATTTATTGAGCATCCACTATGTATCTGACATTTTGCTGGGTACTTTGTTTTACTATTATCCTAAGAAATCAGTAAAGTTCATGGAGATTAAATAATTAATGAATGACTTTATTTGGACAATCATGTGTTACAATTTGCTAGGTGCCAGGTACTGTTATATGCATTTCAATACATAAATGAATGACACAGGACTTCAACCTTCAGGGAGTTCCCAATTTAGTAGAAGAGGCAGATATATAAGCATATAATTATAGTGTAATTTAAAATGTGTAGCTTTTGTGGCTCAGAATTTAAAAATCAAACTATGTCACTTAGAAAAAATGCATTGCAGGAAAAATGAAGGGAAAGTTTTCATCAATGAGAGCCTGCTGATAACCCATCCTAGTTCCTGAAAACACTAAAATTAAAAGCTTTCTTTTATATTCAAATAGAAAGTAAGATGCCTTCTGAGAATTGGCTTGTGGTCAACAAGAAAGAGGGTCTTTATAACCCTCAAGTAGACAAGGGGATGCTGAACTTATGTCATAAATAGGCAAATTCAAAAAGCTACATACAGAAAGTAGTGTTATAGCTATGGGAGTGGAGAGGATCAGAAAGTCAATATTACTCCCTTATGTAAGTTTTCCTAGCTCATCTTACTCATCTATTCACTCCAAGGATTATCAACCTATAGCTTGAAGAATGTTCCTCTTTATTGGAAAAGAGCATTTACCCAGCTATCACTTCCTGCAAGCTTTCCTGACATTGCAGATTTCTCCAAGATTCCAGACAATATTTTTATCTACTGGATCTTTTGCTTGGCTTGGTAGAGACAACACAGGCTTTGGGTTCATATATCGACTGTCACCCTCTGGGAACTACAGTTTCTCCCTAGCATACAGAATTTTTTATACAACCTAACATTTTAAATAGGAGACAATGACTTGGCAGAGTAGAAAACTCATAAATCATTAGGTAATGGCATCCCATAGTCATTATTTTGAAGAATGTGAAACTGAAAAATGCCCCAAACAATTAAAGTCAGAAATAAATATATGCTCCAGTCACAAGAAAGGAGGTATATTTGTGAAAATGTAATTGAGGTGACAGCAAAAGCAAAAAATAAGATAATTAAATGCAAAATAGTGTAATTATAATCTACAGTCTAGCATACCTCTCTCCTACATCACTACGGATAATTTCTGCATCTACCTTAGATGCTGGCTTTAAAATCAGGTGGTACAGGTCTCAATTTCTCTGCCAGTCCAGATGCTGACCCCCAGTCTCCTCCTACACTCCCCTCTGGAGAGAAAACATGTTAAGTAGGCTTTGATGAGTATGAGGAGGGAAACATCTCCAGGGGAGCCTTGTGCAGCACTGCCCATCAAGGTTGGCTTGGTGGAGCCTCAGGTGGCCAGAAGCCACCTGGAACTGACTGAGTTCCTAGGGTTAGAGAAATACCACAGAGGAGGAGAAGGGCTTCAACTATGTTCCTAATGACAAAGTACACATTTTTAAAAGTTTCATCAGGGATTCTTCCTCAGTGCTCACTTCCCTGAACAACTTTCAGCAACTCTTAGCACTATATACTATTAAAGTATTTATATCATGTAAATTTTCACAATGATTTTTTTCTCCATTCTTATCTTCTTTCCTAATCTTTAAGCTCATTCAGTCATTAATACAGTTTATTTCTCTCTGGGATGCCATGAGTGTGTTGTGATACTTGTCACCAAATAAACAGTCAATGAATGCTTATGGATTAAAGAATTAAGGATTTAAAAATTGGGGTTTAAATTTTCTTGTCTCTCCTATATTTCCATTTTTAGTAGTTCAATCACAGTAGTATGTTATGTTTTTGTACCCTCTGATATTGTTATATATTTTGTCATTTTCTTAAATTCTTATTTATTATTTGTGGTTAGGCTGCTTCGGATACAGTTCCCAATAATTCCCACTTCCTTGTATTCATACTCTTGTGTAACCCCTTCCCCTTGAGTGTAGGTTGGACCTAGTACCAACGGAATACAGTAAAAGTGATGACATCCACTTCCAAGATTAGGTTACAGAACATTGTTACTTGTGTCTTGCTTGGTGCCCCTCTCTCCTTTCTCATGTGTTCCCCCTGAAGAAGCCAGCAGACAAGTTGTGAGATGATCTGTGCAGAAGCGCACATAGCAAGGAACTGAGGGAGGCCTTCTGCCAACGGCTCATGAGGAACTGGGGCCTCAGTCCAACAACTCTCAAGGAACTAAATCCTGCCAATAATTACATGAGTGTGGGCTTGAAAGTGGACCTTGCCCAATTGGGGCCTTCAGATGACTGCAGCCTGTGAGAGACCCTGAAGCAGTGGATGCTGCTAAGCCACAGGCAGATTCCTGACCCACAGAAACTGTGAGATCATAAATGTGTGTTGGAAGCCACTAAGTTTTGGGTAATTTCTTACATAGCCATAGATAACTAATATGTTATCAATCCGTTAGTGTTCACAGATAATAAAACCCCAAAATAGCAAAATGCAGTTTGATTTATTATTAAGCATAATAATTGATTTGTAATGTGTACCAGAAAATTATTCTCTAGGATTCAAAACTGTGTTTTTCATTCCACAAAATGGCTCACACCCCACTTTGTCAAGTTAATTTTGCACTGGATTTGGGTTTTTGAAAAGCAACATTGAAAAAGCCAGGATATTTGTACACATTCATTCCACAAGCATTTATTGGATACATACTGTGTGCCCTGAGTTTGGGGTACAATTTCTCTCTAGTATATATAATTATCTTTGAGTATGGAGGTATACTTTGAATAAGAAGGTTTCCATCCTCAGAAAACTAGTGGGGCAATAGACATCTAAACAAATAATTACTTGCTTTCATTGCAACTGATAGGAACCATAAAAGAATATATGCATTGCAGGCCTATGCTTACTGAGACACGGCAACTAATCCAACTTGAAGAGTGGAGATGTCCTTTAGGGCCTAAGTAGAATCTTCAAGGGTATATAGTCCTCATAGAGATAAAGAGGAACAAGAAGAAGACTTCTGGCCTAGAGGATGAAATAAACCAAGGGATTTATGCAAATAAATTTCCCAGAACATTACCTTGGTCAAATCGGATTAAACATGCTCTCATAAAGTCAAATTTATTTGCTACAAGAAATTTGTGCCTCATTACTATTATGAAAAATAAAAAACAAACGGGGGGAATTCACACAACTGGATGAAAGCAATTAGAAACTAGACATGGGATAATTCCTTAAGCTGTTGAAGCCAGTACCTTAGTTCATAAACTGGACTTGTCATCTCTCCTTTATTTATGATTTTGAAATGAGCTTTAAACTCCCTAAATTAGAAGATAATCAGGGACCTCACAAATTAATGGCCATATAATTTTATTTCTTAAGCACTTAGGCTCTCAGTAAACTTAATAATTACCACAAAGAAGTCCCAAAAAACAGTATCCAAGGTGTATTCAAAACTAAACAAATGCCAGTTTAGACTAAAGATGAGTAAATAAAATAAACTTCTAGAGCGGAATATACAAATTAATGTTTAATTAGATATTAAAAGGGTTACTCAAGTAAGTACATAATATATTTAAACTCAGGTCTCTCAAGATGCAATTTTCCTAGCAAAATGTCTACCTTCTTACACTTCTTGAAAAAAAAAACTCCCCCATTCTCCAAATGAAATACATTTAGAACAAGGAGTCCTTGCTTGATTTCCAACATGGTTTTACTTTTACAGTAGTAATATTTTATAGCCAGCTAGCAATAATCAAGATACCTTCCTCTGTTTGAATTGAACTAAATTCATTAGTTTTAAAGGCTGAGCCACTTAAGCCTGGTTAGAAGCAAGTAAAACGCATAGCCTCATCTATGATATGCCTAATTATTGCTGTGCACCTTGGTAGCTAGTCATGTTCCTTCATGGAAGACTGAATGTGATACAGAGCCACACAAAATCCTCAGATTACGAAGAAAAAGCTGGAGGTGAAGAGGGACAGGATATTGTGGATTCCTCTTTTCTCTAGCCAGGAGCAAGTGGAATTCTAGGATTCCTAAGATTGTTTATGTGCCCCCAAACACACAGAGAACACATCTACACACCTCACATTCTCCAATACCACAGGTCAGCCTTATTACTCCACTATAAAAAGAGTGATGTATTTTAGCTGTGATCTGCTCATTTGGAATTCTATAATCAAAATACCTTTGGACAAACATAATATTTACCATTTAGGCATTCTACTTTGTGTCTGCCGCCTTTTAAATATTGTCTCTTGGAACACTGTTTTGGGGGCCTTTATCCACCATATAATAAGTTCAACTACCTGTAGCTACTATGTTGGAGAGCCCACATTGAGACAGAGATGGCTGGGGATCCCTTTCTGTTTCGGTCCCCAGATGTTTGGATTTTCCCAGTATAGGCACCAGTTACAAGAGTGAAGAAGCCTTTCAAATGGTCTCAACCTCAGCCACTGTAACTGAAATCATCTGAAAGATCTCAAAGGAAACTGCCTGGATTAGCTCCAGTCAACTCCTATATTGGTGAGCAAAACAAGTAATTGTTATTTTTTAAGCCCCCATTCTGGAGTGGTTTGATATCCAGCTATAGATAGCTAGAAGAGTAATTGAATAAGGAGACCATCTGTCTGACTCTTCGGTTATTGCACAATTCTCCTGATCATCTCAAAGATATGAACTGTTCACTTTAGCTGCATGTTGAGCCTACCAAGACAACCTTACCAGAGAGAAGGAGTGTTCTCAGGTTAAAGATGAATGTAGCTGCACTCAGCCTCCCAAAAACATGAGTGCCTGTGTTTATTCAATACAGCATCACATGCGCAGTCTAGCTGGTATTTCACCTTGGATTCCATGATTTTACTTCCAGACATACAGTTGTTCTGAAACATTCTTCAGTTATAGCCCTTCCAGCCCATGCTCTTGACAGGAACACACACTTCCAAGTCTTTTCATCTGTTTATTACAGCCTACTTGAACTATTGCCAGACTTGAATTGGCAATGCAATCTGGGAACACATTCTAAAACTATTACTTCATTTTAAAAAATGCACACTGTTTTAGCTTTTAAGAAAATATCCCAAATCAAAAATTAATCAACTAGCTCAAGGAAGTGTATTTCTCAGCTTCCAGAAAGTGTTCATATATTCTATGAGAGTTTAAGGTTACATTGCATGCATGAAGAATTACTTTTGCTTCAAAAAAGAATTTCTTTTACAAACCAGGGTATTGAGCACAAGCGCGCGCGCGCACACACACACACACACACACACACACACACGAATATATTTGTGTATTTGTGGACACAATTTAACAAAAAAGAAAACTCACTTTCTTAAAAGGCAAACAGAAGCTGTGCCAAATTTCCCTCCAGCTAACCACATAAAAGAAAAAGATGCACATTAACCGAATTGATAGATGGTGTGTTATCAGTGGAAAAATCAAGGCTTGATCAGTAAATTTTCCCAGCAGGATCAATCCAATGTGAAGCAGCAGGAATCTTGCAAGCTCAAGGGATCACTGCAGAGGCATGAAGCTAACTGCTATAAATGGAAGGCTGTTTTCCTGTACAGATCTCTTTGAGGAGATGAGGGATAATGCTATAGAAAGAAGCACTATAGTTAAGAGAAAAGTTTCATTTTTATGTTTGTGTTTAAAAACAAATTTTCCAAAGCGTTTTTGAAGTAAATAAATGTGTCTCTCATTGTGGTACAATCTCAGCCTGTTAATGTCATGTTTATAAAGACAATCTGGCATATAAGGAAGAGTAGGCCTTCAAAACAGAAGGACTTTCTGCTTCCTTGCTTCTGCTATCCACCAGCTATGTGAACTCAACATACATTACATAAGCTCTCTGATCCTTGATTCTTTTCAGTAAAATGAGGATTATAATGCACATGATTGTAGTAGGTGTTAAATGGGATAATACTATAAGTTGCCAGAGTAAACTAGGCATTAAATTATTAATTATATAAATTAAATATTAACATAATTGCTAAAATATTTCTTATTATATTTTTCAATTTTGGAATATTACCTTCATATTATTAATAATAATATATATTATTTAAATGATTTTTTGTAACTCTCAGGTCAAAAAGTCAGGAGATCTGTTTCTAATCTAAATCCTGCTCTTTATGCAATATATGATCTGGGCATGACGCTTTCTACTTATTTATGAGCTTCAGATCCCTTTTTGCTAAAAAAATAAATAAAGGGTATCTATTTTCTGATATTATCTCTCCGGACACAAACATTTTAGCAATTTGATGACTCTAAGTTCATCTGAGTCTAATTTATTTTCTTTGTCTAAGAGGTCGCCTTAAGCAACAAAAGCAAAAATAAACAAATGGGACTACATCAAACTGAAAAGCTTCTGCACAGCAAAGGAAACCATCAACTAAATGAAAAGGCAACCTATGGAATGGGAGAAGATATTTGCAAATCATATATCTGATAAGGGGCTAATGTCCAAAATATATAAAGAACTCATACAGCTCAATAGCAAAAACACGACAGAACAAAAACCTCAAAAAGCCCCAAATAAAAAACAAGCAAACAATCCAATTGAAAAATGGACAGAAGATCCAAATAGACATTTCTCCAAAGAACATATAGAGATGGCCAATAGGTACATGAAAAGATGCTCAACATCACAATTCATCAGGGAAATGCAAATCAAAACCACAATGAGATGTCAACTCACACTTGTCAGAATGGCTATTATTAAAAAGTCAAGAAATAACAAGTATTGGCCAGGATATGGAGAGAAGGGAATCCTTGTTCACTGTTGGTGAAAATGTAAATTGGTGTAGCCACTATGGAAAACAGTATGGAATTGCCTCAAAACATTAAAAATAGAACTATATATGATCCAGTAATTCCACTTCTGGGTATTTATTAGTATCTAAAGAAAATGAAAACATTAATTCAAAAGATATATGCACCCCCATGTTCACTACAGCGTTATATGATAACAAGACATGGATAAAAACCTAAATGTTCATCAATAGATGAATAGCTAGCTAAAGAAAATGTGGGCAGTCACATTTGTAATATCTTAATAAAGGGGAAATAAATTTAAAAAAAGCAAATGTGGGGTGTGTGTACACACACACACACACACACACACACACACAAAATGAACATAAAAAGAAGGAAATCTTGCCATTTGTGACAACATGGATGGATCTTGATGGCATTATGCTAAATGAAATAAGTTAGACATAGAAAGACAAATACCATATAATCTCATTTATATATGGAATAAAAAAAATAATAGGTGTCAAACCCATTGGATCTCAATGCTCAACCCTCAGCTCACACTCAGTTCCTAAGCAGTAAGAACATCGTGAAGAAAAACAATTCCAGGTACCAGAACACTTTCTATTTTCAGCTTTAATTGGAGGCAGATTCATTGTAAGGCAACTTAAGCCCTTGTTTATCACACAAAATGTACCACGAAATTGATGACCACTTTTGGAAAAAAACGTTTTGGAGGCCATGAAATACTGAAATGAAGACTTAATATCCCTTTCTTACACTCCATTCTAATTATTCACTACTTTAAAACTTTCTCTAATCTCAGATCTTAAAAACGACAAATGACTTCTAAAGCACGTAAGCCAGAAAATTAGTAAAAGCAATTTTGTCTTTTCTTCAGTTCCATAATGTTCATAAGGATGAAATTTATCAAATCAGCTCTTTCTCTCCTCTGAAAAATCAATCATCAGTTTAATAATGGATGGACTCTGAATACACTCTTCCCATAGATGCTGCAGTTGAGAGCAGCCCAGATGCAGAGGAAGGCCACAAATGAGAACTATGCACAAGCATGATGTAGCACCTGATACATCACCTGTCAATTGCCAAAGCACGAAAGCCCTGTAATCCATTCTTGGAGAGGCCCTCAGGACATTACTCACAGCTTATTTTCTCACAAACCTGACATCTTTGATCATCGGACTTCTCGGACCTCAGAGATTTGAAGTTGAAGAAACTTCCGAGAACCCAGTGTACTATTAAGAGCAGTATCAGTTTATACCTGACAGCCCAGCCTGCTGCCTTGTATAAGTGGTTCTTAATATTAGCCTAAAAGTTTGAAAAGAAAAATCCTACTGACTTGTACTTCAGCAAAGTGATTAAGGTTCCTAAATTATCACTCTGTGGCATCAAGGAAAGGCCTTTTGATCTCATTATCTCCTGTGTGATAGAAGGAAAATATATGATACATTTTAGAAATATTCATAACAAAAAGCTTTAAAAACTGCAATCTTCAGTCGCTAGAACATTTACCAATATGAAATGTTATTCCTTAAAAATGTGGTCTTGCTGTAATTCTATATTTTAAGGCAGTAACATGTGGAATGCCTACTGAGTACAAAGCATTTAAAGACTCATAAAGCAAAAGAGGGGATATTGTTGTTGTGCTGCTCAGATCCCTTTACTCGGTCCATACATTCATCCCCAGATGCTGTGAGTGTTTGGCTGTTAAATATCTCTCTCCCTTCCTCTCTGTAAAAAATCAATAAAATATATTTTAAAAAATAAAATAAAAGGAAATATTTAAAAAATGTGGTATTGCTGTAATTCTATATTTTAAGGCAGTAACATATGGAATGCCTACTGAGTACAAAGCATTTAAAGACTCATAAAGCAAAAGAGGGGATATTGTTTTTGTGCTGCTCAGATCCCTTTACTCGGTCCATACATACATCCCCAGATGCTGTGAGTGTTTGGCTGTTAAAGGCCTTCAATGGCCTTCTTCTCTAGAAAATTGTCCTGGTCTGATTGGGAGCTGTGTCACTGAGGAGGTCATTCCCTGCAAGAGGTGGCTTATTTCCATTAAATTAGTGACAAGAGTATATAAAAGCCCTCCCATTCCCATATTTGTCTACAGATGGAACCAGCTCTGTAGTGCAATTTATGCTCTAGAGCAGTGATGGCAAACCTATAGCACCCGTGTCAGAGGTGACACACGAACTCATTTTTTTGGGTTGATTTTTCTTTGTTAAATGGCATTTAAATATATAAAATAAATATCAAAAATATAAATCTTTGTTTTACTATGGTTGCAAATGTCAAAAAAATTTCTATATGTGACACGGCACCAGAGTTAAGTTAGGGTTTTTCAAAATGCTGACACGCCGAGCTCAAAAGGTTCGCCATCACTGTCCTAGGGGCTGCCACAGATCAGGCTGAAACAGTCTCCAGCTCAGATCACATCCTTACTGACTCCTTCCCTTGTCCTGACCCACTCCCCTCAACCTCCTCCTGAGAAGAACATTTCCTCTATAAGGTATTTGGGGGGAGGAATCCACATTTCAGGGTCTACTTCCAAAGTATCTAACTAAGAAAAACTTCCATCCTTTTCCTAAGAATAGAAGCTATATAGCCCTGGCCGGGTGGCTCAGTTGGTTGAAGTGTCATCCATGCACCAAAGGTTGTGGGTTCAGGGCATATATGGGAGGCAACCAATCCATGTTTCTTTCTCTCTCCCTCTCTCCCTCAATCCCTCCCTCTCTCTTTTTCTTCCCCCTCCCTTCCTTTCTCTCTAAAATCAATAGAAAATATCCTCATATTGTAATATTTTAATATAAATGTAGTTGATGAGCACTTATGCTCATTTTATAGCACACTATGAGTTTACTAATAGGATAAGTAACTAGGGGGAGAAACCAATATGCATATCAATACATGTACTTTATGGCCTGAAAGCTTAATAAAGTGCCTTGTCATTAGCAAAGGGATTTTTCATGTTAGAAAATTGGCTGAGAATGTTATAATTTGGGGGACTTGCTTGTAATCATATGTCTAGGATGAAGAACCAATGGCATGACCAAATAGAATAATTCACCTTTTTGAGCCATTATAACAAAGCATGCATTGAGTGGTTTTATGACATTCTCACCAGGCCATTATTTTTAAAGGGACTGATTCAGAAAATTTGCTAGTGATATATAAGAAGTATTATCTAGTCAAAAATTGCATGGTATTTTCCAGGGCCAACTTAAACCACTGTTAACAAACAAACAGAAAAATCTACTACAATATTGAATCTCTGAAGTCTAATTTCAACTATTTTGTGAACAGTTAAGAAATAATGACCTCAGTTATTTTCCTGTCATTGCTTTAACAAGGACCCAAATTAGCAGCACTTCTTACAATCCGTGACTTTTTAAGATAGTGTACTGATGTTCTAAAGACAGTAAAGAGCACACATGTTGTCATCCTGTCAACTCATAGCTACAAGCTTATTAATTAAAAAATCTCTATAGAATTAATCAAAAAAGTTCAAGTCACTAAAAGGAAACAAAACAAACTTATTTTCCTATGTACCATTTTCAATGAACACATCAAATATTTTGAAAGATACTCTGAATAATTGAAAATGATTCCTTTCACAGGAATCTGTTTCTTCTTTGGTTCATGGTGATATTATCCCAATTAATTTATTTTTCTTCAAATCCTTACCCAAGGATATTTTTTCCGTTGACTTTTTTTTTTTTTAGAGAGTGGAAGGTTGGGGGAGAGAAACTTCGATGTGAGAGAGACAGATCGATTGGTTGCCTCCTACAACACCGCCGGGGATGGAGCCTGCAACCGAGGTATGTGCCCTTGACCGGAGTCAAACCTGGGACCTTTCAGTCATGGGAAGATGCTCTAACCATTGATCCAAACTGGTTAGGGCTCCCAATGAAATTTTTTAATGGGGCTCAAATAAGTACAAAGAATATACAATATATTGTTGCACGGTCATTTTTTAATCATGTACTGGTGAGTACTTATTTGCAAGTGTTTATTGACAAAATTGGGTCAAAACCATTATGAAATAGTAGAAAGAGTTATTGCAGTCAGAAGACCCAAGCTAATCATTTTTCTACATTCATTGCATCTGAGCCTCCTCTGGAAAACAGAGATAGTATTTCTAGCTTGGCTTTACTTAATGTGGAAATCCTAAGTCAAAGAAAAAGAGCAACCTACTTTTGATCATGGCTGTGGCGGTGTAGAAATATGTCCACGAATTATTTGACACTCCTCCCTTCAAAAAATAGAACCTAATTCCTCTCCCCTTAAATTGGGCTATATTTAGTGAATCACGTCCAATGAATAGAATGGTAGAAGTGGCAGTCTATGACATCTGAGATTAGGATAAAAAGGCATTGTACTTACTCCTTGCTCTCTTCCTTTGATTATGTACTCTGGGTAGAATTGTGTAGACACTCTAGCAGCCCCATGAAGAAGCCTTCATGGCAAGAAACTGGGACCCCATGCCAACAACCAACAAGGAAATGAGGCCTTCTTCCTATAGTCATTGCCTGACCTTGGAATTGGCTCATCCTACCCAAGTCAAGCCTTCAGATACTGCAGCCCATGTCTTAATTGCAACCTCATGAGAGAACTTGAGCCAAACACATCCAGCTAAACCACTCCTGAATTTCTGACCCACAGAAATTGAGAAGTAATAAATGTTTGTTGTTTTAGGTCAATATGTTTTGGGGTGATTGTTATGTAGAAATAGGTAGCTAGTTCTCTGGCCTAACTGGGAAAATTCAGCTACAAGGACGAGTACAATATGATTCTCCTTTTAAGTATACATGGAAAGCTTCCAAATAAATTTAGAAAGAAATGAGAGCTTTACCCTAGCCAGTTTGGCTCAGTGGATAGAGCATCAGCCTGAAGGGTCCCAGGTTCGATTCTGGTCAAGGACACATGCCCAGGTTGCAGGCTCAATCCTCAGTAGGGGGCGTGCAGGAGGCCGCCGATCAATGATTCTCTCTCATCACTGATGTTTCTATATCTCCCTCTCCCTTCCTCTCTGAAATCAATAAAAATATATTTTTTAAAAAGAAACAAGAGCTTTGATTTAGAAGCTTAAAATAAAATTATCTTAAAGCTTCTATATATTCTGAATGATGACACAGTTAGAAGAAACTGCAAATTTTTTTATCAGTCACAATGAAGGCTCTGTAGCCCACAGAAGACACTATGAGAAACAACGAAGCAGCTTTCTAGGTGGAGACTGGTCACACATGTGGGAACACTTCATAAGCATCCTTAAACTCAGGCTGAGATTCATCATTTCAGGTTTAAAGAAAATCTTGGTTAAGCCTACAGATACCGTATTAAAAACCTATATCATAACTATGCTGTTCCTCCACTAAATCTATGTTTACCAAAATTATTTAAAAGGACCAAAGCTGTAGACGACGGCAGTTAAGCCTAAAGCAGTAGTCCTCAAAGTGGGGTTATATAAAGACTTTCCAAGGCATATATAGGCATGAATAGCTTTGAGGAAATCAAATTCAACTCAACTTCTCTCCTAAAAGTGATCTGGTCTTCTTTCCTATCTCTCCTTTCACAAGCATCCTATCTCATGTTTTAAAGGAAGGCATATTTCTTTGAATTTCCAAATACTATTATTATGCCTTGCCCCAGAGTATGAAAACTGCAGGAGCACCAAACAAAGGGATAGTTTAAAATATTGGTGCTTGCAAATTTCATTTATTTAAATCATCATAAGCTCACAGTAGGACGTCTCTCTTATCTTATACTTATATTTTAAATTAAATGACAAGCATAGGAAGACTCATGTTGAGATATTCTCTATTGAAAAAAATACTGTAGTATGGAAAAGGGATTGTGAGATTGATAAAAAAAATTATTTAGTAATCTCACCTCTCAATTCTGTGGACTGTTGTAAAATAATGCATTGCTCCTGAGGATAAACACTGTAAGGCTTGCTGAACAAAGAAATGAAATAAGTGTCTTAGGATATCATTTATTCCTTTACTTTTTAAAAAGAAAGTATCATTTATTTATAAAAATATCCAGATGAAAGCTAAAAATATTAAGGAAAAGGTACTGTCATTAAAGCAGATTTTGAAAACCTTTTACATGTTAGTTTTCCTCTCTTGAAAATACTGTATGATTTAGATAAGGTTATGAATCTGAGAGCACAGTTTACTCTTTTTTAAATTGTATTTTTTTCTTTTTTATTGAATTTATTGGTTAATCAAATTATATAGGTCTCAGGTGTACATCACCATTTATCCCCCCATATAATCTCCTACCTCCCCGCCTCCTTCACAGGTCATTCTTGTTTTTTAAAATATATGTTTTATTGATTTCAGAGAGGAAGGGAAAGGGAGAGAGATAGAAACATCAATGATGAGAGAGAATCATTGATTAGCTGCCTCCTGCATGCCCCCTATTGGGGATCGAGCCCACAACCTGGGCATGTGCCCTTGACCAGACTAGAACCTGGGACCCTTCAGTCCAAAGGCTGATGCTCTATCCACTGAGCCAAACCAGCTAGGGCCACAGGTCATTCTTTACACAAGTGTTTGCTGAGTAGCTTCTATTTACCAGGCATTGTTTTAAATTCTCAGATACAATGGTGTATAAAATGAACAAAAATCTATACTCTCATAGAGCTTACAGAAAGGAAAGACAAACAATACATAAAATAAGAAAATGGCATAGTACATTAAAAAGTTATGTATATAAGAACTAAGTGGGAGAATCAAGATGGTGGCATAGGCAAATGCCTGTACTCGCTGCCTCCTACAACCACATCAAAATTACAACTAAAATACAGAACAACCATCATCCAGAACCGCTGGAAAGCTGGCTGAATGGAAGTCCTACAACGAGAGAAGTAAAGAAGAAAGCACACTGAGACTGGGAGGAGGTGCGGAGGCGTGGAACGGGCTGGTCCGGCACCCACATGTGCCGCTTTTTTTATTGGAAGGGAGATGGCCTCTGTCAAGGCTGCCCAAAGGACCAAGGGGTCCCAGCTCCACATCAGATGCCCCGCCCAGGGTCCCAGAGCTGGGAGAAGAAGTCCCTTTGGGCAGTAAGAACTATGGACTGTAAAAACCAGTGTGGATTGGGGCTGAGTGACACACAGGCTGCTGGAGACCCAGCAGCTTCTCCTAAAAGGCAGGCACCACAAACTGTACTTACAAGCTCCTGCTTCCTCTGAGCTCTAGTGACGGGCGAGGCTCTGGGGGACCCAGACATACATGAGAAGGAGAGGAGGAACTGGACTAGACTGGCATCAGGGCAGGAACCCAGGGTGTGGCTTTCTTCCAGACTGAGGTGCTCGCAGGAGTCGTCATTGTTCCTGTCCTGGGACCTCCCTGGTTGCAGGGCTGACTGGCAGCCATTTGTTTGCTCCACCCTGGTGATTCCCTAAGACCCCACCCCACCAATTTACAACCCCACCGAAGCTGTGGGCAGCAGTTTTTGCATATGAATGGCCTATCCTTTCTCAGGCTAAAAACCTGTCAAACAAGCTGCAGCTGGGTCAGGGAGCACCAACCCTGTCAATAAAAGGCCCAAGACCCAGCACCAGCCTGCCTTGCTTCACAGCTGGGCCTCATCTGGGCACTTCCAAACTCAATACAAAGAAGAGGAATCTGCAGATCTCTCTGCAGCTCCTGCTGGGGTGGCCCCAGGCAGTGGCTGACTTTGCACCTCCCTGGAGACCCAAGAGCCAGTGTACCAGGTGGTCAGTGTCAGACCATACCAGATTACAACTCTTTACATTTATAAGTGACACACTCAAAGGGCAGACTCAGTGAGCACCAAAGCCCCACTGAAGCAAGTCCTGCTCCACAGGGTGTCTCCTGCATAGCAGCTCTCCCATTGTAGTCACAGCTGGTTCTCACAGCCAATTAGCCTGGAGGTCAATTCCTCCCAGCAACACCAACAGCAATCAAGTCTCAACTACAACAAGACTGTGCTCACAGCCCACAGAGTGGTGCACCTAGAGCATCCAGCTCAGGTGACTGGGAAGTCTGAGCACTGGGCCCTATAGAACAACTACACAAGGCCACTCTATCAACTCAAGGAGACTTAGCAGCTCTACCAAATACATAGAAACAAACACAGGGAAGCAGCCAAAATGCAGAGACAAAGAAACATGTCACAAATAAAAGAAATGGAAGAAAGCAAACTACTGGATATAGAATTCAAAACCAGTTATAAGATTACTCAAGAATCTCCTAGAAACCTCCAAGGGACTTAGTGAGACTTTCAAGGATCTTAGTGAAAGTGCCAAAAAATGGAAAAGGAACCATCAGAAATTAAGCATACACTGACTGAAATAAAGAATAATATACAGGAATTCAACAGTAACCTAGAGGATCCCAAGAATCAAATCAATAATTTGAAATATGAGGAAGCAAAAAACACCCAACCAGAGAGCCTAAAGAAAAAGAATCCAAAAATATGAAGATAGTGTAAGAAGTCTCTGGGACACTTCAAGCATACCAATATCCAAATTATGGGGGTGCCAGAAGAAGAGAGAGAGTGAGATATTGAAAACCTATTTGAAGAAATAATGACAGAAAACTTCCCCTACCTGGTGAAAGAAATAGACTTACATATCCAGGAAGCACAGAGAACCCCAAACAAGAGGACCACACCAAGACACGTCATAATTAAAATGCCAAGGGCAAAAGACGAAGAGAGAATCTTAAAAGCAGTAAGATAAAAGGAGTTAGGTACCTATAAGGGAGTGCCCACACAACTGTCAGCTGATTTCTCAACAGAAACTATGCAGGCCAGGAGGGAGTGGCAAGAAATATTCAAAGTGGTGAATAGCAAGTACCTACAACCAAGATTACTCTACCCAGCAAAACTATCATTTAGAATTGAAGATCAGATAAAGAGCTCCACAGACAAGAAAAACCTAAAGGAGTTCATCACCATCAAACCAGTATTATATGAAGGTATTCTTTAAGAAGAGGAAGAAGAAGAAAAAGGTAAAGATAAAATATGAACAACGAAGTGGCAACAAATACATATCTATCAACAATTGAATCTAAACAAATCAAACGAATAAAAAAATCTGATGAACAGGAAAAAAGTTATAAATATATCCCTAGCTGGTTTAGCTCAGTGGATAGAGTATTGGCCTATGGACTGAAAGGTCCAGGCTCGATTCCAGCCATGGGCACATGTTTGGGTTGCAGGTTCGATCCCCAGTAGGGGACGTGCAACAGGCAGCATATCAATGATTCTCTCATCATTGATGTATCTATCTCTCTCTCCCTTTGTCTCTGAAATCAATAAAAAATATTTTTTAAAAAGTTATAAGTATATAGAGAACAATAAAAAAGAAAGAAGCACAGAGGGCATTGGAAATTTTAAATTAGGTGATCACGAATGGCTCCATGTAGAAGATGACACTTGCACAAAGACTTGAAGGAAATGAGAAGCAAGACTTGTGAATATTTGGGGGAAAGTGTGCTGAGCAGGGGAGGAGAAGAATGTACAAAAGCCCTAGGGAAAAGTATGCTTGGCCTGCTCAAGGAACAGAAAGGAGCCAGTGTGCAGAGCAGTAGAGGGAGAGTAGGAGAACAAGAGGAGATAGGGGTAGTAGTACAGTGCCAGACCATATAGAACTTTATGAGCCTCTGCAAGGATTTTTGACTTTTGCACTGGGTGAGGGTTTGTGGAGTGACACAATCTGATTTACTTTAAGTGGCATAGTAGCTACTCCAGTGAAAACAGACTATACGGAGCAAGGGTAGAAGCAAAAAATACAGTAAGGCAGTTAGTACAATAATCCAGAGACTGTGGGCACTTGGTCCAAAATGGTAGCCAAGGAAGTGATAAGAAAAAGTGAGATTCTGGATATATTCTGCAGGTCAAGCTAATAGGACTTGATAGATTTGATTTAGGGTGTGAAATAAAATAGCCCTATGTTTATTAGAAAAATTAAATTCATAGTTAAAAAGCTTTCTGGAAAGGAAACTCCAGACTCAGATGGTTTCACTTGTAACTGCTATCACATGTTTATGGAAGAAATCACAACGATCTTACCAAAACACTTTCAAAAAATGAAGAATGAGAGAACACTGTCCAATTCATTTTGTGTGGTCAGCATCACCCTAATTCTAAAACCTAATAAAGGCAGTCCAAAAAAGAAGTTTATAGATTAATAACCTTCATGAACATAGATACAAAAATATCCTTAACAAAATATTAGCAAATGGAATCCAACAATATATCAAAAGGATAATACATATTGAGCAAGTAGGGTTTATCTCAGGGATGCAAGGCTGCTTAACATTTAAAGATGAATCAAGATAATTCACCATATTAACAGAATAAAGGAGAAAAACTATATGATAATTTGAATAGGTAAAATTGTCTATATTTGTTATTGACATAACTATATACAAAAATCTAAAGAACCACAATATAAATGCTAAAGCTAGAAGTGAATTTGGCAAAGTCACAAGATACAATATTAATTCTAAAAATCAAGTCATTTCACCAAAAATTGGAAAATGTAATTTAAAATTAATTCTATGTATAGCATCAAAATCATGGAATAATTCTAACAATATTATGTTATAACATAACATATAACAATAAATCTAACAAAAGACTCCTAAGATCTTTGCATTTAAAAGTATAAAACATTGTTGAGAAAAAATTTTTTAGATCTAAATAAGTGTTGACATGTATCACAGATTGAAGATGCAATATTATTAAGATATCAGTTTTCCCCAAATTAATCTATAGATACAAAGCAATTCCAATCAAACTCACAGCAGAGATTTTTGTAGAAATTGACAAGCTTCCCTAGCCAGTTTCAGTGGATAGAGCGTCAGCCTGCGGACTGAAGAGTCCCAGGTTAGATTCCATAGATTCCTGTCAAGGGCACGTGCCCGGGGTTGAGGGCTCGATCCCCAGTAGGAGGTGTGCAGGAGGCAGCCAATCATTGATTCTCTCTCATTGATGTTTCTCTCTCTCTCTCTCTCTCTCTCTCTCTCTCTCTCCCTCTCCCTTCCTCTCTGACTCTCAGCAGAGATTTTTGTAGAAATTGACAAGCTGCCCTAGCCGGTTTGGCTCAGTGGATAGAACGTCAGCCTGCGGACTGAAGAGTCCCAGGTTAGATACCATAGATTCCGGTCAAGGGCACATGCCCAGGGTTGCGGGCTCGATCCCCAGTAGGGGGTGTGCAGGAGGCAGCCAATCTTTGATTCTCTCTCATTGATGTTTCTATCTCTCTCTCTCCCTCTCCCTTCCTCTCTGAAGTCAATAAAAATATATATAAAAGAAATTGACAAGCTAAGTCTAGAGTTACATGAAAAAATCACATAACACAGAATAGCCAAAACAACTTTGAAAAAAATAAAACAGGAGAACTTACACTATCTGACTTCATGACTTACTATATGCTAAAATTATCAAGAAAATGTAGTACTGACATAATGATTGACAATTAGATAATAGAACTAAATAAGACCCTGAAATTTATTCCCAATTATATGGTCATCTGATGTTTTTTTATAATACCAAAGGAATTCAAAAGGACAAGAACAGTCTTTTAAACAGACACTGCTATAATAATTGCATAGCCATCTGGAAAAGAAGAAGAAATCACATCAACTCCCTACCTCACAAAAATTAATTTGAGATATATCCTGGACCTAAACATAAAAGTTGCTCTAAAATTCAGAGGACTGGTATCAGGATATGTAAATAACTCCTAAAATTTAATAATAAAGAACTAAAATATTTTAAAAGTGGGCAAAATATTTCAATAGGTACTTCACAAAAGAATATATACTAATGGCTAAAAAAGCACATGAAAAAGTACTTGACATCATTAGTCATTATGGAAATGCAAATTAAAAACCTAATGATCTACTGCCTCTGAACAACTAACGTTTTCACTTTTTGTAATCCTGCCACATGTATGAAACAGAAATAAAAAAAAATCTCTACTGACACAGTTGTGTTTTCAAATAGTTTAGTTTCTTTATGTAGTGTTTTATTTACTGTATAAGAATCATAGAATGTTTTCTAATTAAAAAAATACTACTTCGTGAACAAAAACAATGAATTAATACACATCCATGAGTATAGCTAAAATTTAAAAGGCTGACACCACCAAATGTTGGCAAGTATTTGGGACAATTAGAACTCTCATATATTGTTGGTATGACTGTAAAAGTGTTCAACCCATCAGGCAAATGGTCTAACAGTTTCTTATAAAACTGAACATATACCTATGCTATTGAGCAATTCCTCCTAGATATTACCAACGACAAATGAAGCTATATGTTCACAGAAAGACTTGTACACAAATTTTATGGCAACTTTATTTATTTATTTTTAAATGCTCACCCAAGAATATGTTTTTATTGATTTTTAGAGAGAGGAAGAAAGAGAGAAAAAATGATGTAAGAGAGAAACATCAATCGGTTGCCTCTTCCATTTACTTTGAAATGAATCACAAAATAAGATGAGTTGATATAGATGATAAAGCAAGTACAGTAAAATATAAATGGTAAGATTTAGGTGCTGGTATAAAATATTCAGCATAAATTTTTTTCAACTTTGCATTATATTTAACATTTTTCACAGTAAAACAATATTTAAAGTTAAAAATATATCATAGTAATGTTGACATCCTTTCAAGGTAAAAAATTTCCCAAAAAGTACAATACTTGTATATTGATCTGGATCTCAATATAAAATAATTAGGTCTGATTCATCAGGAACTCATTCAAACATTTAACAATTATTTATTGAATATTTACTATGTGCCAGGCACTTGAAAGAAAGTGAAAATGCAGAACAGTCCACTCAGTACTTATCTACTTCTACCCACAGTAACCTACTTGGAAAGGGATGCTTTGGGGGAAATGAGGTATGACAAGAGAGCCATTCTCAGAGTTATTTTTTGGTGTTATATTTTGCTCATTAAAGAAGCCATTTTCAACATGGAAAATTAATGCTGTTAAAAAATAATTTCACAAATGCCAGTGTTAATTTTAAATTGTTCCTTGAACATGTTTTCAATTTTGGAAGCAGAAAAATTAAGACTTAAGGAAAGAGAGGGCTTCACTAACATAACATGATTTTTTAAATGTTGGTATGATGCTGCAGGTCGAGGGACCTCCACATGTCATTTCCTCACAAGAAGCTATTATGCACAGTGCTTGAAAAGGGCTGGAGGACCTAGCAACAGAAGGGGAAAAAAGGTTTCCAAGGCGAGAGGGCTGCTTGTTTCAAAGCTAAACCTCAAATTGCCACGGCTCGAGGTCTTGACCAGGAAAATGAACAACCAACAGTGCCTCAGCCTAATAACAGGTCTTGTTTCCCTGAATGACACTGGAGTTATTAGACACATTTTTAAATACACGATTTTCCAGTGCAATTCAAGTTATATATTGAGGTGGAACACAAACACTGATAAATGTGTCTGTATGTAAATATATTCTGTTCCATGAATCTGCTGGTTCTCTCAGACATAAAAGCAAAGTTTTAGGCTGGGGATCATAAATAATCCCAGTTATATACTGCTCTAATTCACATTATAGCACTAAATGGGACCCTGAATAATTTAGATGTTAGGAAACATGGTTGAAGAGTGAGAAAAGAGGCTAAAAAATGTGCTAACCAGAAAATTTGAAGCCCTGCCTGACACTCACTCTCAAATAGCATTGGGTGCTTTGAAATGCACTTAGGCTTCATGATTCAGTTTCCCCTTCTTTTTTCTTAGAGACTATCCTACTTCCTGTTTTGTCCAAATTAGTCATCAAAGCTTCTATTCTTTGAAAACCTTGCAGAAGTATCTTCAGTTCCTTCCAGGGCCAGGAGGAAAAGTGTCTTGAATTTTATCTTCTTCATCTTTCCTTTGATCTCCCCTCTCCTACTTAAGAATCAGGTAGCTTTGAAGGGGGGAAAGTCACAGGAGGGGCTATTTTATAGATAGAAATGGAACTGGGGTGAGACACTTGTTAGTGTTTGCCTAAGATGTGAAGGATGGGTGGGGTGAGTATCACTTGTGGATTCTCTAAATTGGAACTTTGAGTATTTCGTCATGTAGGCGTTGAAGCCACATCCTTATTTTCTCTATCCTGCTTCGACAAAACACTGCCCAGTGTCTACAGCATGAGCCCAGAAGTCAGCTTCCCTCTCTTTCTCTTTCCCTCTTTCAACTCACAAAAGCGCCTGCCAACAGACCAAGGAAAAAATAATTAAAGTAGACCGTTCTTGTGCCCTGATAAAATATAACCCACCCCCATGAGTGCACACACGAATGCTTTTCCTGTTTGTCCCAAGGGCTTCCCCACATTACTGGCTCTAGCATGTGAGACCATAAATAAGGAGATGCTGCTCCATGAGACAAAAGCAAAAAGCAGGCTCAGAATTAAATTTTTCCTTTTACTTTAATCTGATTCTTAAATATCTATCTGCGCTGGTCACTCATAGTCTTGAGACTTGGTGTCTGAAGTCCTAGGATAATAGGACATAGGACAAAGCTATAGGACAAATACTGTTCATCTTTCCCAATCCCCACCCTGCAATTCACATCCTAAAACTGACGCAGGCAACAGGTCCTTATTTTATCCACTGCTCTCATTTTTCTAGTTGGCTTTTTTGAGATTCCCTTAACAGGAAGAAAGTATCTCTCATATTCAGTCTTGCCCCAAAGCATTTGTAGACTAAATTCACTAGCTTTCCCCTACATCTTAATTTAGCTATTGAGCCAATCCAACCCTCTTTATGTTACCATTAGTCCTTGCTTACGCCACTGTCAGTATTTTTCCAATTTTTATGTGGAAATCTATGGGTTTTCTCAGCCACTGCTCAATGAAAAACACAGTCAAATGCTTCCTTCACTATTGGTTGAAAAACGTTTGTTTTTACAAACAATACTTTCATCTCATAATTGCTGCTGTAATAAGGATTCATTTTGGACTCAAATGATCAAAACCCAGTTCCAATTTACTTAAGCACAAGACGGGGGAGTTTTTTGGCTTATGTCATTGACAGATCCAAGAGTCACCTTGGCAGCAGCCCAGAAAATAGTCTTTTTGATTTCCTGGCCCTTTCTTCTTCTGTGTGGATTTTATTTCCTGACAGTTCTCCTCTAGTGGTAACAAAGATGACCACCAATAGCTCTGAGATCAAATTCTGCCTGCTTTGCCCTACCATCACAGAGAGATATGCATTTGAAATAGGCCAGCCAAGATCCCAAGGAAGGTAATGGTGATCACCAGGCAATGGTTGCCTGTGGTCCCCATGCCCTGGACAATAACCCATCCCTCTGGATTTCCTCAATGGGTCCCAGCAGAGCAGCTTAGTTCTGGGTCAGAAAGAAAAGAACACTGCAGCTAGAAAGATAGCAAGTTCAAAGGCATCTTCTCTCATTTCCTGTGTGAGGTACACTTTATCCACCAGCCTGCTATTAGGGAAGTATAAAGCTCTGGCAATTGGCAGTTCCAATTCAGGAGTCTAGGGATGAACTCGCACACTGGTGAGACTTGGGGAACATCTGAGATACTAAAGGTGAAAATGACTATAACTTCCTGAAAACTATGTCTGTTCCTTGTTCTCTAACCCAGAGGAGTGGGGAACCATGAAGATTTCAGACTAAGTAAAAATGGTCACATGCAGACCTCCAGGGACTTGTAGTTCTCCCAGGTTAAGAGACAGGGGACCCACACAAGATTATCTGGAGTGAGGTTTGGTGGTGGTGACAGCTATTTATTTAATTCAAATCTCTTCAAAGATTATATTAAGTAGACTCTAGCAACTTTCATACTTTAAGTTCTAAAGTTCTAAACCAAGTTTGTGTGATTTTCATTTAAACATAAGACGGTGGTTTTAAAATAATTATCCCCCCTTTAAAAAATTATCTTTATTGTTAAAAGTATTACAGATGTCCACTTTCCCTCCCCCATTGATGCCCTCTACCCTGCTCCTGCCCCCTCCCCAGGACTTCAGTGCACTATTGCCTGTGTCTATGGGTTATGCATATAATTATTCCTGAAGTTTAAAAAATAGTGTAGCTATAAGTAAATTGCATTATTTTTAAGACCTCAATTTGAAATGAAATGCAGACTTTCTAGATTTTAATGCATCATAAGCCACCAATTTCACAAAATTGCATTCACTTTTCAAAGCTTATATAGCCCCATGGAAGCAGCCCTTTGGAAAAGGATGAGGAATTTCATTCTCTGAAGTCTCCACTTACCAATTACAGGCAGGTTTTCATATATCATTCCTTTAAAATATTATAAAATCACTTTGTACTATCATTCTAGTATGGATGGAAAATGTTAAAGCCATTAATTTCATTGAACTTCAGGAAAATTTCAGATCAGAAGATGATGAGAAGTTAAAAAAGTGAAACATTTTCCTGGTGCTTAATGTGGCCTCAATTGCGTTGAAACAGCCAAAATTTTGACAAAAAATGATAATGCCTGAATTTAGGGAAAGTCACATATGAAATGAAGATAATTATTGTAAGGACTGAAGATAGTTTTCGTTTTAAGTGATACACACAGATATTTATCTATCTATCTATCTATCTATCTATCTATCTATCTATATGCATGCCAGGGTGACCACTAAATACTCAATATTTGTACACAAAAAGAGTAGACAGACCTCTAAATTTCACTAGCTTTCATTACTTTCAGGAGCTCCAGGCTTAGTAAAACTCCATCAGACATCTTAACTGATCCTTATGAGAGGCCCTGAGCTAGAACTACACAGCTAAGATGTTCTTTAATTGAAGCATTATTTACAATAGCCAAGATATGGAAGCAACCTTAGTGTCCATCAAGAGATGAGTGGACAAAGAAGATTGTGTGTGTGTGTGTGTGTGTGTGTGTGTGTGTGTGTGTGAGAGAGAGAGAGAGAGAGAGAGAGAGAGAGAGAATAGTGCTCAGCCATAAAAAAGAATGAAATCTTGCCATTTACAACAATGTAGATGGGCCTAGAGTATATGATGCTAAATGAAACAAGTCAGAGAAAGGCAAACACCATGAAACAAACTCATAGATAGAGAACAAACTGATGGCTGCTAGATGGGAGTGGGGTTGAGGGACTGGATGAAAAAGGTGAAGGAATTAAGAAGTACATATTGCCAGTTATAAAAACAGTCATGGCATAGGGTCTATAGTCAATAATCTATATATATAAAAGCCTAAGCAACCGGTACAACTGAACGACCAGTCACTATAACGTGCATTGACCACCAGGGGGCAGATGCTCAACACAGGAGCAGCCCCCTGGTAGTCAGTGCACTCCCACAGTGGAAGCACTGCTCAGCTGACTGACCCGTCCCAGTGGCCCACCAGCCCAGCGGCAGCCACTTACTCCTTGCAAGTTCAATCTCCAGAGAACAGGCCAGTCACCAATGGACCAGCACCGCCAGCCTCCTGGAAGTAGGCCTCAGGCACTGCAGTCACTTCCCCTCCCTAGACGCTCCGCAAGGAAGAAACAATATAAATGTGGCCACCAGGTGGCTCCCGACAACTGGCACAAATGTCAGTGGGTCGGATCCGGATCCCAGGCCAGCGAGGGCATTCCACCACCTGCCAGAGAGCTGATTGTGTCCTGGACCCCCCCACCCCCACCCCCTAGGGAACCCACCCATGCATGAATTCTTGCACCGTGCCTCTAGTTACTAGAGTCTAGTAGTTATAATAATTATATATGGTGTCAGATGGGCACTACACTTATCAGGGTATTCATTTCATAGGTCATATAAATGTCTAATCATTATACTGCACACCTGAAACTAATATAAAATTATATATCAACTGTAATGAAAAAATAAATTTAAAATATTTTTGAAATTCTCAAGACACAGTAACTATAAGATAATAAATGTTTGTTGTTTTAAGCCACTATGTTTTAGAATAATTTATTATGCATAATAGAAAACTAATACAGAGGGTTTTAGTATAGTTTAGGTCTATAAATGTTATAGAAATCTTTTGTTAAAATCAGTGATGTTCTGCCACACCAGCTCAGTGGTTGAGCATTGACATATGAAACAAGAGGTCACCGTTTGATTCCCGGGCAGGGCACATGCCTGGGTTGCAGACTTGATCCCCAGATGGGGCATGCAGGAGGCAGCCAATCAATGATTCTTTCTCACCATTGATGTTTCTATCTTTCTCTCCCTCTCCTTTCTCTCTGAAATCAATAAAAATATATTTTTAAAAATCAGTGATGTTCTTCCTGTGCAAGGATCTTTGATGGTTGTCATATAGGGCTCCAGCTTGTGGAAGTCCTCTTAATAATAATCACAAACTAAAAGAAAAGATATTTGATAATCCTTCACAGAACATTCAAATTATTTTATCACTACAAATAACATGTTAGTGTGAGGTTTTCCATACAACTGGGCTAAACACTCCCAGTTCTAGGAGATAAAATTGAAAAGGTTTATTTTCTGTTTATGCAAGAAATACCATTTTCTGAAAATTGCCTGAAAAGATTTAGGGTACTTGCTGGTGGTAGCAGCAGCATTATCATTGAAGATCTAGTATTTGGAAATGCCAAAAATGTTTCATTTTCTCTGATTATCATGAATTCAATCAGAAGAGACTCTGTAAAACAGGCAAATCCAAGCATAGAATTTCAAACCCCTAATATAAGCATGGCTCTGTAGCCAATAAAAAAATCTATATATATAAAGAGGTAATATGCTAATTGGTCCTAACAGTGTCACATTCATGTCCGCTAAGGAGGAGGCTGCCTGCGTGTGTGTGGCAGGGCATTGCTCCCGGAGATGGGGTGGAAGCGGGGAGGTGCCCAGAGAAGACAGGACCAGCCCGAGGCAACTCGAGGGACTGAGGGTGGGGCTTGAAGTGGCCAGAGAAGGCCAGAGGGGTTGGGGGGCTGGGCCAGGCGCACTGGAGCTCTGCGTGGAGAGGTTAGGGCAGTGGTCGGCAAACTGCGGCCCCTTGAGTGTGGCTCTTCCACAAAATACCACGTGCGGGCACACACGTACAGTGCGATTGAAACTTTGTGGCCACACTCAAGGGGCCAAAGAGCCGCATGTGGCTCGCAAGCCACAGTTTGCCGACCACTGGGTTAGGGTGTCAAGGCAGGGCGGCAGGTGGGTGGGCGGGCTGCGCAATTTCTCGCACTGGGCTCCTAGTATTAAATATAAAACACAGCCTCAATAAATAGGGGGAGCACTGGGGATTTTTAGGGAAGTAAAACTATTCTGTGTGATACTATAACAGTGGATACGTGTCATTATACATTTGTCCAAACCCCAAAAATGTACAACACCAAGAGTGAACCATAATGTAAACTATGGTTCATAATGATGTGTCAATGTAGCTGCATCTGTTGTAACAAATGTACCACTCTGGTGAGGAATGTTGATAATGGGGACTGGAAAAGAGCAAAGGGTATTTTGGAAATCTCTGTACCTTCCCCTCAATTTTGCTGGGAGCCTAAAACTACTCTAAAAAATAAAGACTATTTTTTAAAAATCTCAAATAACAATTAGAATGTTATCCCAATTGTGATTTGAAAGTATTATATCAAGGTAAAATGACATCCTCTAGGTGTTTGCAGTAAATGGTAAATTTTTGCTAACTATGAATCTTTAGGATTAATTTGCCATGTTGAGTTTGGAAAAAGAACTCCCCAACCTACATTTGTTTCTAAATCCCATATTGTGATTTATAAAGTTTGCAAAATATAGAAGTACCAGTGAGAAAACTTCTGTTAATAAAATGGCTTGCCATTTTAACTACTTTAATTTGAAATATGTTAGTTTTTAATATTTTTCTCCCTTTAGAGAAAAATTACAGCAGTAAATAATTAATTTTGCTGGTAACAACAAAGTTGGAGATACATATCCACCATTAAACTCTTCTGTATACCTGTCTGGTTAAGGGGACAACTTTCTGTCTGAAGTGGCAGAAGTGAATCATAGAGAAACATGAAGACAATGGACTCTAATAAAACACTTGTTACAGTTTTTCTAGTGACTCACTAGAGGCTTGCTAATGGAAAATTGGTTCAGACTTTCCACTATAGCTCAAATATGTGTAGTTGCAAAGTATTTCACATTATTTCTTATTTTGCCTTATTTTACATCACTTCATATATCTTTCTTTAAATTTCAAGAAGACAAACTCAGCCAAACCTTTAACTTATTGTAAAGCAATTACTCGGACAATAAAACATGAGTTTTCCTGAATAAATTGGATTTCAAAATTAAAGTGTAAGTGTAAAACATTTTGTTGAGTCTATTTTCCTAATAAACATAAAGGTGATGACTTTTTCCATACTGACCTACCCCAAGAATTTCAACCAAAATAACAGAAAGCACCAGGATAAGCTGCAAGTTGTAAGTTGAACGAAATATATGGATTGGTCTTCCCCAAAACTATTCTCTCCTCCATCCCTTTTCTCTTGACTTTATCATAAAGACTAAAAAGCTAAAGTTAATTTAACCTCTAGTGTTGTTGGTGTTGGCCATATGATGTGGTTCTGGCCATGAGACTCAGGCAGAAATCCCTGAGCAGAGTTACTCTACCTGAATAAAAATGAGAGAAGCCCTTTGTCCTTCCCTTTCCTCCCTGTCTGGAACATAAAAGTAATGCCTAGATGCACCACAACCATCTTGCAAATCTGGTGACAAAAGCCACATCCTAAGAGTAGGAGAATAGGAAGCTAGAAAGAGCCTGGAACCCTAGACATTATCCTTGAGCCCTAGATAACAACCTGGATGGCCTACCTTGGTATTTCTTGTTTTGTGACAATAATAAAATTCTTTCTTACTTATACACCCCTACTTGCTAGGCTTTCTAGGTTGGGGGGGTTGTTTTTTGTAGCTAATTTTATTCATAAGTAATAAACATGTAAAACAAGGTAGGATTTACCTGCCATCTATTACATACTCATGTTTCTCAAACCAGAGCATAGATCACAATCACCTGGAAGACATTAAAAATTTCAGATTGCAGGGCTCCTGCCTCAGAGTTTCTAATTCAGTAGGTCTTGGATGGCTCAAAGGAATTGCATTTCTAACCAATGCCCAAATGACACAGCTGCTGCTGCATCAGTGGCCACACATCATAGAAGCCCACACCTGAAACCTATATGTTCATGTTTACCAATATCACCCCAATAAATTTAATAAAAATTAAGAACCACTGGGTTACACAATAACATTTCAGAACAGAATAACATGTAATCTATATAATAAAAGCAACAGTTATGGTGGAACAACCAGAACGACTGGTCACTATGATGCGCACTGACCACCAGGGGGAAGACACTCAATGCAGGAGCTCCTTCCTGGTGGTCAGTGCGCTTCTACAGGGGGAGCACTACTCAGTCAGAAGCCGGGCTCACAGCTGGCGATCACAGCAGCGGTGGCAGGAGCCTCCCCCGCCTCCACAGCAGCACTAAGGAGTAGTGAGCAGGTGGGCAGTAAGGAGCGAGGGGTCCTGGACTGTGAGAGGGCGCAGGCGGGGCTGAGGAACACCCCCCCACAGTGCATGAATTTCATGCACCAGTCCTCTAGTTTAGTATAACATAGCATAGTATACATAACACAGCACTACATAATGTAACGTACTATAATATAAAATTCTACTTTCCAAGTTCTATTTAACCATTGCTTTTTAAAACATAAATATCTGCCCAAGTTCTGATCTCCAGACAAATTACTCCTTAGTAATCTGCACTTAAAATGTAAAGTAAGTCACAAAAAGATCAGCAGATATTGTAGTTCTCCTACCTGAAGCTAGAAGATAGGGAAAGAGCCGTCTAGCACTTGCCAAGCTAGACTATTTGCTATGTCATTTCCTGGCACATAATTACACTGCCTGCTGACAACTATTCTACTTGCTGTCCTTCTGTAAATTGTAAATGACAGTTTGGAAGCTGTTGGCTGAAAATTTTGAAAAAGAAACCTTTACAAAGGGAGGCAAGGACAAAATTACAGTCAGTTTAGAGTGGTTGCTGACAAGCTGGCCCTGAGAAGCATCCTCAAGTTCATACTCTGTGGGGAGAAAATGGAATTTACTGTCCCTTCCTCTGTCCTACCTGTACTCCTACCACCTAGAGTCTCAAACCAAGTGATCAACTCAAAAATTCAAATTTCATATGAAGGAATTAAAAGGACCAGTGTTTAGAAGCCTTTTGCTGCCTGCTGGAATAACACACAGTTGAATTTTACATTTATGGTAGAGAGAAAATTTTCTGCCATGACCACAGGTTGCCCTATATCCACAGCCTGCCCCTGCCTCCCACCTAATGACATGCTTCTAAGCCAATCAAAAAGAGTCATCCTATGAGAAAAGCAATTCAGCCATTTTCCAGGTCTAATATTTGGTCTGCTTTGGCTCTCCTTCCTGGTCAAAGTAATCCTTCTGCCCTAGTAGCTACCTGTTTTAAGCCATGCTTTGTTAACTTCCTAGGAAAGAGGGGTCAGTGTAATTCACCCATCACCCATCCACTCCCCATTATGTCCAGGACCTCAGTGTGTGGTACAAAATAGCTAGCCCAAGTTAAATAACCAAGCCTGGTCAGTTTTCATGAAAACAGAGAATTCGGGGACCAGAGCAAAACTCATTAGTCCTCCAATAAATAATGTATAAGACCTTGACCTTTTAACATTGACCAGCCCAAGGAGTTAAGAACCCATATAGGTCCCTGAAATAGACTTTCATGATTGCTTACTGGTATATTCCTTCAAACATTTGCAGACCTTAGCACTAGGAATTTCTGGTTTTAAATCCTCCCAGCACCTATTTTAGCCTTCTGACAAGTTTTGATTCTTTGCCATTTCCCAAGAGAAACCTGAGAATAAGAAAGAGTATAGAGCCATCTCTCACTATTCCTTCTTGATCTAAGTTAGCTTTTCAATTGCAGCGAAAGTTCCTAAGATTCCCTTTCAACCAACCCCAGCCACAGACATTTGAGGGTATTTTATAAAGGTACTGTTCTGGGAGCACAAATTATAAGTCAAGTATTAAACAGGAGGCACAAAGCATCAGTACAGAGTGAGTATAGAGGAGGACATCATCCTCAAATGCTGGGCAAGATAGAGAGGGTCTCATAGACGACACGACCTTGTAGGAGGATAGAACATGACTACAGTGAGAAACTTCTGAGAGATAGATTCCAAGGAAACAGAACATTAGAAGCTGGTAGTGAGATATGGTAGAAAGAACATGAGGTCAGACAGATCTGGGTTTGAAAATGTTACCTAGATGTGTGAATTGAGTGAGTTACTTCAATGCTCTTAGATGTCTCAGTTTCCTTATGCGTGAAGCAGGAGTCACAGTACTTTTCTTGAAGGATTGTTCTAAAACTATCATGTATAATTTCAACCTAGAGCTCAAACAATAGAGCTGTTGCTATTAAAAGCTCTTTGAGCCTAAACATGAAATATAACAAGAACAACTAGTAGGGCCAGTTTGGTTGAGGTGAAGGCTTTCCAAAAAGGACTTCAGGAGACATTGAAAGGAAAAAGTGAATCAGTAAATTAAATCCAGACTTCAGCAGGCTTTGAATGACAGGCTGAAAAGTTTGAACTTGATTCTAAAGACAATATGAATATGAAATCTATCAAAGATTTTTTTTTACAGAGGAAAGTGACATACAGAAATAAAGTTCATTTCCTCAAATGCCCATCTGTTCCTTTTTACACAGGTTTGTAGAAGCCCAAAGTGACATTCAGGTCAGTCCTAGAAGACCTTGATGACATCAAGGGTCTAGGCACAAATGGATCAGACCATGTGACCCACAATCTAAGCCTGGATTAGGAAAAACAGGAAAAAAGTTTCAAGTGGACAGATTAGAATTTGTAAGAGATCAGGAATTCAGGTTAAGGACACAGGAACAAAGGGATGGTGTGTCAATTTAGCAATTGGTTTGATATACCATGTTTTATCAACTCTAAGGTACCATTTATGGGGGGGGGGGATGTTGTCAAATAAATAATAAAACACTCTAGCCCAGCGGTTCTCAACCTGTGAGTCGAGACCCCTTTGGGGGTCGAACGACCCTTTCACAGGGGTTGCCTAAGACCATCGGAAAACACATATATAATTACATATTCTTTTTGTGATTAATCACTATGCTTTAATTATGTTCAATTTGTAACAATGAAATTGGGGGTCACCACAACATGAGGAACTATATTAAAGGGTCGTGGCATTAGGAAGGTTGAGAACCACTGCTCTAGCCTATAAGATGCATCCCAATTTCAGAGGTTTTAAAATGTTAAAAAAAATAAGACGAGAACTGATGAAATACCACAAATGTTCTCATTCATTTGTCCAAAAAACAAACCAAAGCGAAGTGCCATTTAAAGAGTGCCTGTAAGTCCCAAGCACTTTCCATAAATATTTCTTTGTAACTCTCACATCCATTTAAAGTGACTCATTATCCTCTTTGCTCTCTATACTCCTACCTCCCAAAACCACTTTTGGTTTCTCAGATAGGCCATTCCCTTCTCAGTCCAGGTGCCTTGCAAATATTATTGCCTCTCCCTAGACTCCCAGTCCATTCCCATAATTCATCCCTACACAGCCTTAGGCATCAACTCTTTTGTTTCTGTTTCAAGAAACATTTTCTAAGCAAGATGTTCATATTCCTATAGTTCAGCAAACCTAAAGATGTCATTAACTCTAACACAAAACTTTCACATATCACTAAGAAAGAAAAACATGCTGACAATTAAATCATGATCCACTATCAGGCATGATCCACATCTCCATTTCACAGATGTTAAAATGTGGCAGGAGGGAAATGTATGCTTTGGAACTGATGAAATCTGTGGTTTGGTACAAGTCAGTGATTCTCAGAAAAACATGACATCTGAGCTGAAAGGTAATGTCGCTTTCTATTCTGTTTGTCTTTCAGTACATGGGACAGATGGAGAAAATTTTCCTTCCCGGGGAAGCTGCAAATGGTAGGAATACCCAGAAAGCCTGCTCCTTGTTAGAGAATTTAGAAGGTGGCCAAATGAGAGAGAGAGAGAGAGAGAGAGAGAGAGAGAGAGAGAGAGAAGGGGTCAGTGGGGGAGTCATCTAGCAGCTGACACAATGAAGACTTGTTCAGGAGGCAGTTTTAGGTTCTCTATGAGAGTCCCAAAATTGAATTAAATCTCCAAACTAATCAGCCTACATAGATGTTATTTTTTTAAAAAAACTGGCAGAGGAGCCTTGAACTCTGGTAAGTTCAGGGAAGAATCAAGATGACGAATATGAATTCAGCAATGCAGGTTGAGGGAACCCTGTGGAAATCCAGCCCCAAACTGAGAGCTCAGTGGAAAGAGTCCAATATTTGCTCAAGCTGTGAAACTGGGGAGGGGGGGTGCCTCAGCCACATTCAAATCCCAGAGCAAAAGGTGAGCAGAAGAACTGCTACCAAGCAGAATGCAGTATTAGAATTATTCTAGGAGTTAAGGATCTAGAACCCAGAAAAGCAGAAGGAATTTAACCCAGGAAATATCACTTAAGGATACATAGCTGGTGGGCACTAAGAGCTGCTAGAAATATTGATGCTGTGTGCTATAGACTGACTATGTCTCCCTCCAAATTCATGTGGTGAAGTCCTAATTTCCAGTGTGTTAGTATTGGAGGTGGGGCCTTTGGGAGGAAATTAGGTTTAGATGAGGTCATGATGAGATTGATGCCCTTATGGGGAGATGAAGAGACCAGAGCTCTCTCCTTCTCCATCATGTGAGGATACAGCAAGAAGGCAGCCATCTGTAAACCAGGAACAGGGCTCTCACCAAGGACCCAACCATGCTGGCATGCTGATCTCAGATTTCCAGCCTCCAGACAGTGAGAAATAATGTTTGTTGTCTAAGCCACTGAGTCTATGGTATCCTGTTACAGCAATCCATACTGACTATGATACTGTCATTTGTAATCATAACAAAATGTCTTCATGAGTCCCAGACAGTTCTGGAAGAATTAGTCAAGTTATCCTGTGTGGGTATACACATCTGGGCTGAGGTGACAGAATAAATGCACTTTCCCTACAGTCTCAAATTAGTCTCATGGTGACAGTAAGAGAAACAAAAGCAGAGTGTCTCCTTAACAGGGCCAGAAAATTTACCCCTGCCAGGAGGGAGACACAGAACACTCCAAAAAGTAGAAGATGTGGGCTCTGGCTCTGGTCTGTCTATACTCCCCATAATGTGGGTGGGTGGCAAAGGCTTAGTGGCATGGGCTGGCAGCCAGGCAGAGATGAAGTCTTCCAGCACTAAGGGCTCTAGACTGATGCAGGGGTTTAGGTGCAACATGGCAGCTTAAGGGCAGGCAGGTAAGATACCTGCATGAAGCAGGCCAGGTGGGGGCTGTGGGAGCCCCATCTAAAGGGGATCCAGAATCAGCACATGCTAGTGCCACTTGAGGAAGTAAGTATGCACTTTCCTATTCTCCAATGGAGGTAAATAAATTTCTGATATCCACAGTAATTTTCTCAATGTTTAAATATTGGCAGTTAATTTAATTTTTAAATACTACTCTGAGACTAGCTGAAGAATTGATATATCTATCAGACTTCCCATTTGTCATCTCCAGGAAGGGCCTTTCAGTGAAGTCTAGCCATCTACTTTATCCTCCCAACCTTACAGGAATCCTCTATAATTGTTCTAGATTAAAGACCACAGAAGAGAAGTGCCACTAAATGTATGGCATGGTACCCTTCAGTCATTCCATGGTGCCCCATTATTTAACATACTACCATTAGTTGCTTTTTCATTCCAGGAGCTCCATAATTCAGAGGGGGCTATAGTCTGTTTTTTATGTATCACACCATAAAAAACTCTCAAAACTTCTGATTGTCAACAGAGGTGATATGATTAGTGATTAAGAGTTCCATCTCTGAAGTCAGAATGCAAGGGTTTGAATCCCAGCTCTACACTACATGAGCACGTGAATTTAAGCTCTCAAAATCTCAGTTTACTCATCCATAAAATGGGCTTAATAACAGCTCATGAGCTTGTTTTGAGGTAGAATGCATGCATAGCACATAGCAGGGTGCCTTGTCTATAGTAACAGCTAAATAAAAATTAGCTGTTCTTAGCTATTCTTGTTAATCCAGATGAATCATAAATAAATGGGCCATATTGCTTGTAAAATTTATTTTAAGCAAAGTTGATTCAAAACATTGACATATGGAAAAAAAGAATGACAGTCCCTTAGTATAATTAGGTAGAGAGACACTAGAAGGAGGTGAATTTCTGCAGTTAGAAACATGATTGAGGTTGCTCATGTGGTAAGATGCTGTCAGGAGCCCTGAAAGAGCTCTCTGCCCTACCCCCACACATCATATTTCCTGATGCATGAAATCCCATTGGTATATGACAAAGCCTTCCATTCCTGTGTTCAGGGATTTGAGGAGGAGTAAGTCAGTTATTTTGATCTCCAATGAATATAAAAGAAAGGGAGAACTAGGAGGCAAATCCAGGAGGACGAATCCCAGCTCCTTGTCAGGTCTATGAACAAGGAATGATTTCCTTGTTTTGAACAATAAATGAATGATCTCTTTGAGGCTGAGATAATAACAAAGATACATGCCTGGGCATTAAGGTTGGGACACAGAGGCTCTCATTCTCACTGTGTGCCAGATTCTCAATGACACCTATCATTCAGATAGGGCGCCACTCTCAGAGATTCTGAGTTAATTCGTCAGGATAAAACCACTTTGGAGACCTGTTTGGCAATTTTTATAGAGTAAACATACTTCTGCCCTATGGTACAGAGAATCCACTCCTGGGTATACACTCAACTGAAATGAGTGCCTATGTCCATTGGAGATATACACAAGAATGTTCATAGCAGTTTCATTCATAGTAACACAAAAATTAGAAACAACCTAAATGCCTGTGCATACTAGAACTGGAAAATAAAATGTAGTAGATTCCTGCCACGGAATACTACACAGCAATGGAAGAGAGCAACCCTTTGATACCTACAACAGCGTGGATGATTCTCATATGTTGAAAAGTTCAAAAACAGTCAGGACTCATCTATAGCAATAGAAGACAGAAGAATGGTAACCCTTGGAAGAAGGGGCTGAATGGGAGATGTTCTTCTGAGGTTCTGGGAATGTTCTAAATCTTGACCTGGGTAATGGTAACAGAAGTGGAAACATTTGGAAAAATTCGTTACGTTGTACACTTAAGATTTTTGTTCTCTGCCTGTATTTAGTTATTTTTTGTTTGTTTCAAAACTCAATTCCAAATAGTCTTTAGAAGTCCCCCAAGGGGTTCTTATATGTGGCCAGAATTTAGAACCACTGCCATCAGGCTACCATGTCTGCCAGAGTATTGTTGTCCTATCCACACCCAGCTGTGTCCTTAGATGACAGATTTCACCATGTCATTCTTTGCTCTTATAAAACCACCCATGATATTTCTAAGAGGCCAAAGGAGAAAGCACTAAGTGCATCATTTAAAATTCCCAGCAAGGCTATTACCTTCATCAATTCAGCTTTTCTACACTCTGCAATTGCTAATGGGAGTTGAGAATTCTCTTGTCAGTCTTTAAACTCTGCAGATGAGGCCCATATGTCTAGGAAGACATCTATGGCCTGGTCACTCATCTGAGGGTGCCAAATTATCTCAAGTAATCTCAATCTGAAAAGTGAAGAGAATGAAAGAAGGGCAAGTGTCACAGTGCAAAAGATACTAATCAGATATACGGTTCTAATTCAGATTTGCCTCCAAGCTGATCTTAAGCAAATTATTGAAATTTCAAGAGCCTCAGTTTGCTAATCTATAAAATGGGAAAATGAGCTATGGTCCCAGTAGTTCACTATTATAAGTATCAAATAAGAATTTTTTTGTGTGTGCTACTAAACGTGCCTGTGAAATCAAAGGAGGAGAACAAAGCAGCAAATGTGCTGATAGATGGTTTTTCTGCTAAAATATTTTCCAGCAAAAGACTTCATGTTAACAAGCTACTCAGTATACTATAACGCATACATCACAATTTATCTACCTCCTGTAGGATGTCAAAACAATTGGCCTATAATATTTCTAAAATATACTCATCCATGTCTACATTTATTATGTGCATATGTATTTGCATAATGATGACTGGATTTACAAATGATGCATCTTTCCAGATTTTAGGTTTCCATTACTCTTGTTGTTTTTAAGCACGTCTTGTTATGAAATCTAAGAGTCTTGAAGCATAATTACCATTTTCTTCAGCACACAGAAAGTTCAACTGCTAGCCTGGAGATGAGAGATTAGTAACCACTGATAACAAAATTGGAATCTCTCCTCCATTAGTCAGAAAAGAGATGGTTCCAGATTTGGTGCCCAACTCTGTCATGGCAGCAACCCTAACCTCAGTAAGTTGGCAGAATATTTGAGGCAGAAGCTTTGCTGTCACCATCATTTTATATATTGGGAAAAGGTTTTGTCTATGCCAATCCAAGGGGAGTAGAAACTGAGAAGAGGTGGCCCCAGTAGATACCAATGACTGGCCCAGTTGATTGGCTGTCCCAGAACCATTTCCAACCCCATTATCCCTTGCTGTCTCACTCTACAGAGAGTGGAAAGTTAAATGTTTTCCCATATTCCCTGGCAGTTTGGGGTTGCTATATGCCCAGATCTGGCCTATAAGATACAATTGAATTTTTTAGCATTTTTTTGTCCAAAGCATATAGTCAAATTACTGTGGTTTAAAATTATTTTAAGTATTTCTTCTGTCTGCATTTTTGCCATTAACTATAACTTTAGATTTGTTTGTTTTATTGTGTCTTTTGTTTTTAGGAAATTATTTTTAAAATTTAATTTTGTTTAGAGTTATGTAAAGTATCTACATGATTCCAAAGTAAAATCTACAAAGCATGGTATGTCAAAAAGCCCAAATTCTATCTCTATATCCTCTACCTGGATTCCTCCTTTCTTTATCTGTGGCCATTTTTAAAATTTGAGGCAGAAGCTTTGTTGTCACCATCATTTTATCTGCTATTGGGAAAAGGTTTTGTCTACACCAATCCACGGGGCGTGAAAACTTATTTTTCTCCCCTTTTTACTTTTTATTTTAAAATAATTACAGATTTACATAAAGTTGCAATAATAATACAGAGAGTTCCTGTATACCTTTCATTCAGCTTTCCCTAATGTTACATCTTACTTAACCATGGTAGACTTGTCAAAAATAAGACATCAACATTGGTACAACACTTTTAACTAAAATACTATTAACTGAAATACAGATTTCACTATATTGTTGTTTTCCCACCACTATCCTTTCTCTGGGCCAGGATCCCATCCAGGATCTTGCATTATATTTAGTTGTCAGGACCCCTTAGTGTTCTTCAGTCTGAGATGGTTTGTTAATCTTTGTCTCTTATGATATTAACACCTTTGAAAAGGACTGGCCAGTCACATAATGTTCCTTAATTTGAGTTTGAGAGCTGTTTCTTCATAGGTAAATTTAGGTTATGCGTTTTTGGCAAGAAACCCATTGAAGTGATGGTGTGACCTTCTCAGCTCATCATATCAGGAGGCACAGGATGTCAATTAACTCCATTACCAATGAGGTTAACCTGGTCAAGGTGGTATCTTCTAGATTTCTTCACTGTAAAGTTACTATTTTTCCCTTGGTAATTACTAAATATTTGGTGGATGATACCTTTAAGCTATGCAAATATGTTATTTCTTCTTAGATTTTCATCCACTACTTTTATGATCCATTAATAATTCTTGCCTAAAAATTATTTGTGTAGCATTTGCCAAATGATGACTTTTATCTCCATCATTCTTTCTGTATTTATTATTGAAGGGCTATCAAAAAAAGAACTTTTCCTTCTCCTACAATTATTATTTTACTCAATTATGTACCTATACCAGTATGGATTCATGGATATTTACCTTATTCTTTAGTTATAATCCATTATTATCATTATTTGTTTTATTGCTTATATTTTACCAAATTTGACCATTAATAGCTTCTTCAAGTTGACTCCTATGTCCTTTCAACACATCCCCATAGTTATTTTTAGCACTTTTAATTCTGACACCACAAGATGTTTTAGTCTTTCCTGTATTTTCCCTGCCTCAATCCTGGAATCAGTTATTTTTCTGATGGTTCCTGGTTCCTTTTATTGGACAATGGTGTTTTAAAACCAAGATTTGTACATTATGTATGATCCTTGCTACTGTAGTGTCATTGAACTCCATCAAAATTAATTATTTTGCTCTGTGAAAGATACTGTTAAGAAATTGAAAAAAATCATACACCACATTAACAAAATGAAAGATAAAAATCATGTGATTATCTCAATAGATGCAGAAAAACATTTTACAAAATTCAATATCCATTTTTGTTTTAAAAAAATGGTCATAGACAGAACATACCTCAAAATAATGAAGGCCATATATAACAAGCCCACAGCTAATATCATATTCAGTGGTGAAAGCTAAAATCTTTTCTCTTAAGATCAGGAGCAAAACAAGGATGCCCAGTGTTGCCACTTCTATTCAACATAGTATTGGAAGTCTTAGCCATTAGACAGGGAAGAAAGGCATCCAAATTAGAAACTAAGAAGTAAAACTGTTATTATTTATGAGCAACATGCTTTTATATACAGAAAACACTAAAGACTCTACCAAAAAAAACTGTTAGCACTGATAAACATATTCAGTAAAGTTGCAGGGTCCAAAATCACTATACAAAAATCTGTTGTATTTTATACACCAACAACAAACTATTAGAAAAAGAAATGAAGAAAACAAGCCTATTTACAATTACATAAAAAAGAATAAAATACCCAGGAATAAATTTAACCAAGGAAGTGAGAAACCTATACTCTGGAAACTATAAGATATTGATAAAAGAGAGAAAAACACACAAATAAATGAAAAGATATCCAAGCTCATTAATTAGAAAAACTAATGTTGTAAAAATGTCCATGTTACCCAAAGCAATCTACAGACTAATGCAATCTCTATCAAATTTCCAGTGGCATTTTTCACAGAAATAGAACAAACAATCCTAAAATTTGTATGGAATCATAAAACAATCCCGAATAGCCAAAGCAATCGAGAAAGAAAAGAAAAGCTGGTGGCATCATACTCACTGGGTTCAAACTTATTACAAAGCTACAGTAATCAAAACAGTATGGTATTGACATAAAAACAGACACATAAATAAAAGAAACAGAAAAAGAGAACCCAGAAATAAACCCATACATATATGGTCAATTAATTTACAACAAAGGAGGCAAGAATATACAATGGGGAAGAACAGTCTCTTCAACAAATGGTGTTGAGAGAACTGGACAGCCACCAGCAAAAGAATGAAACTAGACCACTATCTTACACCATACACAAAAATTAACTCAAAATTGATTAATGACTTGATTGTAAGACCGGAAACCATAAAACTCCTAGAGCAAAACATAGGCAGTAAGCTTCTTGACATCACTCTTGGCGATATTTTTTTTGGGATCTGACTCCAATGGCAATAGCAACAAAAGTGAAAGTAAATAATTGGGACTACATTAAACTGAAAAGCTTCTACACTGCAAAAGAAACCATCAACAAAATAAGAAGCCAATCTATTGAATGGGGGAATATATTTGCAAATCATATATCTGATAAGGATTTAATATCCAAAATATATAAAAATCTCTTACAGCTCAGTAACAAGAAAATCTAATTTAAGAATGGGCATAGAATATGAATAGACATTTTACAAAAGAAGACATACAGGTGGCCAACAGGCATAGGAAAAGATGCTCAACATCATTAATAATCAGAGAAATGCAATTCAAAACCACAATGAGATATCACCTCACACCTGTCAGAATGGCTATTATCAAAAGGACAAGAAATAACAAGTGCTGGTGAGGATGTGAAGAAAGGGACTCTCATGCACCATTAGTGGGAATGTAAATTGGTGCAGCCACTATGGAAAACAGTATGGAGTTTCCAAAAAAGTTAAGAATAGAACTATCATATGATCAAACAATTCCACTTCTGGGTATTGTCCAACGGAAACAGAAACACTAATTCAAAAAAATTCAAAACACTAATTCAAAAAAATAATGTTCACTGCAGCATTATTTACAGTAGCCAATATATGATCACAACCTAAATGTCCATTGGTGGGTGAATGGACAAAGAAGATGTGGCATATATATATATACAATGGAATACTGCTCACCATTAGTGACAACATAGATGGATCTAGAGGTTATTATGCTAAATGAAATAAGTAAGACAAAGAAAGGCAAGTACCATATGATTTCATTTATATATGGAATGTAAAAACAAAACAAAACAAAATTCATAGATATAGAGAACAGATTGGCTGTTGCTAGAGGGGAGGAGTGTTGAGGGGTGAGTAAGGAGGAGAAGGGGATCAAGAGATATAAACTTCCAGATAGAAAATAAATAAGTTAAGAGAATGCAATGTACAGCATGGTGACTATACTAATATATTGCAAATTTTAAATTTGCCAAGCAAGTAAATCTTCAAAGTTTTTAACAACAACAACAACAAAAACTTTGTAACTTTGAGTAGGGGCTGATGGTAACTAGACTAATTGTGGTGATCATTTTGTGAAGTATACAAATGTCAAACCATTATTCTGTGTACCAGAATTAATATAATATAATGTTGTATGTCAATTATATTTCAATTTCTAAAATTCTCTCTCACACACACATGAAAAGACATGCTACCGATTGGGAAGAAATATTTCTAAAACACATACCTGTTAAAGGATTTGTTCCCAGAGTATTGAAAAAAACTCAATAGTAAGAAAGAAAATGATCCAAATAAAAATGGGCAAATATGTGGGGAACTGATATAGGGTTAAACCTCGGACTGACCTGTTGGCAAAGTCACAAACAAGTCCCAGCTTAGAGGGCACAGTCCTCTTAGCATAATTAGGCTTGACCTTATAACACTCCCTAGATCTTATCTGGGAAGCTAATGGGCTGAGGGAAGTGCAGGAAGTGCAACTATGGTCAAAACAAGTGAAACTCACAAGAACTGTGTAACTATGGTGACCACTGCCCTGTTTACCTCTGACTATCAAAGGTTGGTACAGCCTGAGCACCGGTGGAAGTCCTTCCTCCTGAGTTGGACTTACCCGCCTGGCCCCCAATATTCCCAAATTATCTCGTGTCTTTTCTCTTTCATTTGTGTGCGGCTCTTCTTCCAGATCCGGAACCCTGAACCACGCGGGACGTGGAGGGAAACACTTACAACACAAATAATTTGAACAGATACTTCACCAAAGAAGATACATGGCTGGCAAATAAACATATGAAAAGATTCTCAACATTGTTAATCATTTGAACATACAAATTAAGCCACAATGAGATACTACTATACACCTATCAACTATTAACCGGCCAGGATTAAAAGACAAAAACTGATAGTATCAAGCACTGTGAGAATGCAAAGCAACTAGAACTCTCATACTCTGCTGGAGGGGATGTAAAATGGCATGAAAAAACAGTTCGGAAGTTTCTCATAAAGTTAAACATATATAGTACTTAACACATAATTCAGCAATCCCACTTCTAGGAATTTTCCCAAGAGCAATACAAGCTTACGTTCATACAAAAATCTTACATGAATGTTTATAGTGGCCTTATTCATAATCACTAAAAACTGGAAACAACCCAAGTGTCCTTCACTGAGAATATATAAACAAGCTGGTATACTCATACAATGAAATCTGCTTAGCAGTAATATGGAACAAACTACTAACACATGCAACAACATAGATGAATATCAAATGCATTATGTTAGCTGAAAGAAGACAGACCCCAAAGGCTACATCCTGTATGATTCCATTGACGTGACATTCTGGAAAAGGCAAAACTATAGGGACAGAAAATAGATCAGTGTTTACCACGGGCTGAGCTTAGGGGGCAGTATAATTACAAAAGGGCACCAGGAAACTTTCTGGGTTAATGGGAATGTTCTATACCTTGTGTGTCATGGAGTTACATAACTATTAGATGTAACACCTCATGGCGGTTACATGCATTTGTCAGATTTCATAGACCTATATACCAAAAACAATGAGTTTTTCTATGTATAATTTATTCCTTGGTAAAAACATATTTAAAGGCAGGGAGGAAGGAAGACAAGATATTCAAATCACAGCTCTGAATCTCCAGATTATCTATGTCTTGTCAAATGCTTCCCACAACACTTAACAAGGCGCCATTTAAATTTTCTATAGCTTATTGTGTTTCCGTGATCATAGGCCTGGAAATAGCCATGAAACATCATGTGGATAAAGTACCTTGTACATTTGGAACAGGGTTTTACAAGAAAAGATGAGAAAAGCAGCTATTCTATGCTGATAAAAGGTATAAGAAGTAAATCATGTTAAGAGGCTTAAAGGCCTGAGCTCTGGAAATTTTAATTTAAGAGAAGCAGGTGGGCCAATTACTTCCTTTGAATAAAAGACAGAAAATCTTCTCCAGCTTTGTTCAAACCAATGAGTCATTTTGAGTGAATCTGTTCAGAACAATTCCTCAAGGCAGCAGACATCTATCATCACTGTAGTAGGGAAGAGGTGCCTGACTACTCTGAATAAGAGCTTTCTCCTCTGTCCTCTTTTAAACCTGAATTCAGATACGTTTTCATCCTAATGTCCTCTCCCCTCTCCCAATCACACCCTTGTCTCCTTCATCCTTTATAGCCATTCTGTACTAATCACTCCAAGACTGCCAATTGTGACCCACAGGCCAGATCCAGCCTGCTGCATGTTTTTGTACAACCTGTGAGTGAAGAATTTTTTTCTTACATTTTTAATGAAAAAATTCAAAAGAAGAACAATATTTCATGAAACATAAAAATGAGCATAAATTTGAATTCTTATGTCCATAAATAAAGTTTTATTGGAACACAGCCATGTTCATTTGTTTCTGTATTGTCTATGACTACTTTAGCCCTATAACTGCAGAGTTGAGAAGCTGCAAAAAAGACCATATGACTTGCAAAGCCTAAAATATTTACTATCTGACCCTTTATAGAAAAAGCTTGTCAACCCATACTTTAGGAGTTTTCATTCTCTTGCCTGTATGTTGAAGTCTAGACTGTAAGTTTTTTAAAAGATAAGGCCCAGAAGTATCCTTTACACACTAGATCGTATCTCTCTGACATCATAACAAATGTGCTCTTGCATAATACTTTTTGCTGCTGCTAAACAGAATAGACATGTAGCATTGCAGTAGGAATGTAGCGTTGTAGTAGAAATAATCTGAGGAAAACAGTGCATTCCTTGTTTCTAAAACTGTCTACTTTGGATAGCTTCAGACCATACCAGATTATAACTCTACACATCCATAGGCGATACACTCAAGGGGCAGACTCAGTGAACACCAAAGCCCCACTGAAGCAAGTGCTGCTCCATAGGAGTGTCTCCTGCACACCAGCTCTTCTACTGTAGTTGCAGCTGGTCCTCACATCCAATTGGCCTGGAGGTCAATTCCTCCCAGAGACGCTAACAGCAATCATGGCTCAACTACAACAAGACTGTGAACACAGCCCACAAAGTGGTGCACCTAGAGTACCCAGCTCAGGTGACTGGGGAGGCTGAGTCACTGGATCCTACAGGATACCTACTATACAAGGCCACTTTACCAATTCCAGGAGACATAGAAGCTCTGCCTAATACATAGAAGCAAACACAGGGAAGCAGCTAAAATGCAGAGACAAAGAAATATGTTGTAAATGAAAGAACAGAAGAAATCTCCAGAAAAATACCTAAATGAAATGGAAGACAGCAAGGAAACAATGGTTATAAGGTTGCTCAAGGATCTTATTAAGTGCTTCAGGGAACTTAGTGACTCTTTCAAGGATCTTAGTGAGAATTTCAAAGAATTGAAAAAGGCCTAGTCAAAAATGAAGGATACACTAACTGAAATGAAGAATAATTTACAGGGATTCAACAGTAGAGTAGAGGATTCCAAGAATCAAATCAATGATTTGGAATATGAGGAAGCAAAAAACACCCAATAAGAAGAGCAATAGAAAAAAGAATTTAAAAATATGAAGATAGTGTAAGAAGCCTTTGGGACAACTTCAAGTGTACCAACAGTCCCATTATGGGGGTGCCAGAAGGAGAAGAGAGAGAGCAAGATATTGAAAACCTACTTGAAGAAATAGTAGAGAAAACTTCCCCTACCTGGTGAAAGAAATAGACTTACAAGTCCAGGAAGCGCAGAGAGTCCCAAACAAGAGGAACCTTAAGATGCCCACACCAAGATACATCATAGTTAAAATGCCAAGGGTTAAAGACAAAGAGAGAATATTAAAAGCAACAAGAGAAAAGCAGTTAGTTAGTCACCTACAAGGGAGCACCCATACTACTGTCAGCTGATTTCTCAATAGAAACTTTGCAGGCCAGAAAGGAGTGGCAGGAAAATCCAAGGTGATGAATAGCAAGGACCTTCAACCAAGATTACTCTACCCAGCAAAGCTATCATCTAGAATTGAAGGTCAGATAAAAAGTTTCACAGACAAGAAAAAGCTAAAGGAGTTTGTTGCCAACAAACCAGTATTGATGAAATGTTGAAGGGTATTCTTTAATAAGGGGGAGGAGGGAGAAAAAGAAGGAGAAGGAGAAGAAGAAAATGTCAATAAATACATATCTATCAAGAATTGTATCTAAAAATCAAAATAAATGAACAAAGAATCTAATGAACAAAATAAAGTGATGAATAAAATAGAACCAAAAGCATGCAAACATGGAACAGACTGGTGAATCTCAGAGGGAAGGGGGGGTGGGTGGGAAGAGATTAACCAAAGATCTTATATGCACATATGCATTACCTATGGACACAGATGATAGAGTGGTGAAGGCCTGGGGCAGGGCAGGGCAAGACCTGGGTAGAGGGGAGCAATCGAGGGGGGGGGGGGGGAGAAGGAGACATCTGTAATACTCTCGACAATAAAGATTTAAAAATACCTGTGTACTTTGTATCCACTCTTATAGGAAATTTGTAGAGTCCAAAACAATAACTATTCACTAAGTATCAAAATATCCAGTCACTCAAAGAATATTTATCTATCAACTCTACAAGTTATATTGTCTTTGCAATATAAGTATAAGTGTAACAATCATATCCAGAATTATAATGGCAAGTTATACTGATTCTTGGCATATGTCTACTCACTTTTTCCTATTTTAGCATTGCTCATATTTTCTTTTGACATTAATCAAATTGTGAGGCCAAATGACACAGCAAAAGAGTGCTGGACCCACATTAAGATGTAGAGTCCAAAAATTTGCATTTTAATAGTGGCTATACCACTTACACTAAATGAATTTCCTAACATCATGTAGACTTGATGTCCTTATCTGTAACATGGGAATGAAAATTACACCTCACAGGACCTCTATGAAGTAGTAATAACTATGTGAAAGCATCATGCTTGTGTTATGATGATGATAATATATTTTACTCTATCTTGTGTTCCCCTTACCTTATAGTCTCTCAACCTCACTAAAATCACTTCTCTGCTATTGGGAAAGCCAAACCCACTCTGCTAAGTAATAAGTTTTCTCAACCAGTGTGGGCAGAAAATCATTTAAAAAATCAGTTGTTTAAACTTTTTGATTAACTGTTCCTATAAACTGACTTGGCTAATAGTTTGGCCCTTAAGCGAACAAAGACTAAACAGTTTAATATTGCCTTTTCTTTCTGTGATTAGGAAAACAGTTTCATTTTCAATTAGCAGAATCAAAGATATTACACTAATAGGAGATGATGATCAATTAATTATGGGCTACACTGATGTAAGAAGAAAATATTCACTTCCCTTTTGCAGCCTTATTATTCTTCAAAAACATTGAGAGTGCATCATCAAATACAGAAATGAGGATTAGACCTCTTGAGTTCTGAAATAACAATTTCAAATGTAATTAACCATTTCCATGGAAAACATACCTATTACTAGTCATTAAAGGACAAAAACAATTGGCTGTGTATGCCATTATGAATAATGTCACTGCTATGCACTTGAGTGCCAAATTTGATTGATGTTGAAAAATGAATGCTATAACATTTTTATATTCAGAAAATTCACCCCAGTACTTGAAGGACTCTTCAAAGGCTTTCTTTGATTACTAATTATTTCTGAGATCTATTGCTGGAGAATCAATACAATGAACCCCAGTTTGCTTAAGACACAGATCAGAGGGTATAGAAGAAGTAGGAACTATTTAAGCCTACGCTTCCTTTTGAAAACTGAAGTCCTACGTAAGGTCAGAATGGCAGATAAGGCAGAAAAATTGGGAGGCTAGTCAAAATCAGCCAGTTAAATGGTGATCAATTTCTTTTTAAAAAACTTTATTGTTGAAAATACTACAAATGTCCCCTTTTTTATCCCATTGACCCCCTCCACCCTGTTCCAGGCCTTCCCTGCACTATTGTTTGTCCATGTGCTATGCATATAAGTTATTTTATTGATCTCTTCCCTCCCCCCTGCTTCCTTCTAAAAATACTTCATCTGTTGAATGCTTCCATGTCTCTGGATCTATTTTGTTTGTCAGTTTATTTTGTTTATTAGATTCCACATATGAATGAGATCATGTGATACTTGTCTTTCCCTGAGTGGCTTATATCACTTTGCATGATACTCTCCAGGTCCCTCCATGCTATCTCGAAGGGTAAGAGATCCTTCTTTTTTAAAGCTGCATAGTATTCCATTGTGTAAATGTACCACAGATTTTTAATCCACTCATCTACTGATGTGCACTTAGGCTATTTCCAGATCTTAGCTATTGTAAATAATGCTGCTATGAACATAGGGGTTGATATATTCTTTCTGATTGGTATTCTGGGATTCTTAGCATATATTCCTAGCAGTGGGATCACTGGGTCAAATGGCATTTCCATTTTTAATTTTTTGAGGAAACTCCACACTGTTTTTCACAGTGGCTGTACCAGTCCACATTCCCACCAGCAGTGTACTAGGGTTCCTTTTTCTCCACATCCTGTCCAGCACTTGTTGTTTGTTGATTTATTGATGGTAGCCATTAAGGCAGGTGTGAGGTGGTGCTTCGTTGTCATTTTAATTTGCATCTCTCTGACGAAATACTCAGGTGGAGGTTTAATTTCATAAGGAGAAACTATTTTTCTGCAACAAGAGGAAATAAAAGGAGAGGATGGAAGAAATAGAGCAGAATTCTGAGACAGACCAGGCATTTGAAGTGGAGAGAAGGAAAAATGGCAGCTCTCAAATTGAAATTAAGATGAAATGTCTTAAGGTCCATAAGGGACATAAATGACTAGGCAAGAAATTGGATAGTACATCTAAACTATATGACTCAAGTATTTCTTAATTTTGAAAGAAGTTGAAAGATTGGCAAAATGATTTTTGTTGATGCTGAGTGATGGAAATTTATTATACCATTTTCACTAATTATGTGCACGCTTGAAATTTTAATAATAAAATGTTTAAAATCTAAAAAAAATTGAATACTATACTTACTATCTTTTTTAAAAGGAAATAAATAACGTTGCATTTTTATTTGTGGGTTGTCAATAAAAATGTTTCCCTTAGGCTAATGGCTCTCAGTGGAGAAAGGGTCATCTATTTGTCTTTTACATACTACTGTCCGAAATAAAAGTTTAATCAATTTAAATTTCTCATAAAATCCTCTGCCTAACACTTTTTTAAATGCTTGTCACACACCTTTGTCAAATTTTAAAATAATATTGCTTATTTACCTTAACAGCACATTATTGTTCTTTGTTGAAGTAAAAGAATAAGTTTTTATTTTTTGTTATGACTTGACAAGTTGGTTGCAGGTTGAATTCTATTCTGTCCTCTCTATAGCAATATCCAAGTGAAGAATATCATATGGTTTACAATCTAGCTAGACTTCTTCCTGACGCTGATAAAACATTCAGCTGGCAAAATAAACAGTTCAAAACCTCAGAAACATATTAGAGTGATATGATATCCTGTATGCTTCATAACCCTGATCATCAACTCATTTGTTTTCTTGGGAATTGAAAGAAAGATATTAAGAAAAAAATAGTCTTGCCCTGTACAAAATGTCACAGTCAGCTAGCAATAAAGATTAAAGACTGAAGAATTATCCATGAAGCAGCCACTTGGTTTCCTGAAGCATGTCAATGATACCCAGAATTCATCAAGTTCATGGTTCCACATCTTGAATTGTGAAAAGTGACTAGGCAATGTGCATGATTGCGACCTTCAGTCAATATCTTTTTTCTGCACTATATTAGGAATAATGAATTGTCATAAACAGCATGTGGCTCAAACCAATATTCTGAGAAAATAGCTGTTGGGTTTTATAAATTAGATGGCAAGACCTTCACAGATGATTTTTTGAGATACTGCAAGTATCTTAAAAATAGAATATCCTAGTTTTCTAGCTTTAGCTCTTACCAAACTATCCATATGATAATCAGGCTCCTGCTAAGGTAAACAGTAGAATAAAGAGCTTAAGCAATATAGTGGATGAAAACCCTGAACAGGATAGAGGGAGAAGAAGAGAAGACAAGGGAGATTAATGAAAAGGAAGACTCAAAAGCATGAAATCAAGGTATGAGGGGTGGAAGACACCATGAACCCCTTGCTGAGGGATGGAATTATTTCTTTCATATCAAGACAGCAATGCAAGGACAGAAAACAGGAATTTTTTCAGTCAGATACATTTTATTGGGCAAAATAATGCCTAGATAACATCACTTTCAATGACCTTTGGCAGTAATTTGAAGAATGCAAAATAAAAATTACTGATATCAAATGACAGCACCCTCTGACACCAGTCCTCCCTTGACTGGCACTAATCATCAGTTACTGTCCACAAAGGACTTTTCATTTAATGAAGAAAGAAAGCATATGCCACCATATCTTAGCATGGTCCAGCTCTAAGACCTGACAGACACTAACTCTTGTGTTAAAAGAGTGAGTTAACTCAGCAACATCGATTGAACTCAGCATTGAACATGCATTGAATGCATGTACTGAATACATGTATTCAACAGCTTTGAACAAAATAAATTGAACTCAGCAGTGAACATGAAGCAAATGTCGAAAAGCATATATAACTTTTGTGTCCAAGTCTCTCCTATTGTGGTAGGCTGAATAATGCCCCTCCCCAAAGATGTCCATGACCTAATACGGAGAACCTATGAATATGTTACTTTATATAGCAAAAGAGATTTTGTAGATGTTATTAAAGATCTATTTGGGTATGCCCTGGCTGGTGTGTTTCAATTGGATGAGCGTAGTACCATAGGTCACCAGTTCCATTTCTGCTCAGGGCACATACCCAGGTTGTGGGTTCAGTCCCTGGTAGGCAACCAATTGATGTTTCTCACATAAATGTTTATCATTCTCTCTCCCTTCTTCTCTCTCTAAAATAAATAAAAACATATTTTTAATTGTTTTATTGCTTAAAGTATTACAAAGAGTATTATATATGTCTCCTTTTTTTTTCTCCCCTTGACTTTCCCCCGGCCTCCCATACCCCCCAGTGTCTTGTGTCCATTGGTTATGCTTATATGCATGCATACAAGTCCTTCGGTTGATCTCTTACCCTCCCCCCCAACCCTCCCTGGCCTTCCCGCTGTAGTTTTTTTTAAAAAAGAATGCTTTGGCCGAAACCGGTTTGGCTCAGTGGATAGAGCGTCGGCCTGCGGACTGAAAGGTCCCAGGTTCGATTCCGGTCAAGGGCATGTACCTGGGTTGCGGGCACATCCCCAGTAGGTGATGTGCAGGAGGCAGCTGATCGATGTTTCTCTCTCATCGATGTTTCTAACTCTCTATCTCTCTCCCTTCCTCTCTGTAAAAAATCAATAAAATGTATTTAAAAAAATAAATAAAAATAAAAAGAATGCTTTGTCCTTGTTAATTAAAAAATTAAGGATCTTGAGATGAGGTGATTATTCTGAATTATCTGGGTGTGCCCAATGTATTCACAAGAGTTCTTATAAAAGGGGCATGAGGGGGAGACAGAGAGGTAGAGATAGAGAGGGAGGGTGGAAAGAGATGATAACAGAAGCATAGGAACAGAAAGAGAGATTAAAAGATGCCAGACTGCTGGTTTTGAAGATGGAGGAAGAAGCTATGAGCCAAGGAATGCAGCCAGTCTGTAGAAGCTGGAAAAGGCAAGGAAACAGATTTTCAACTAAAGCATCTAGAAAGAATGCAGTCCTGAAAACTCATTTTGGATTTCTGATTTTCATAACTGTAAGAAAAAATTTGTATTGTTTTAAGTCACTAGCTTGTGGCAATTTGTTAGAGCAGAAGTTGGAAACTAACATGCCAACAGCTTTTGCAGATAAGATGAGATCAATTTTCTCCTAGTCCCTAAATTACAACAACTTAGGTTCTATCTCAATTGTCAGAAGTCCAATCTTTATTTGACTCCTCTCCACAAATCAAAGGGAAGGATTACTCCTTCTAGGAATTTGCCTTGATCAGTTCCTACTTTCTTAGTCCCCTCATGGATTGAAGCACTCCTTCCCTCCATCCTTGGGGCCAATGACGACCCTGCTGCTAGTCACTGTACACTTCCATGGTTCATTTCCCTTGTATTCCTGCATCACTCCCTTGTATCATTTTGTCTAAAGCATGGCCCTGATAGCCTATCTTAATTTCCAAAGTGAAATGCAGAGCAGCAGCTTGTAGTAATAAGAAAATAATAATAACATGAAGGCATTGAAATCTATAAACCTCTACTTAGGGAAGAATACCAAGAAGTGGTATTCATACTGCAGATGGTCCTGAGAAACAAATTAATAAAAAAGAGTAGACTAGAAAAAAATCAAAATGCATTTTTAAAAATGTACATATCGCCCCATGGAATAAGTCTTTGTTTCAGTTATATCTATTCATATATGTATATTCAAGCATTTGCATGTTCAGAGTCATGATGTGTTTCTTAATATGTATTTCAAAAATACGTATTTCTTAATATGTATTTCTTAATACGTATTTCAAAAAGATTGAATAAAACCCTCACCAATTTAAACAATTTTCACTACACAAATAACCTCTCCATTTTCATCCAGAACAGCTTGATTTCTTGATGTCACTGGAGGTTTAGAAATCTCCATTTACTGTTGTGGGTCTTTGCTTCATGCTTACAAAATAGAAAGATCTATTTGGGTATTTGTTTTTCCCCAAACAGCCAAACTCTCAACTCCATTCCACATCCCAAAGGTGAGTTGAACTCTAGTTCTCTACAAGGCCTGCTTAAAGCTTTGAAAGTATAACATTATGGGTTGAAGTGAATTATTTCCCCTAAAGAGATATGCTCAAGTCCTAACTCCCAGTACCTGCGAAAGTAACTTTATTTGGCAATAAGGTCTTTATAGACATAATCAAGTTAAAAGGAGGTCATACTTGATTAGAGTCCACCCTGATCCAGTGGCTGGTGTCCTTATAAGAAGAGGGAAATTTGGACACAGGGACACACAGGGAAAATGCTATGTGATGACAAAGGCAGATAGTGGAGTGATGAGTCTACAAGCCAAGGAACACCTAGGACTACTGACAACTACCAGAAGCTAGGAAATAGAAGAGGAAGATTCTTTCCTAAGGCCTTGAAAGAAAGCATCAACAGCTTGATTTTGGACGTCTGGCCTCCAGAATTGTGAAAGAATAATTTTCTGTTGCTTTAAGCGACCCAGTTTCTGGTAATTTGTTAGAGCAGCCCTAGGAAACTAATAATGGGTTTTCCTACTTCTACTCTCAACACTGAATTTTCAAAGATCTTAGAAAATATTTATATGGACCCTCCTTGAATATTCATAAAACATATCTGAAAAAAATAACCAAAAAACTGACAATATTGGTTGCCTTTGGGAAAGGGAACTTGGGACCTGCAGGATGAGGGAGGGAGACTTTTATTATAATACCCTTTTGAATCTTAAACCATGCGATGTATTCTCTATTTTAAAAACAAAATAAAATTTAGAAAATTTATGGCTCAATCTTAACCTACCTAGCAATCTTCCCCTTTTTCCCAGAGAATGCAGCTGATGGAAGCCGATTCAATTTTTTTAAACAAAATAGTAAAGTCCTAGAAATATGGATCTTCCTCCTTCACAGAGAACCCATGGTTCTTATCCATTTCCCTTTTGCACCAAAAACACAGGAAGGCTAACTGTCCAGTCTTATCCAGAAATATCTTTAGTCATCTGCCTCTCTCTTTCAAGCTATTTGCCTGAGGATAAAAAGGTACAAGGCTGGTAGCTGAAATAATGTTCTTACCCATGAGATTCATTGATTACTGACTTAAGTGAAGAGCCATTGTCACAGTTAACCAAAGAACTTATATGCATATATGCATAACCCATGGACACAGACAATAGTGCAATGAAAGCCTGAGGAGGGGACAGGAGCTGGAAGAAGGGGTTCAAAGGGGAAAAAGGAGGGGACATCTATAATACTTTCAATAACAAAGATAAAATTTAAAAAAAGATATATTTATTTTATTTCTCTTTTTATTGAATTTATTGGGATGAACTTGGTTAATAAAATTATATGTTTCAGGTGTACAATTCTATAATACATCATCTGCATATTGTATTGTGTGTCCACTGCCCTAACTCAAGTCTCCTTCCATCACCATTTATCTAAAAGACATATTTTATGAGCAGGTAATTCACATGGATGATTTAAGAACAAACTCATCAGACAGTTGAGACCGAATTCAACAAAGTATGCATAGTTAATTATATAGTTTTAAGTGTCGAACAAAATGGGCCCAAGAATCTTTCAACATCAAAGCCTCCAGTGGAAAGGGATGCCATGTAACTCAGTCCCTTCAGTGAAACACTCCCTCAAGAGAACTATTATACACAGTATTGTGATTAATGCATATTTCATGAATTGAACCAAAGTAAAAGCATAAAATGAAGAGCTGGAAGAGACTTTGGAATTCTCAGAAATGTTTCCCCTGTAATGCTCTAAAAATTGGCACCAAGCTGTCTGGGTTGGAATACTGACTACCTTTAGCCATGCTTTTTCTATGCCTCAGTTTCCTTATCTGAAAAAACAGAGCAATTATAATATCTGCCTCTTAAGGTTGCTGAGGAGGTTAATGTGTATATGAGAGGTGGCGATGGATAAGTCAGGACTCAGCTCAGGCCAGAGGGAGAAAGGAAGAAATGAACAAGTTGTTGCTGAGACAAAGCTATGGCCCAGAGAGAAGCATCATTTCTTCCCATTAAATCAGGATGCTTCCCATTGAAACAAAATCTAAAAATCAGTGGAAATAGACTAGTGCTCAAAGGTGAAAGAAGTAAGTGTGCTTGGACAGAAATGAAAACTGAATGAAGGGCTGGAGAAATACCCATTATTTGTCAAGAAATCCTGCCACTGTGACTCTTATTCATGCAGAATTTGAGGGATGAGGTTTGGTTTCTCTCATCAGCTTTAGCTAAAGTCATAAAAAATTGTGGCTGCCTTTTAAGTATGCAGTATCTCGACCTTGATACTCAGCATAGTTATGAAACCATTGGGTACAAGTTGAAGGAGGTGCTCATTTTTAGAGCCTTAGAGGAGAAACCTTTCTGATAATCTCAAAATCAAACCCCTTCTGCACTTTTAATTCAATTCTGCTCATGAATTATGCACTGAGCACCTATATTATGTAATATTTAATGTACAGTGTTTCTCCACATGTGTGCCTATGATATATGAGAGAATCTGACCTTTTAACAAGTCCACAGGTGATTCTGATGTGTCCCCAAATTTGAGGACTAATATTTGAAAAGTTACAAAGAAAAAAATACAGGTGAAGCACTGTCATTAAAATACAAGAGCATTCTTTTAAAAATGGGTCAGAGGATGTAGTTCTTAGTTTAAAAATAAAGTAAAATACAAGATCATGTAGATTGAGTCACACATTAGTGGACCAACAGAAAGGGCAGAGCAGTTGAAAAGAGAATGAAGGTAATTGTTCAGCCTCCTGAAAGGGAGGTTAAACTGAGCTTTGAAGATGAGGAGGATTTAAACAGACATAGAAAACATTCCACAAATCCACACAGTGATGAATATGAGCATTCAATTCAGCAACTGTTCATGAATTACTTAAAAAATGACAAACATCACATCACCTACAACGTAGTTGCCATTTTTATTTGGCTGAGTCTGTATTTGAGGGTGATTTTTTGGTTACAAGTGACAAAAAAATCCAATTTAAACTCACTCAAATCATAAAAAACACAACTAAGAGATGCTACATTATTTCTTTTTTTTCCTTTCTTTTAAAGATGTTTTTATTGATTTTTAGAGAGAGAGGAAGGAGGAGGGAGTGATAGAAATATCCATGAGATGAAAGAGAAACATCATCAATTGGCTGGCTGCCTCCTGCATGCTCCCTACTGGGGATCGAGCTCACAACCTGGGCATGTGGCCTGACTGGGAATCGAACCAGTGAGGTGACCCTCTTGGTTCCTGGGTTGATGCTCAACTGCTGAGCCACACCGGCTGGACCCACATTATTTCTTCATTCAGGTGAATCTTGACCCTGCAGCCCATGTAGTGCCACTAATGACCTGGTTTCTCATTAGTTTCTTCTCAGCCTTCCATTGTGTTGGCAACATCCTCAGGGATTTCACATTAATCCCTTGGCTTGCCCCATATTATAGCGAAAGAGAAGCTCAAGTCTAAACCTCACATCCTCACACCAACTTGCTTGGATGAGAGATGGTTTATTTCTATAGATTCTGCCTATATTTCAGCCCCATTTTGAATCATATTCTCACTTGCTCTTTGCACTCCAGCTCCACCGGCCTATTTCAAGTTCATCAAATATGCTATTCTTACGTTTATCACAGCACATGGGTTTCCATACTGCATTCTTCCTCCTCTTTGCCTGGCTAAAGCTCAAACTTTAGTTCCTAGCTTAAACTTTACAACCTAAAGTAAACTTCCTTACCACCCCTGCCTAACAGAGAAGGCCAGCCCCTGTTATATGCTCTCACTACATAATGTAATTCTCCTTTGTAGCAATATATTAATACTAGAGGCCCGGCACATGAACATTCATGCACTGGAGTGGGGAGGGTCCCTCAGCCCGGCCTGCCCCCTCTCACGGTCCGGGAGCCCTCAGGGGTGGGAGGCAACCTGGTCATCAGGGGAAGGTGACGCCCCATCACACCTCTGCTGCTGCCACTGCCGGCAGCGCAAGCCTTGGCCGGCCCTGGTTACCTGAGCCTCGGGCTGGCCCTGAGTGGCTGGGAGGCTGAGGGGACTGGGGGACTCCAGAGGCAGGTGTGCGGAGCGGCCACGTGCCTGCCACCCCAGCAGGGCTGTGGGTGCTGCCATCTTTGAGGGCGGGGCAGTCAACTAGCATATTCCCTCCTTATTGGCTGTGGGTGTCACCATCCTTGAGGACGGGTCAGTCAATTAGCATATTCCTTCCTTATTGGCTGTGGGCGTCGCCATCTTCGTGACACCATGAGAGTCAATTAGCATATTCCCTCTTTATTAGATAGGACAATCATTTGATTAGTGTTTGTCTCTTTCATGAGAACAGAAATCATGTCTGGTCCTGTTTACCATTGTATCCTAAGCATCAAGCAAGTGCCTGGACAGTAGGCACTGAATAAATATCTATTGATTGAATAGGTGGATGGATGGATGGATGGATGGATGAACTTGGCTTCTAAACCTGGCCATGTAACTAATTGGCTACTCAGCTTTTTTGAGATTCAGTTCTTTCAACTGTGAAATGAAAAGGTTAGACAAGTTGACCTTTAAGATCTCTTCTGAATTTAAAGTGCTGAATTCATAAAGTGTTACTGGCAACATAATTTCTTTAACTGAAGGTACTGTGGAGCAAAACTAAAAAGTGATGTTTTTGGTTACTCTGCTATTATTTTGCAAATGTTATTTTTAATCTAATTCTGACTTTGTGTGGTCTCATGCAGTAGTTAGCAATCTGGAGAAACTGGTATCCTACAACTGTTACCAAGCAGCTGGAATTGCCAAATAGCTAATACAAGTTAGAAAAATATATGCTGACAGTCTAGGCAGATGTTAAATAAAATGCTATTAAGAATATTTTGCACATGTTCCTGTCCCCACCCCATGCCATCCTTAAAGTTTGCAATATTCAAAGTAAATGGTTGATTTCATTTGATGCACTGCTAAAAATAAAATTTCCATTTTTGAGTGATGTTCAGTGTCAGGCTTTATTGTCATATTGAAATAGTTATATTCTGAATTCATAAAATAGCCTTGCTGTATAAAAATTCATAGTAATTTGATTAGATCCCCAATATATTTTCATTCAGGGTCAAATTCATAGCCATCTACTTGTGCATTTAAAAAGAAAATACAATTCGTCTTTTCACTTGACATACCTATGAAGCACAAAATAAAATTTCCTACCTGCTCTCCCATTTAACATTTAGATCTGAACTATAACCTACCTATAAATAAGAAATAAGAATTTTGATCAGGCAGCTTTGCAATCTGTTCCAAGTAGTCTGGGAATACTCAATTGCATAACAAACCTGCAAGTCAATTAAATATTGTTAAGACAATTCAACTACCATAAAATATTTTAATATGTTCTCTACTCCCTTAAAAATGTATACTTTCTAATGAAGTGATACAGCCTGAATATTGATAAAGATAAAGCTCTATGTGGAAAAGTCCTCGTAAAAAGAAGAGCCCTTATTGAGGAAACAAAGGCCCCATTGTTCTTTGTGTTTCCTCTAAGTCAGTGGTTCTCAACCTTCTGGCCCTTTAAATACAGTTCCTCCTACTGTGACCCAACCATAAAATTATTTTCGTTGCTACTTCATAACTGTAATGTTGCTACTGTTATGAATCGTAGTGTAAATATCTGGTATGCAGGATGGTCTTAGGCGACCCCTGTGAAAGGGTCGTTTGACAGCCAAAGGGGTCAAGACCCACAAGTTGAGAACCGCTGCTCTAAGTGGCTGGGGTAGGTAATAGCTAACTGTTTCCCAACCCCATTACCATTTCCTCTTTGGCTTCCATGCAGACTACATTTCCTAGCTTCCCATGTGACAGATTCCTGGCCAATGGAATGCAGGCAGGAAGTTATATACCCCACTTCCAGGCCTGGCCTGTAAAATTCTCCCATGTAATTCCCTACCATCTTTTTTCCCATTTGTTGAAGATGGCAGAGCTAAGTCCGCCTTGTTTGCTGAACACTGTGTGGGGCAGAGCCTCCTGCCACTTTCTCATATTTCCAACTAAATTATGAGCTAGCAGAAGAGAAACTATATTATCTCACCCCTCATTCTTAGTATCTCAGGTATCTGAGCACAGCACACTACCAAACGCCTCCACTAAAAATTCGCTATAAGTGATTATTTCTTTTTCCTCATTTTTTTCTTCATTTTAAAAACAGAAGAGAAAAGGAGAGGTAAGAGCCCGACGTAGGACTTTTTTGCCCAAGAATAATTTATCCTTGCAGAAATTGGGCCCTTAAAAAGACTGGCTGCAGGAATGGAGAAAATGTTTAGCTGCAGTAGTCTTGTTTACCTACAGGCTTTTTGCTTACAACAAAACCTGCTTCAAATGAGTTTGTTAGTCCAGCTTCTCATAGAAGCAGATGCCAAGATGAGATTAAGTATGAGAAGATTTTACTAATTTTGCCTGTGAGAGAAAATAGAATGTGAACCAGGAAGGCTAGAAGGTCATCAGACCATGACTCAAGTCTGACTTCAAGTGAAAAAGAGAAGGAGAGAAGATTGGGTAAAAGTGTCCTAATAGTCTAAAGAAGGTTTGGCAAGGCCATTAAGAAATCCTCAAGCCAAAGCTGACATACAGAGGAATACCATGTCCCTCCAGAAAAACAAAACAAAACAAAACAAAACAAAAAACCTACCTTAGTATCCCTGCCACACGTCACTAGAAGATAAGGCCTTGGGTCAAATGTGGAGATGGATCTCAGAGTCCAGCAGCTGGGGCCTCAGTCAATTAATTACACACCCAATTAATTACACACCCAGCAGTTCTTCAAAGCACATTCTCATAGTCTCCACAGAGTGTTCTTTTAAAGGTTTTATCTGTATATCATTTTGTTTCAATAAATGTTAGCCACAATGAAAACATGAAGGGTCAGGACCAAATAAACCAATCTCAGTGATAGGTCTCACCATAAATTTTGTTTTTCTCAGTCATTAGTCAGTCGCATTCTTCTGTCCCATTGAATAGCAGCTCCTTAACCCAGTTAGGATCTACATTCATCTGCTAGTTCTACAGACTGGAGATCAAAATGGTTTCACCCAAACCAACAGGTTTATTTCCCTCTTGTATAAAAGAAGTCTGTGGTTAAGCAGTGCTGAAATAGTATAACAATAGCTCTACAGTGTCATCCTGGACCCAGCCACCTGCTATATTTTTATCCCTTCATTCTTAGAATATGACTACCATCCTCGAGGTCACCTCATATCACATAAGGGATGCTGGGGATCCAGTCATTATGTCTGCGTTCCAGTCAGGATGAAGAGGAAGAAGTGAAAAGCATAAAATATATATGCTAGCTATGCTCCCCTTAAAAAAAAGCAAACAACTTTTGCTGTGAAGTCCCACTGTATGCAGACAACTTCAGCATATAACTCATTGGCAACACCTTGCTACACAGGAGGCTGGGAAATGGACTCTTCTAGCTGTGCAGAAAAGTGCCCTAACTGTTTTCAGAGAGGAGGGGGATGGATACTGGGAGGTATTCTTTGTCCCAGCCTTTTTTTAGGTTTGGTTCTGAAAGAAAAGTTTTAACTAAAGGAGACTGATGAGATTTTTCCTGCGCTACCAGATAAATGAATTATATTTATGAGAACCATTGATCCAATTCAATTGCCTTCCAGAAATTTGCACATATTGTGTATTAGTTTCCTTGTCCAAATACCTATTCATTTTGTACTTTCTTTCCTCTCTGGGCAAAAGTAAACATTTCTTTCTTTTTCTATTTCTGTCCCCCCCCCCCAACTGTATTAATGACCTTCTAGGCTGTCTGTCCAGACCACCAGCTCCCCTCTCTAAGAATGTTGTCCCAGACAAATGTGGTCTCTGAGTCATATTTATAACTACTTAACCTATCACTTGGCCCTTGAATATTGGGCCATGGATAGAAACTGACCCAAGTTGAGCATATCCACATCTCTCTTCTGAGATCAAAATAATAAATCAGTCTCCACTGATCATTTGAACAATGGAGGTGTAAAATCAGAAATGATAGGGACAGCCACTTTCTGCCATGTTTATGGGACAACCAGCTTTTCAACAGAAGAGAGGAAAGCAGAGATGGTGCAGCCCTTATTTTGCTGTAGTTAGGTGGCTCAATGCTTTCCACAGATATTTTCCTAAGCATTATATCCAAGTAGATAAACTGGAAGGACCATAAATAGCTTGTGTAGCTAGTGTCAGGTGTTTTCTAAATCACTTTTATTATTATTGTGACCCAACTAATATAAACCCAGACCTTTCCCTCTATGGTCCTTCTGTGTGGTACACTAGAACTACCATGAAATTTGTTGATTTTTTGTGTGTTCCCCATCCTCATTCTCACCCCCAGTGTGTGTGTGTGTGTGTGTGTGTGTGTGTGTGTGTGTGTAATTTATTTCAGAGAAGAAGCGAGAGGGAGAGAAACATCAATGATGAGAGAGAATCATTGATTGGCTGTCTCCTGCACTCCCCACAGTGGGGATTGAGCCCACAACCTAGGCATGTGTCCTGACCAGGAATCGAACCATGATCTCCTGGTTCATAGGTCGATGCTCAACCAATGAGCAACACTGGCCTGGAGCCAGTGTATATTTCTTTAAGTAGGTATCTGTTACTTCTTGCCAATAAGTCTTACCCTGCCTGCCGTATATTGTCACAGGTATTAAGCGATAAAGGTAGTGATAAGGGGTTGGGCTGTTGGTTTGGCTAATTGGATTCAATTTGAGGAATTGAGTGCAATTGGCTTCTATATTGTGCTAGATCTGGAGACTGCATAGATGAATAAGACATGGACCCTGCACAGGAATTTATAATTTGCTATCATAAGTGACCCTCAAGCAAACTCCAGTATTGTATATGCACATCAAGTCATATCTAGCAAGAAGGAATTAAGGTCTCTCAGTTGGAAGATGACTCAATAGCCTAGAGGCAGAAAGGGACAGGTGATTCCATTGATTTTTTAGAAACAGGAAACCCCTTCACAAGTTTTTATTTTCCTCTCTGACCTGTTTTTGTTTTTTTTTACCTACTCCCCTCTTTTTGTGCACTCAGTATATAGATAGCTCCACTGAGGAGGGAAACAAAAAGAATGCCAAAACAAGGTAAACAACAACAACAACAAAAATCTACATATAACTACTTTTAGGGTTTTCAAATTTTAAAATAGCTCAGAATTATGCCAGGTTATGAAAGTCTATAAAAAATTTAATGCAGATACAAGAAAATAAAAATACTCTTTCTTAGTCTTCCCTTTTTACTCTGATATGCCTGGCTGTTTAAAAAAATTGAGTTCCCTGCCTTCTGGAACTTTTTACCAGCAGTAGGTGAAAAATCATATAAATTGCTGAAAATAAATGGTAACAGCCAGTCATTTTTTTTTACTATGGACCATTAGATTGGTGTATTTGCATGTATCATTAAGATTTATTGCAAATTCTCTAATGGAATGACAATGCTGGAAATGGTCTGTCTAATACAATTGGAATGTAGGCTTGGTAAAATTACTACACATTTTCCTTGGAGGAGAAAAAAAAAGTATATCTTCTGCCATGAAAATACCAGTGAGAATAAATAAGCTATTCTAAATGCTTTTGTCCAATTTAACATTTTTCTATCATAACAAAATTCTTATGAATTTCACATTAACTGGTGATTTGAAGTCAGGCGTCTTCAGGAGCGAATTTCTTTTTTTTTATTTTTATGCAGAACACAGAATAATCAAGATCAGCAACATTATCTTTTATTATTTGACAGGAAAGGCAAATACTTTGAGGGTGCAATTACCAGTGAAGGCCAATGTTACGTCTCTACAAGAAATTGTAGGAGCATTCCCCTGAGCAATGCTTCTGTGTGGCAGGTGAGAGCTGGAGCTAGGTTCAAACTCCAAAGTGGGGCATTCAAACTCCAAAAAGAGGCATGTCCTTGTTCCAAGATGCACATAGATCCATCCCGACCTACAGGTTGGTTTTCAAGAGCGTTTCACACCTCCATTTCCCATCAATACTTGGAACCATTGGTCAAATACTCCCTATCTCCAGTGGAAGGCCTCCCCAGTAAATACCGCTCCCTTCTACTCCTTGAAATGACAAAACGTTCTTTATCACTCCTTGCATGTTGCCATAGCTTCCATGGCACCTGACTCATTCCAGGGAAACCGTGAAACCATAAGGAAATCAAATCCAATGTAATTCCACCTCTGGAAGTTTGGGAAATACTTCCCCAAGCCTGTAGTTTTAAACTAATTTTTAAAGCAAACCTAAGCATTTTGGAGACTTTATTTTAATTACAACATTAATTTCACATATTAAATATTATGCATATATTCTATAGAAAGGTGGGAATAGTAAAGAGGAGAGCTGAATTTAAAAAATCAGTGGCTTTAACATGTACTTTAACAACATGAATAATTTAAATCTGCCTCATGGCATCAGAAAAAATATTCCATAATATTTTTCAGAGAGAAATTTTGGTTATTTGAAATTTAGTGATCTGATGGGCTTTAGCTATGTTCAAATGGATCATTAAAAATGGAGTATGGTTAACTCAGGGGATGCCAGAATGCCAGAGGAAAGGAAATATTCATGAAAAAATATGTGTTTTATTACACATTCGGAAGCTTAAATATTTTCTTACATTATACTTGAAATGCCTATGGTGTACTATATTACAGATGAGGAAATAGAGTGTGAAATTAAGTTAATTGCTGAATGGTCAACCAGTTTATCAAATGGAAGATTCACTAAACTGGTTTTATGGTATTACTTTAGAGAGAGCTATCGCAGAATACATACACTTTAGAAACAATCTTGAAGCATGTAAAGCTATGTTGATCAATATTTTCAGCAGATATTTTCCCAAAGGTTACATCCAAGTAAATGACCTGGAAGGACCACAGGTAGGTAGTAGATCTAGTTTCAGATGCTTTCCAAACTACCCTTTTGTTATTATGACCTAATACCATCTCAAATCTTTCCCTCTCTTGTCCTTTCATATGGCACACTGAAATCAGAAAGCAACCCTAGCCGGTTTGGCTTAGTGGATAGAGTGTCAGCCTTCGGAGTGAAGGGTCCCAGGTTCGATTTCAGTCAAGGGCTCATACCTCAGTGGCAGGCTCGATCCCCGGCCCCAGGGCCTTGTGTGGGAGGCAACCAATCAATGTGTCTCTCTCACATCAATGTTTCTCTCTGTCTCTCCTCCTCCCTTCTACTCTCTCTAAAAATCAATAGAAAAATATCCTCAGGTGAGGATTAACAAAATAAAATAACATTTGCCCTAGACAGGTTGGCTCAGAGGATAGAGCGTCAGCCTATGGACTGAAGGGTCCTGGATTTGATTGGGGTCAAGGGCACGTACTTTGGTTTCAGGCTTCCGGCCCTGGTGTTGGGGGGAGGGGCATGTGAGAGGCAACCGATTGATTGTCTCTCTCACATCGATATTTCTGTCTGTCTCTCCCTCTCCCTTACACTCTTTCTAAAAATCAATGGAAAAATATCCTCGGGTGAGGATCAAAAAAAAAAAAAAAAAAAAAAGAATGCAATTTGGTCATTTTTTTTAAATGCTTCCCTCATCCCCACCCCACCCCCAGGGCATGTTCTCAAGTGTTTGCTTACTTATTCATTTAAGAATTTGTTTACCAATCTGTGAGCAACCTGAGGAAAGAGACCATATGTTGTTCATCTCAGTAGCTCAGTGCCTGAGATATCGTAGGTATCCTGCAAATGTTTGATAAAATGTTTCATAATTATGACTCTCAGTCACTTATTAGTGATGGGACCTTAGGCAGTAAATGGAAATCTCTAAGGCTCAATTCTCCTCATCTTTAAAGTGGGGATTAACAATATACATGCTTACATCATGGAGTTATTTTTAGAACCAAATAAAGTTGTCAGAATATTTGAATTTTATTACATTGTTATCATCTTTATTTCCATTATTACTCTTACCATAAATATTCAGCCATTATCCAAAAAGAGTGATTGTCTCAGTCCTCTCACATGTATATGGCTGAACTTGAACCTGAAAGATGGAGCCTGACCCATGAGAAAAGAATAATGGGTGATATGTTTTCATTGGAAAATTTTATTTAGCAGTAAGAGCCCTGATTGTTCAAATTCAAATTCAGATACAGATAAACAATGAGTATGGTTCAGGAATAATTGAGGAGTAGCCATGGTTACAGAAAATCCCTTTGTCAACACCTATTGTTCTATTTATACCTTGGGAGAAGCGTCACCACATTTCTATAAAGAGTAGAAATTCATTCATTTCAACTCTGATTGTGTGCAAGCCTCCAATATTCCCAAGAATAAAGGAACTGAACTCAAGTGTAATGGGGAAATATGTAATTTAATGGGTGTAATGGGCCATATGTTTGAGGAAGAGTAAACACAGCAAAGATGAAAGAAAGTATATAAAGGGAAGTGGGGCTTTCTAAGATCTCCAGCAGGCAACTGTTGAGGGAACAGTGACCCTGAAAAGTTGAACAGCCTTAAGCTACTTATAATTTTCCCTAACCAATCATTCAGTTTTAGATACAAAACAAAAAGTGGATTGAAAGATATCGCAGGAAAAATTATTTTTTAGAAAAACCATGAGGTCAGAAAGAATGAAAGAGTAGATGACAGCAAATGAGAGATGAGCATAATTTTTTTTAATGATGAAAGGTAACTTTTTAAAATATATATTTTTATTGATTTCTGAGAGGATCAGAGAGGGAGAGATAGAAATATCAATGATGAGAGAAAATCATTGATCAGCTGCCTCCTGCATGCCCCCCACTGGGGATTGAGCCTGAAACCCAAACATGTGCCCTGACTGGGAATCAAACCATAACCTCCTGGTTACTAGATCAATGCTCAACCACTGAGGCATGCTGGCCGGGCCACAAAATTTTGAAACCTGGAAAGCAGATGGCTAAGTGGTAACTGACTTAACATAAAGCTAACACTTAAGGATTCAGGGTTGGGTAGCAATGGCAAGAAAAAGCAATTTGAACTGCAGAATCCCAGGAATGCTCAGAAATTGGCAGCACCAGGTACTTATGGAGGTTGAGTGGCAGAAGGCTGAAAAATAGCCATAGCTGAGAAGAGGGGTTCTATACTAACAACAGAGGAATTAATTTAGAGGTATTACATTCCAAATAGTGATATCTTCCTACCTGGCTCTGAGAACACCAGCAGCCACTCACTTTCCAGGTCAGAAAATGATCCCTAAAAAAGTACATACAGATATGAAAATATGGCAGTTCCCCATAAAACATCCAGACTCCTCTTAATCATGCAATGATAAGGTCAAGCCCCACTAATGTACACAGTTTCCACTAAACTAAGCTTTTTACTATCTCATTCTTAGACTATCAAGAATTTCCATTTAAAGAACATTTCTGACATGAAAGACAAAGAGCAAACATGAAAAAAAGGAACCCAGAGAAAACAGAAACAATGCAGAGAGCAGAAGAAAATGAAACCTCACTATAAGTACTATACACATATGATCAAAGAGATTTATCATTCAAGAAACAAGAACAGCATGCTATAAAAAAAGAAGCAATCCAAGAAGAAATAAAGACCCATTTGAAATTAAAATATAACATAAAATAAATCAGTAGAGAAGTTAGCTATAAGATAAAGCTGAAGAAATTTTACAGAAAGTTGAATAAACGGAAAAAAAGTAAGAAATGTAAAATACAAGAAAGGGGATAAGAAAATGAAAGGATCAGTCTAGGATAGCCAAGATTGAATCATGGAGTTCTAGAAAGAAAGTCATGAAAATAGAAAGGAGAAAACAATTTAAAAAATGATTAAAATTTCCCAGAACAGAATAAGGGGCCAAGCTAGTACCCAGTACTATGCCCTTGCTAATGTATTACTATAAACTTTCAGAACACTGGGAATAAGGGAAAGATTCTCAAATCTTCCAGAGTGAAAAAATAGCACACAAATAAAAGTTAAAGAAGCAGACTGGCTAGAAAACAATGAAATGATGTTATAAAAATTCTTTAAAAAATAGTTTCAATATAGAATTCTATACGCAGCCATATTATTTTATCTGTTTTGGGGGTAGTTTAAAAATATTTTCAGATATGTAATGTCTCAAACACCTCAGGAAGCTAATGGGATGTTGTGCTATTGTGATTTATTATAAGAAATATATATTTGGTCTTCATCCTGGTCTTAACACAGAGCTCCTGAAACCCTTGGAACTTCCTGTGCTGGAAGCACTAAAGCTGTCTTTCATGTTAATGAGGTGACTTTTAAAATGTACCTAAGGCTGGGGTTGGGGGAGAGGTGAGAGGATGAAGATTGAGGTCAATCACTAAAGGCCAATGACTTCATCAATCATGACTATGTTATGAAGTCTACATAAAAACTCAGACTGGGTTCAGAGAGCTTCTGGGCTGGTGAACAGTAGAGATTTGGGGAGAGTGGACAGCTCAAAAAGCATGGACGCTTCTCGCCCTTTCCCCATACCTTGCCCTATGCATCTCTCCCATCTGGCTGTTTCTGAGTTATATCCTTTTATGGTAAGCCAGTAATCTAGTAAGTAATATGTTTCTCAGAGTTCTGTGAGCCACTCTAGCAAATTAATTGAACCCAAAGAGGGGGTCATTGGTGGGGATGGGGACTAGTCTCCTGGGACTGAGCCCTTAACCAGTGGGATCCGATGCTATCTCTGGGTAAATAGTCTCAGAATTAAGTTGAATTACTAGTATAGAACACCCAGCTGGTGTCACAGAGAACTGCTTGGTGGTGTGGGAACCCCGGACACATTGCAATTGGTATCAGAATCCTTAGATGTGCTCCACCAAATGAGGGAGTACACTAAGACAGAAGATAAAGGATCAAGGAAAGGAATCAAACATATGAGAGAGGATAATTCTGTTTCACCAGGATGAAGGTGAAGGAAATCCCAGGGCCACACAGCTAAGAAGTGGGCTCAGAGAGCCACTGATTCAAATTGGATAAAGAGGATAGAGACATAACTTAAAAGAAATAAAGCTGTAGATTACCACCGGTGTTTAATGGACTCAGAGGGGATTGGTGCTTCTGGCAGAATGTTTGGGAGGTGAATTAGGGAAAGATATTTAGAAAACTGGCCAAAAATAATGCAATTATTAGCTCCAGAGAAAACAGAAGTTTTTCAAGAAATGTAATAATTGTATACTACATCGTTTATTTATGCCTAATAGCTACAAAGTCATATTATGAACACTGAATTCTGACCTAATTTTTTAAAAAATGGTTTAACTGTAGTTTAGGAAGGGGTAGGGTAAGTATTTGTGTTTTGGAATTCAGTCTGAGATAGGAAGGGAAGCTGAGGGTAAGAGTAAAAAACAATAATATAAATGGAGCCACTTTAAAATGGCGTCGGAGCCGCCATCCCAGAGGAACTGCCTTGCACTCCTCAACCCTTTGGAATGTTTGAACTGGGCTAGTAACCTTTGGACTGGGCCAGACCAACACTGTCTTCCAAACAACAGCTTGTAGAGCCAGGAGGAAAGCAGACCTCCTGATGACAAGGACTGAGATTAAGGACTTTCTTTAGAATTAGCACCACCATGTATAACTCAAGAATAACTTAGCTCATTTGCACCAATAGAAATTCTTTCTTGCTGTTGAGGTAAGTGTTGCCCTTCCCTTTCTCATAAATACCCCTTGCCTTCACCTCCTAATTGGAACACTTTGGGTTTCTGCCTGAATCAGTGCTTCCTGAATAGCTATTCTTTGGATCTCAAATAATTGCTTGTTGCCTCTCACTTTGGCTTTTTCTTTTTATGTTAACAAGAGTTAATCCTCAGCTTCTGTAGTGAGAAATCAATAAATAAAATAGAATTAGAAAAATATTAGAAATGTCAGTGTTGATTTAAAATAAGGAGGTAAGTCCCAGAAAGAAATAGTTAATAGAATCAAAAGTAGTTGACTCCTAAAAGTGGGCGACAGGTATTGAAGGGTGGGGGAAGAGATTATTCATTTTCATTGACAAACTTGTAGAACCATATGAAATTGTAAAATTATGTGATAAAAATTATTTTTTTAAAAGTATTGCTGAGTGATATAGATGTAAATTACAGCATAGGGAATGTTGCCAATAATATTGTAATAACTATGCATAGTGCCAGATGGGTACTGGAAATATTCGGGGGGAACACTTTGTAAAATATATGATTGTCTAACCACTAAGCTGTACACCTGAAACTTACACGAAATCATATTGAACCTAAACTGTAATTGGAAAGAAAATTTAAAATAAAATAAAATAAAATAAAGCATTGTTGTACATATTCCACTTCCTCCTTCAGATCTATCTACTCTCTGCTTTGCTCCTCTCTGTTTTGTGTTCTGGGGAGTTGACTCATGATGACCACACTAAATGTCTTAGTTGAATTGGCTAAACAGCAGAGATTGGAATGAGAAAGAGCAAGACCAGGACATTGCTGTCACAACTTCAGTTGAATGGTTCCCAAAGCTATCTCTCTTCTTGTCCTGCAGACCTATTGGCATTAATGGCTCTACTGAGCTATCCTTGAGTACTGCACTCACCCTGATGATTTCCCTCCACTCTGCCCACACCTTTGGAAACAGTCTTTTTATTAAAATTATCTTCAAAGGACCTAATTTGAATATGTCACGTACTTCCTTCCTGGACCCTGACTAATCCAGAGCTTTAACAACATCTGCATCTAGATTGACTAGAAAATCAATGATAATATTTTCTTAACTTTTAATAACAATAATAATTTATTATAATAACAATATTTAAATAATACATGTGTATCTCTCTTTATTCTAAATCTCTGGAATAATATTTTTAAGAGTTAATCTTTAAAGTAGTTATAGGTTCACAGCAAATTTGAGAAGGCACAGAGATTTCCCCTATCCCTCTGCCCCACACATGCACAGCCTCCTTCATTATCAACACCCCCACCAGAGTGGCACATCTGTTACAACTGATGAACCTACACGGATATATCATCATCATCCAAAGTTCATAGTCCACATTACTGTTCACTCTTGGTGCTTGTACGTTCTATGGGTTTGGACAAATGCATAATGATACATATCCATCATTACAATATCATACAGAGTACTTTCACTGCCCTAACAATCCTCTGTTCTCTGCCTATTCATAACTCCCCTGCCAACACCTGGTAACCATGATCTTCTTACTGTCTAAATAGTTTTGCCTTTTTGAGAATGTCATATACAGCCCTGGCCTGTGTGGCTTAGTTAGCTGGGCGCTGTCTCATGCACCAAGAGGTCGCTGGCTTGATTTGTGGTCAGGGCACATGCTCAGGTGTCAGGATGGATCCCCAGTAGGGGGTGTGCAGGAAGCAGCCCATGTTTCTTCCTCTCTCTCTCTCTCTCTCTCTCTCTCTCTCAAAAATCAATAAAAATATAATTTTTTAAAAGTTAAAAAAAGAATGTCATATATATCATATCCTGCATAACAACATTTCTGTCAACAACAGATTACATATATGACTGTGGCCATAAGATTATAATGAAGTTGAAAAATTCCTATCACCTAGTAACTTGGCAGCCATCGTAATGTTGTAGTGCAATGCATTACTTATGTGTTTCTAGTGATGCAGCCCTGCCAGTTGTATAAAAGTATAGCACACACAATTATGTACAGTACATAATATTTGATAATGATAATAAATGACAATGTTTGTGGTTTATGTATTTACTATACTATACTTTTTATCATTATTTTAAGGTATACAGTTCTACTCATTAAAAAACAAAGTTCGCTGTCAAACAGCATGCCATATTATGTGGGCAGCACACTCATACATCTCATGTTTACTGGGTCTCTTGACGGCATCATTTTCTCTTGTGCTTGGTTTAATCTCATATTTTTGTACAGTAACATGCTATACAGGCTTGTAGCCTAGGAGCAACAGGCTATACCATATAGCCTAGGTGTGTAATAAGCTATACCATCTAGGTTTGTGTAAGTACATTCTCTGATGTTCACACAACAGTGAAATCACCTAAGGATGCATTTCTCAGATTATATCCCCATGCTAAGTGGCATATGACTATAGTTGGAATCATACAGTATTATAGGTTGTGTTGTTTTGAGGTGTTTTTTTTACTAGTTATATACTCATTATAGAAAAATTGACAAATAAAGAAACTAATCATAGTAATTCCAAAGGCTAAATCAATTGATACTAATATTTTGAAAACCTGCAGCACAGTAATAATTAGGTACCCGTTTACATGGATATTCTTTATGTGATGTTCAATGTTTATATAGAGGAAAGGTAGTGTAGGGGAATGGCAGAGCATTAGGATGCATCGTAGTCCCACCCTCTCTTAATGTTCCCAGTAATGTGTCTCCACTTCCAAAATTCTATTCTTCCCTCAACTATACTCTGAGTTCACCATCTTCCCCTCCAAGTGTCTTTAGATAGTATTTCTTCCACCCACACATACCAGTACAGCTATGTAAGAGAAATTCTGTGAATATGACTTTCTCCATCATGGCAACATCTCCAATGATGTTTTGGTGCTCCAAAGATCTTTTTTTTTTGGTAATTTATCTTTATTGTTGAAAGTATTACAGATGTCCCCCTTTCTTCCCCATTGGCAAAGATCTTTTACCTCCCCACTTCTTAGTCATTGGTACCCTGGGATCATGTGCATGCCTTTGTTTCCACTTTGGCACCAAAAGCATGGTAACAGGAGATCAGTTCAACATTTTCAGTAGCAGTGAGGCCAAATGAAAACATGATCTACAATTTTCCAGTTATCCTATAAAAACGTAATCTTATCTTGTTTTACAATCACCTCCACCAAAGTTTCTTTGTGAAGTGTTCACAAAGAGATATTAACTTTGATCCATATCTGATATAAGGGTAAAAATCAAATACGTGTTTATACGTAACTACTTTAACTTGGATAGAATGGAATGGACTATGGGCTAATGAACTCCATCAACAGAAGGCACTCTTATGGCTGTTTAACTTCATACTGTTACTGTCAAAAGCACAGGAGCAATGGTGACATCTTGTGTCAGGTTAAAAAGTAACAGGATCTTAATTCCTTGTGGCATCTACAGAGAGTACGTCAGATGAGCCCTGGCTAACATTCATCTTTATCTGCTTCTTTTAGCTACTGATCAAATAATAAAACAAGGGCATTGATTTCTCAGGTGCAGAGATGGTATCTTCAGGAAGTATGGGGGAAACGTCACTTGGCATTTGATTCACCTAACTGTCACTTCAATAATAGGGCAACCAGAAGTCCCAGTCTAGTTCTTCAACTCAGCCTTTCCATCTTTCCAGGATATTCTGGGTAAAACACATGGGCTCTCACCCCCTCCACCATCATTCTGAAGCAGCCAAAGGGAAGCTGTGGATCTCTGTGAAATCACATTTAGTTATCCAACTGCTTTGGGCATTTTCCTGATCTTATTTCTCTGGCAGGCCTTTGACCATCACAAGACATGACTAGAACCTCTGGAGCCCAATAAATAGCATGTAAAACACTGCTGGGAGCAGACAGTGGGGAAGGCAAATCTCTTGTTTCATGTGCTCTGTATGAGGGCAGTGGTTTTTAACCCTGGCCACACAAAATCACCTCGGGAGCTTATAAAAATATCAATACCTAAGTCCATCCCAGACCAATTAAATCAGAATTTCTGGGAGTTGAAGGCAGACATTTTTTAAAAGTCTCCCGGTGATTCTAGCATGTGTCTTTCACCTAGCTCTCTTGCCCTTGGAACTCAGCCATCATACTGTAAGGAAGCCCAAGTCCCACAGAGAGGCCATTTGCATCCTTGTGTTTAAAGCAGTGGTTCCAATCGTGGGGCACACACCCCACAGGGGGCTATTTGATTTTTAAGGGGGGCAATTCAAGAATGAGTTATTCACAGTGAATTTGGGGCATTTCTTATGGTTCTAGGGGCCTCATATACAGTATATAAATATATATTGTGACATATTTATGCATTGCATTTCAGTTCTCTATTATATGTTTTGAAACTTTATTTGCTATTTTTTCATATCACTTCATATTATTATTTTTAACAATTTCTTAGTGATTTCTTCAGTACTTCAACTGTCCTTTGTTCTTTAATTTTTTTCTTTCATGGATGCCATGTTCTTTGTAAGTTTATGTAGACCAAGTTAATGGCCTTTAAGGCTTCCTCCCCGTGAATAGGAGTTCACTTTTTAAATAATAATAATTCTATGTCATGGGGGGGGCATGGCTAAAAATGGTTGGGAACCACTGGTTTAAAGATATAGGCCTTAAGTGTAAATCACTGATTATTTTTTCTTTAAAAAAAAAACCTCTTAGAATTATTGAGTCAGAGAGTATCTTTTAAAAAAAACCTCTTAGAATTATTGAGTCAGAGAGTATCTTTTAAAATTACTTAATTTGTAATAATTAAAATAATCTAATTACTTTTTAAATGTTACTGAAAGGGAGCAGAATATGCCACCCCAAAATGTGCTACTTTGGCATGTGAATAATTTTGAGCTAAAGCAATCATGATTCAGCAAACTCAAGAAAAAACTTTCCCTTCTCCCTTAACTACCTAAAAGAATTTAGATAGGGGGCCTGGCCCAGAAATAGCTATTATGGTGAGATCATTAGTCCCGTAGGTCAGGCTCACAGCCAATGGGCCTGATGATTGGATTTTTCACTTGTCTGACCTGACACAATCGGTGAGCCATCTTGTGAGGAAGGCAACGTTATCTCCATCTTGCAGATGAGGATTGGGAGGAGAAAGTAATTTGCACAAGATTACCCCTGCTACAAGTGCTGATGCCAGTATTTTAAAACCCAAATCTTTCTGCCTCTTGAGCTTATATTATGTTCCCTGTAATACATTGCCTCCTAGATCATAAGTTTGGTGAGATCAAAATAAATATATTTCTAGTTCTAGTTGTGTCAAAATAGAAGAAGCTCTTTGTTCAGACAAGAAGAACCAAGATAGAGACTAAATTGTTTACAAAATAATTGATAGTAGTGGAAATAACAGCAGTGACAATAGAATATGAGCAAATCATTTTTTTTCCTGCATCTAAGTTTCTTTACAAGATAAATGGCAATGATGAAACAGAAAAAGCTCAAAGACAGATCAATCTAATGTTTGTGTCAATTTGACAAAGGAACACTAAAAATTCTTATTAGTATATTTCTCATTTATAATAACAAGACTATTATGAAAATACCTGGAAACAATGAACAAACAAAATGTTCATAGATAGGACTATGGATAAATGAATTGTAATATGTTCACCAAATGGAATATAAGAATAGTAGTAGTCCTAGCTGATTTAGCTCAGTGGATAGCGTGTCGGCCTACAGACTGAAGGGTCCCAGGTTCGATTCCAGTCAAGGGCACATGCCTAGGTTGCAGGCTCTATCCGAGTAGGGGGCGTGCAGGAGGCAGCATGATCAGTGATTCTCTCTCATCATTGATGTTTCTATCTCTCTCACCTTCTCCCTTCCTCTCTGAAATCAATAAAATGTATATATTTTTAAAAAGGAATGAACTTCAGCTAAAGAAAACAATATGGATGAATTGATGAATGTTAGAAACATGAGTGAAAAAACACTACATTATCATAATGCCATTTTTATAAAGCTCAAAAACAAGCCAAACTACACAAATTGTTTAGGAATACATCTATCTGTGATAAAAGTGTTTTGTTGTTAATAAAAAGGGAATGTAAAACTTAGGAGAGCAGTTATTTTGGTGGGAGAAGTAGAAATCATGAAGAGAGCCCAGATGTTAATGTTCCAGCCCCTATGTGTTTATATTTTAGTATTTCTCATAATCTACATATATATGTTATTTATTACAGTTGTTACTTTGTATACTATACATAAAATATTATGTAATAAAATTTAAGACAAAAATATATTTTCTGTTATAGTATTGTGGGGCAAATTCTTAAAATTTCTTAAGAACAATCTGTTTTCCTTGAAAAGTTAAGAATGTGTAAACATTGAGAAAGAGGGAGCAAGTGAAGTCTGAATTCTGGTGCGAAGGGCTCAGGATGCATTCCTCCAGCTAGCCTTGAGAGTAGCCCTATCAGCTGATACAGCAGTTTCCTGAAATCAGGGATCATCATTCCAACTCCAAACACCTCAGAATTACTAAACTGGTTCATGTCAGCCAGCCAGCTCCCTGACACCAGAGAAGATAATTTGCCATATTATGTAATCACTTTGAGAGTTTATCTTTTGATTCGCCATGCCAAATCTTTAGTCTCTGGAACATCGGACAGGCATTTTTCAAAGACTGGACAAATAATGACTGTTATAAGCAACTTCCTGTCATTCTTTGTGTCCTTGATGTTATAAGGAGAGAGTTCATGAAAGAGCTCTGGAGTAATGGATTTATAATTGAGAGTTTTACTTCAGAGTACAATTCCCTGTACTTTTATGGTCTTTTTTTTTTTTTTAAGGAGAAATGGAACTCTATCTGACATGTTTCTGACCTGGTTTTTAATCCTGATTATTGTCATGTCAATCTTACAGTCCGAGAAAGTGGAGAGGAGAGGGGCGGTGGGGAGAAGGAAGGAGAAGTGAGGGGAGAAAGAAGGAGAAGTGACGAGGGGAAAGGGAAGTGAAGAGGGGAAATGGTAAGTTGGGAGGGGTACAGTGAAGTGGGGAGAGGAAGCAGAAAATAAAGAAGGGAAGCGGGAGGAGCTGTGAAGGGGGTGAGTGGGTAGGAGGGAAGAGAGCTGGGGAGGAGAAAAAGAGAGGAAGGAAGGAGGAGAAAGTTACAAAGTCTGAGGAACCATATTTCCACATGCCCTGCTACATTATTTCCATAGAGGTCATCTCATTTCTTTCTCACAACAACCTTGTGAGGTAGGTCAGGAAACTTGAGACTCAGTAAAGAAAGAAGCCTTAAAATGACAAAGCCAATAAGTGATTGGATTTAACTCCAGATCTTTCTAACTTTGAAACCAAACTCCTTGTAAGTGTCCACCTCTAGGAATTGGAATTACAGAACAAGGCAATGTACCAAGGAGCAGGGACCTAGAGCACAGTGACAAGATGGGAACCCCAAATACATAGACATAAAAAAGTTTCATCTCACTAACATGAAGAGTATTTGGTATTATTGACTAATCTTGTTAGCAATTTCATTGAACAGAAGGTACACACACACACACAAAATGGGACAGACACTTAATTCTCAACACCCAAGAACAATTGGTTAAACAGAGTGTGAAGAACCTTTAAACAAAGTAATATAATAGCTTAATCTAAAAATCGAAAAGGCAAGGGAGGTAAAATTGGATGTAGACTTTTAAGAAAACAAATTTCTACTGATTCACAGAAAAGACAGAATCACAGAAAGAGATTGTATCAGGGAAGTTCTAAAAATATAGTTCTGGCTATTTAATAAGAATACTGCAATACCATTTAAAACTAGAATGGAGAAAGAATTGAAGAAACAAATTGTGCTATGAACTCAGGTCTTTAAAAGAATTTTTAAAAATGGCCACACAACCTCTCCGAGCTTACTGTGATTCCAGGGAGGGTTTCAGGCATCAAGAACAAGGTGAAGGTAGCACAGACCCTGGGGTCAAAGCTGCAGCTGAGAGAAATGAAGGGCTCTCTTGGTTCTTTCTTGTGTCCCTTACCAGAGAGCCTCAGTCATAGGTTGAGAGACTGCCATATAGTTATGGAGAGGTCCAGAAGAAAGAAATGGGAGATAGCTGGTCACTGGTCAATGTCCACTGGTGTCCAGATCTTAAATCAAAGGAGAAAAGGGACTTCTTGACCTTCCTAGATGATCCATCCCAGGTTCCCAAATGTAGGCAAGCAGTTAGGGATTCAGAATATGCCAGGAATATGAGCATGCTTTTACCATCCAGGGGCCTGCCAGGAAACAGATGGCACACTCCCATGGGGTAAGTGAGAAGGGTTTAATGAAGAACTCTCTGTAAGGACAAGGGCAAGGCAAAGAAAGATGGGGAGTAAACCCAGGGGACAAACAAAGTGGCTGATGCAATCATTCAAAAATTATGACTATATGCAAAAATTTAGCTACAAGAATATTCATCATAGCTTTGTTTGTAGAAGCAAAAATATAGAAGTGACCTAAATGTTAGATAGGGGAGAAATTATGTTATACCCACATAAGGCAGAGATGGTCTTACTAATTTTTGTATATAAACTTCAGCAATTGGAATAATGCCTTACATAGTGAATACTCCTTAAACATTACAAATGCTAGTGTGGGGGTATATTTACGGACATGGAAAGATGTTCATGATTCAGTTTAAAAACCAAGTTACAAAATAATGTGATAATAATCTCATTTTGTTTGATAACTAGCTACATAGATACAGGATGCCAGTTTAGAAAAATGCACATGGAGATGGTTAGCGTGATTAATGATGCTCTGAGGGAGATTGCTTTGTTTTGTTTGTTTTGTTATTGCGCTTCATTTTCTGATTTTCCTGTAATGAATACAAATTGCTTTTGTAATAAGAAAATACATCTTTTTTTTTCAAGTTTATTTATACAACAGTGTTCTTTTTCCTGGTGTTTTCCTTTTCCGTCCCTCTTTCATCTCTTGCTCCATAACCTTGAGAGTGGCAGCAGATGGTTGGGCAGGCATGTGGATTGAGGGGAGGGGAGGGAATCCCACCATGTGGGAGTCATGACTCACAGCTTTCACAGCTTGTGGAGCACCAAGTACCAAAATACAGAAGAGTGGCAGGGGCCTAGAAAAACCTCTTCCTCCCAAGGCTTAAATCCTAAGAAACTGAGAATTATAGTATATGCTGAAGATGACTTAAGTATTTTTAAGCTACATGGGAAGCAAGATGAACAAGCAGGGAAGAGTATCACTGCTAAAGAAAGATGTTACATTTACAGAGAGCAGGGAGGAGAAATAGTTAATTTCATTTTTTCCTTAATGTCCATCATAAATAAGGCTTTCTTCTCCTTTTCTCTCTCTTGGCCATCATCATCACTACCATTATCATCATCACCATTATCATCACTATCCTCACCACCATTATCATGGTCACCTCTTCCAAAATCACTGCCATTATCATCATCTCCATTCCAGATAGTAAACTTCCTAAGAGCAGCAAATATGTAAATATGTCTTATCCGTGTATATACACAGGAACATTTAGTACATGATCCTACATAGGATAAACATGAACTGAATTGACAAGAATGAAGGCATGTCATCAAATGAGTAGATAACATGATTCTGGTAGAAAGAGTTACTATACTGCCTAAGAAGTTCATAAATCTTATTGAGCCAGCATCCCAAAAGGTGGGAATTTTTAAATCATGTAACCCCCAGAATATTTATATGTATTTATACATTTTATACATGTTATACTACTATAATACTATGTTATACATGTTATCAAAGACACATACAATAAAAATTATAAATGTTGCTATGAAAAAGGTAACTTCTTTTCCACATCCCAATGGATCATTTTGGGGTTTGCACACACTGTCATAAATGACAGACTAAGAATCAGAAGTTATTGAAACAAATCTAAAAAGGTGGCTGTAACCAACAATAGGCGATTAAATATAGATGAAGGTCAATTGTTGCATTTGAATTCCCCAAATCAGTGAATTTGAGGAATTTAATATGCAAGTACACTCCTTTTTTTTTTTTAATCCTCACCCAAGGGCATTTTTCCATTGATTTTTAGAGAGTGGAAGAGAGAGGGAAAGACAAAGAGAAATATTGATGTGATAGAAACACATGGATTGGTTGCCTCCTGCACGAGCCCCAACTGGGGCCTGGGCTGGGGAGGAGCCTGCAACTGAGGTATGTGCCCTTGACCGGAATCACAACAGTTTATGGAAGGTTACAGTATGACAGAGTAGAAAGAACAAAGGCTTTGGAGTGGGATCTGCGATGGAATCCTCCATCTGTTGCCCATTGCCTGTGTGACATTGGATGGGCTACTGAACTTCTTCATTACAAAAGGCAGTTAGTTAAATGTCATACGACTTTTTAGGCTTATTAAGAGCTCCAGAAATAATATTTATGGAGTCAGTCATCCAGACTTGCCATTCACTCAGTCATGCCTGTGAATGTGAATACTTGAGGCATTTGTTTAAAATACAGATATTTCTCCCCTAAGACGTCAGATGGCATAAGCCCATGGTTAATAAAGCATAAACCGGGGTAAATATTCCATAATTCCCTGCCTCTGCAGAATCTGTATTCTTATTATCAAACAAGTTTAGGAATCCCTTCACCAACAGTTATTTACCATTATTGTGACCATTGTCATTGCTCTTTTGTTCCTTCTTGCCCACCCCTACAGCATGATTCCAGGGTGCCACAGTTGTGCAGTCTGCCTACTTTCTTCCACCAAAGGCACTGTATTTTCTACTCCACTTCCCTCCTCCCACCCTCACTACCCATTCAACCTGCTCTCTGCCATCTGTCAAGTTGGAAAGGCCCAAGTAGATGGATTCACATGAAGGCTTGGAACTGAAAATGACTTACTGCGCTATGCAAGCCAGAGATATTTCACAATAAGTGGCATAAACTAGGGAAATTCGTCCTAAATAATAATAGTAGTTCTGTCCAGGTGGGATATGTTTTGAGGAGAGGTATTTCTCAACTCCTGCCATTAACTACTTGGTGATTCATTTGCATTATCTGGAAGAATTACTGAGAGCTTGCTACTATAGACTATATCTAAGGTGGGCCTAAGAATCTACTCTAACAGGCTCTTGGGTAATACAATGCTAGTGGTCCAAAAACATCTTGAGTGTCAAAAGATGGGTAATGGTGAAAAAATAGCTACATTCCTAAATGCTTGAAAATTTACCAACACCTAGAGCCTAGATTGTGAATGTCTAAAGTCTCTTAACTTAATAAAGTACCAAGAGATAGGCCTGTTGCCAGTGTGCACACACACAACCCACAAACACAAAATCAGAATTTTTCAACAACCTCAACAACTTAAAAATCATTACTTTCCACAAAGGAGCATTTCCACAGGAGAATGATGACAAAGAGCTCCAACATTTATTGTAAAAGCATTAAGGGGAGCAGAATTTGCCACCTCAAATTATGCCTCTTTGGAGATATTATTTTAGTCTGGTTAATATTAAGAAAGAGTAGACATGGGAGAAGCTCTGAAAACCAAGAGAAATCTCTACTTGTAAGGGTGTCTCTCTCACTAGGGCCTGCTTTCACTATCACTGGAGAAGGCATGGGTTTAAGTCTGTGTAATAGCCTTACCCTTGTTTACTGTGCTTTTCCTGGTCACCTCCCATAACTGACTCTCCATCCCCAACATCTTCTTTTCTCTTTAGTTGAAGATGGCATTTAAGGTAATGGCTTCTGCTATTTAGGGGAGTTACTCAGTTTTCCTGGGTATCTCCCATGTATACAGGAGGTTAAACTTTAATTTGTTTTTTTCTCCTGCTAATCTGTCTCATGTCATTTTGATTATTAGACCAGCCAGAAGATCCTTGAAGGAAAAATTTTCCTCCCTGACAAGCCTCTTATCCGGTTATTTTAAAATTACGTCTCAACAACTTATAAAAGGTAAGTAGAAGTAAATGTGCTCGCTTTACAATGACAGACAAGAATGCCAAGGTAATTGTTGAAAGAGCCTGCACTCCTGAAACAATGAACTTTCCATTAGCCCTGTGGCATAGTCAGCTCTGCAAATATAAAAGCTTTGAAAACATTCAACTGGCTAGTGCTGTTAATGTTCTGTAGGAAGTTAAAGTACAATGTGAAACAATAAAATACTGAATGTGAGAGCTAGGAACAATGGAGCATGATCTCGGTCTTCTGGAATTTGAGCAGTAACCTATTTGTAAACCTGGAAGGTTACAAGTGCAAACTCTATAACTGCAATTGTCTTCAGGAAGACAAACTCCATCTTGGGTGTGTAACTGCGTACAAACTTCATTTCTTTAATATGACCTCTTCTCCTTTCTTTCTGATTCAAACTGGCCTCATTCAGAACCTGACTCACCTGCCTCCTTCCCCCTTGCACATCCACTCCCTTAATCATTAAGTCCTCAGGACAATGGGGTTCTGGTTGACATAAAATAATCTTAGGAACAAAACCCTGGGTCTTTTGACCACAGAGACAAAGATTTGGTCAAACTAGAGATAAGCTGTGCTTCAGCTCCTGGCCTAGAAAAGCAACAAAACCAGACAAAATGACGCCATGGCTGCCATCAGGACCCCCTACCCTAGCACCAACCAATTAGGAGAGACCACAACCCCAACTCTCTTAGTCACCATGATTAATGGTTTTCCCCTATAGAACCATCCCCTGGAAGCCACCGGGGAGCCAGGTCTTTGGGCATTAGTTCACCTGTGTGTCTCTCTCTCTTTTCGTGAGTGCCACTTCCTTAAAATAAACCCTTACTTTCTTTGTTGCAAGACTCCTGCTCACGTCTTATTGGGCTCTGATATGGGCAGGCAAACAGACCCCTTTAGTCTGGTAACAGAATGCTTTTAGGGACACTGATTTCCAGGGTTACAAACATATCACTTGACTCTTCAGCTCCACACATCATCTAGGAAAACCAGTTTTGGCACTTGCACAGATCCAAAGCCTCCTCCTAGGGCAGCCGGAACTTCCTGGAACATGGCAGTGTTTGTTTACAACTCATTGAAAGCTGCTATCACTCTCGAGAAGGTCTGGGATATGGCCCTGATCTGGAGTCCACACTGTCCCTTCCATAGAAAACCTTCCTCCTCTCCCTGGAAACATGCCTTTTAGCTTCCAGCTGCTGAGCTACCGGGCTGAGAAAAACAGCACCAAGCAGTGTCAGCCAGAAATTTTCACTGCGTCTGCAGTTCTGCTTGTGCCTGTGGGAAGATATTATACTCAACCTTGTACAAGGCTAGTCTTCTTCATATGTTACAACACATTAGATTTTAACCTCTGGTAGCTTTTTGAACTAGAAAAGACCTCTGTCTTTTCTAGTTCTGAGTGGAAAACAATGGGATAATTGGGTAGTTTATATGTGGTATTAAATGCATCATTCAGATTTCTTTTTCTTTTTTTAACTTTTGATTGACCTATAAAACTCATACAGGAAAAATGCAAATTATATATGAACAGCTCAGCAAATATTCACAAACTGATCATATCCTTTGAATTGGTACCCAAATGAAATGGAGCGTTGAAGCATCCCAGAAGCCCCCTTCATGCCCCCTTTTAGTCACTTGCCTGTTCCCCCAGAATGACTATCCTGACTTTTAATATTCCATAGATTAGTTTGGCATATTTTCAAACTTTAAATAAAATCCTAAAAATGGACTTCTTTTAGAGATATGAAATCTAAAGATAATAATAATATTAATACCAACTTTTTAAAAGTTGGTTCTTTTTACGGTAATTTGAGAGCCCTCATATTAAAGTGCCTCGTAGTCCAGTCAAATAAATGGATTGTGTCCTCCCAAAATTCATATGTTGAAGCCCTAACCCCCAACATGACTATTCTTGGAGATAGGGCTTTTAGAAGGTAATTAAGGATAAATGAAGTCATTAAGGGTAGAGTTTTAACTATATGGGACTGTGGCCTTATAAGAAGAAAAAGATTCTCTCTCTCTCTTCCCCCCCTTTTTCCTCTGCCCTGTGACAGCACAGCAAGAAGGCTACCATCTGAGCCAGGAAAAGAGCACTTACCAGGATCTGAATCAACTAGCACCTCAGTCTTGGATTTCTTAGCCTCCAGAACTGTGATAAATAAATTTCTGTTATTTAAGCCACCCAGTCTGTGATGTATTATTATGGTAGCAGAGCCAACTAATACATCAATTTTCTTTTAGAATATATTGCACTTTATGAGTAATAAGTTCATCACTGAAAGCCAGCCTCTATAGTCAAAATAATGCATTGTTTTCACAATATTAAGAGAAGCTGGCACATAACATGATAATTTCATACTGCCCAGGAAGAAAAGTGGGTTTATTAGATAAACACAATGAGACCTGTGCACTAAGTGTTTGGGTACAAAGACAAAAAGCCCAGATCTCTTTTTTCTATGAAATCCACATCTTACATGTGAAGTTTCAATTATTCCAAATCAATGGCAGATATGAATGGTTTCTAATGTAGGTTTAGGTGTCCTGACTTTGAAGCAATGCAGTAAAACCCCTCTCCTTATCACTGCCTTTGAAATCTGGGTGGTAGCTGCAGTGCCTCTCACTAAAAGTAGACATCCAACACATGTTGTTGATTAAAGAGGTAGCTGGAGGATATTGAAGCGTAGCTGGAACACAGCAAGATGCCAAGAGGTGGCTGGCTTTAATTAACACTCTGTTGGGAAGAATCAGGCTCCCAGTGGAATCACTCAGAGTACTCAAAGGGGGTGCAGTGATTCTATTTGTAAGCCAGTGTGACAAGAAGCATTTCCACTGAGTCATATTTTCAAAAGTCACCATTTCCCTCTCCTGTAAACAAATGCCAATTAATATGTAGGCTGTGACTTTCTTACAGCTGAATAAAAATAAGAGGGCAACTGGGTAGCATACAATTTGCCACTTGGGTTTTTAATTTACAGACCTATTGCATGCCACTTGTGTTGATGAAAAAACAAACAAACAAGAAATAATTAGAAAGGTAGGCTAATAGGGAGAATAAGATGTTTGTAATCTCTTGGTCCTCCCCATAGCTCAAAAGACTCTGTTTGTTATTCTGCATCCAAATATAAAACAAATGATCTGTCTCCAACATAAACTATTTAGACTGAACACCAGCCAAATGAAATCAGCTGCCACTAGATTAAAAAGTAATTTTCTCAGCCAACTCAGATTTTTAAAAAAACATTTATAAACATATTTCCTCAACTCAAACAGATTTTACTATTCTCTTCTTCAGCTGCACATATAAATAAAAACAGCATCTCCTGGCATGACTATTTGCCAGAAATTCAATTTCAGATAAACAGATGGTACTAAACTAAAAATATTAGCAGGGTATTAGCTGTAAAATTCAAATTATTTTAGTATATGTTATCTTTAGTCTTTTTTGTCAACAAAGAAGTTTCTTATTTCAAATCCATTACACCAAAATATAGCTAATATTTATTTTCAAGGATGTTGAACAAGGGGCAATTAGCATTTCTCTATGTCCCCTATCTTTAGGGGCTCTTATCAAGAAATAACCTTAAAATGTACTGTACCTTCTTTACTCTAGGGCTCTGGGATAAATCTGGATACAAATTTTAAAGTCTACAATTGAAGTTAGAATTCTCTTTACTGGTTGATTTACTTGCTATCCAAGGCTTGGGCACATTTTGTGCACCTGGATATCCAAGTTCTAAATGGCTAACTTTAAACACAAAGAAACAGATAGAAGAGAAAACGATTGGCACAGCAAATAGCTGACAGACAAGTCTCCCAGTAATTCCAATAAAAATTGAAACAATACCTCCAACAGCTCAGTGAAAGTTCTCCCCCAAAGCCAATAGCTACAGCAGCTCTGGGAAACAACCAGAGCTCTTACTGATTCAAAGCATGAATTGGATTAGAGCACTGTTTTTGTGCCTGTTTTTCACACAGCATATATCAGGTCGAACCATGTGAAATTGCCAACATTCAACCAGTTGTGACCATCATATATTTCAACTTAATATTGAGACTGCTTCTCAAGGCCACCTCATTTCTAATCCTGCCTCTAGTACAAATCAAGAACATTATTCAATAAACATAATTCAGAGTGCAAATCTGACTGATATCAAAAAGCTGCTATGCACGCAGCCAGTGTGGTTTGGTGGCTGTGTGTCAACCTATGAACCAGGAGGTCACAGCTCGATTCCAGGTCAGGGCATATGCCTGGGTTGCAGGCTTGGTCCCCAGTTGGGTGCGTGCAGGAGGCAACCGATCAATGATTCTCTCTCATCATTGATGTTTCTATCTCTCCCTCTCACTTCCTCTCTGAAATCAATAAAAAAGTATTTTTTTTAAAAATCTGTTGTGCCTAGCTGGAGTAGCTCAAGTGGTTGAGCATCATCCTGTGCATCGAAAGGTTGCTGGTTCAATTCCAAGTCAGGACACATAACTGGGTTGCAGGTTTGATCCCGGGTTGGGGCATGTGCTGGCAATCAGTAGGTTATAGTGAAAACAGCACATACTTTGGAGCCAGGAAGCTATGAATTGGAACCTGACAATGTCCAACTGCCAATGTGGGAGAGGGGATTATAATTCCGTTGCACAAAAATTATAAAGATAACATAGAGAGTTTGCATGTACCCCTTATTTCCACCCACTGGAAATGTTTATTGACTTTAATATTTAGTATCTTCTATTTTTGCATATAAGTTATGAATATTATATACATTTTTTATCTGTAAGAGTCTGGGGAAGGTGTTGTTCCACGTTTCAGTACTGACTATAAGGCCTTAGCTGTGTGAAGAAAGGCCCTCCTTAATTTTGGAGATAGAGCAGGGAGAGCCGAATTGCTTCCCTAAGCAAATGGAAGGAAATTGTGTTTGGCTTTTGGGAGGGACAAAGCAGAGAAGGGGAAGAAGACAGGAAGAGCTGAACGAGGACACAAGCTGATGAGAAATTGCAGCAGGGGGTAAGGGGGAGGCCAAGGAATTGTTTTAAGAACCTGGATATCTAATGTTAATTTTAAGTTTGGTCCATTGTAAACCAGGGGTGCACAAAATACACATTTTAACCACATGCCCAATGGCCCAAGCCAAGGCCAGAGTCAAATATTCTACCCTAGAATGAACTTCTGTACCTACAATTTTATTTTAAAATATTACTTCACTATAAAAAGTTATAGTGCTCACTTTTTAAAGGGTGACATTTTACTGTGGCCTACAGCAACATCTGAGCCGAGACAGTGGCTGGACTGCCCTTTCAACCATGGCCCCGCACATTTGCAATTGGGCAGCAAATGGACATTCACTTTTAAATGAATTCAGAGCAGGCGCCCAATGATTTTGGCCAGCACTGCCAGCACGGAATTCTGCTCTTGGTAATGTTGCCCCCGATTTATTACGTTCCCTGCCTAATAGTAATTGACCACAGTCAAAATGTACCTCCTAGAGTTAAAAGTTAGGTGGATGATGACAGAGCAATTTCACTGAAGCAGGCTCACCAACCGAGCTTCGTGCATGGCTTAAACATCATTTCTGAATATTTTCAGGAGCAGTGCTAAGATTGTTTTTCTTGCTCTGGCTTTGTATTTCTAATGTGTGTGCAGCACTTATAATGCTTCACATGATCACGGGAGATAAATTTGTCCTCAAACCTTGGATCTGGAAATGTGGCATTGGAGCAGGTAATTGGCTTTCAAGATGACAAAACTATCTCTGAATTTCCACCTGCATCTCCGCTTTCATTGCATTCACACCAATTTCAGCATCTTCGCTGGAGAAATATGATAGAGGGATCTTTCCAGCAGGTTATAGAGAAAATACTTGCAGCTTCAAGACACATCAGTCTGGTTAACTGCTTTAGCAGCTTCCAGCAAATGAACTATCTTTACTGCAAGTAACCATTGGTTGTTAATAAGCTCTGCTATGTTGGTATCACTATCTGTAAAGTACAGAATTAAGGGTTCTTTGTCCAAATAACATTTTAGAAAAATGTTACTGTTATTGTTGGACCTGCAGTTTTGGAAAGCCCATGGACACTGTTAGGTAAGGAGTTCTTGTTTATTAACAACAGCAATGAGTTAAATGAATGCTTCATCAACTTTAATGATCCCCAGGGATTCTGAAGATTTGGGAGTTTGGGGCAGGGCCCAGGAATGTGCATTTCTAACAAGCTCCCGGAAGATGCAGCTGCTGGTGAGGAGACCGCACTTGGAATAGCTCTGAGTTCAGTAAAAACCTTGTCCCTCAACCACTATCTTCAATTGTGGGTCTGGTTTGCTGAAGGGGTATCCATATGCTTTTCTTATTTCACCAGTTTCTAAGTTTCCTTTCAGCCCTCTGTAATAATAATAATAATAATAATAATAATAATAAAACAGCTTTATTGAGATACAATTCACATGCTATACAAGTCATCCATTTCAGGTATCCAGTCTAATAGTTTTTAGTATACCCACAAAATTGTGCAACCATCACCATGATTTTAGAATATTTGCTTCACCTCAGAAAGAAACTCCATATCTTTTAGCTATCACCCCCACCTCCTCCCAGCCCCTGGCAACCACTAATCTACCTTTTGTCTCTATGAATTTGCCTACTCTAGACATTTTATGGAAACAGAACCATACAGTCACCCTCTGTTCTTATGTGTTTCCTTGATGGGACAGGAGCACAGCAATATTTGTCATGACTGAACATGATTAGAAAAACAGCTCTGTTGGGCAACATTCTTTAAGAAATGAGGCTCTTGGGGATGACATCTCTTCCTTAACAGTGTCAGTAGCATTAATGGTAAAGGTTATTTGGATTTCAAAGGTTTACTATTTACTGTTGTGGTGGGATCTACTCGTTTTACATGGCCACCACCCCACTTTTTGAGAATGGCCCCTTCTTTCTTTTGAAGGACTCATCTTCACAGCTCCAACTGTGTGGTTTTAATGGCACTGCTAATCATAATACCCTCCTCCCAGCTCCCATCACCCACGTTATGGTCTGACTGTGTTAGGAGATGGGGCCTTTCAGAGGTAATTAAGTCATGAGGGCAGAGAACCTCATGACAATGGGAGAAAGCTTGCTTCCTCTCTCTCTCTCCACCCTGTGAGGACACAGCACGAAGGTGGCCACCTGGAAACTAGAAACAGGGCTCTCACCAGAACCCGACCATGCTGGCACCGTAATCTCACAATTTCCAGATCCAGATGGTGAGAAATGTTTGTTGCGTAAGCCACCCAGTCTCTGGTATTCTGTTACAGCTACTTCAGCTGACTAAGATAACCCAATTCATTAGACAGGCCACATGACCCAAGCTTGCTCCATCAGAGGATTTTCCCTGGACATTTTCAAATTAACCCTAAGGGAAAGGAGCTCTTTCTTTTCAGGTGTCTGTGCTGGGAGGATGTAAGCCCTTGAGCTGCCATCAACCAGGGTTTCAACATCCTGGATGAAACCTGCAGAGAGAAGCAGAGACAGGCAGGGAAGGTAATGTCTTGAGGAGAGTAGAATCCCCATCTTGTCCTTGAAATTACTAGGGCTGCCCTAGTTGCTTCCCTAAGAGTTGGTTTATTAGTTCTGGCCTCTATTCTAGAAGTAGAATGGACCTCAGGCAGGCCTAATGGCTCAGGCCCAGAAACTCATGGGAAATTAACTTTTAATGTCACCAGTCTCATGACAAATGAGGAATGTGCAAAGGTTGTTTTGTGTCTATTTCTTATATCTGGTGAATAAGCAAGCAGGTAGTCAGGTTCTGCAGTATGACCGAAAGGGGATAACAGAGCAAAAACACACAGAGAGAGAGAGAGAGAGAGAGAGAGAGAGAGAGAGAGAGAATAAGTAGTAGTAGTAGTAGTAGTAGTAGAAGAAGAAGAAGAAGAAGGTGAGAGCTACTATCACCCAGCAAAATTCTTACTCTGTGCTCACCTTCCTTAAAGGGATCCCAGAGGAATCAAGGATGCAAGCTACATTGTCTCCTGCTTTATGAGGCTGTTGGGTGAAGCTACGTTTCTGTATCATTTGACATCAAAGAAAATATATTCCTTTAACTGTATCTATGGGCATCTTTCCATTAATCTCACCACTATCCCACTGAGACAAACCATGGGATGAATTATCTGAAGACCCTTCCAATAAATCCCCTTTTATCTAAAGCCCTTCTTGTTTGATTTCTCACCTGTTTCAAAAAGTTCCAATTAATTCAACTACTGATGCTAAGAAATTCAGTCATCAACATGCTTATCTAAAGACAATCTGCCCACTATATCTTTGTGCAAAATCTGATTATATATAACTGTCAAGCAGAATGCTGCTAATCCCAGAGGAAGATTCCAAAAACCTCTGCCCATCACATCTTCACATCAGAGTTGCCAAGGAATACACAATGCAGGCACAAGAACTGGATGGAACAATGTTTTACTAGTATGTGTGTGGAGAAGAAACTTAGCAAGATCAGCCTCAATAGTGGGAGCCGGTCCCCCATGGCTAGAGGTTCCCCCAGGCAGCCTATGAATAACCCTCTAGTGCCCTAACCCCTACCCTTGGAGTGTAAAATACTGAAAGTTGGGTGTGTGCCTGTGAGATATTGACATACACACTTAAGCAGAATGAAGGAACACTCGTTGAGCATGCCCACACAAGGCCATAAACCCAGCACAAGGTGTGTGGGGTCTTTATGTCTTAGTAATGACATGTTCCAGACCCAAAGCCTATTCTTATATGGCCAAGGAGGGATCAAAAGACTGTGTGCATGAGACTGCCTTTCCATATCCATTGGAAACTTTGGCTTGTAAGATACAGAAAACATACTCAAATAGAATTGGCTCATATAACTGATAAAGTCCAGTAGTAAGGACCCCAGCTCCATTTACATGTGACTCTTTCCTCTGCTTTCCTATGTAATACTGTCACCATGTTAAGACTGGCATTCTTTACGGAAGCAAAACGGCTACAGATTTTGTCTCTCCTGACATTAGACCCTCCTCTAATTGGACCAACTTAGCATTCCCAAGATAAAGGGGGAGAGGCTATCCCAAGGTCCGCCACACTGACCCAGGCTCTGATATGACTTGCTTTAGTTTGATAATGGTTGGCCTTCAAGTATTGTCCATAAATGAACACAGCCCTCCACCCCAACTCCCACAAAACTCAGTCTTCTAGGCAATACATAAGTAATTACTGTGAATATAATATTGAATGTTAATTTACAAGTAACATGAGAAACCCAGAGGAGGGTACTCAGCCTAACCTAGGGTGTTGTAGAGGCTCCCGGTGAATATTTTTCTTGTGCTTGAAGGTATCTCCACTTGAGACTTCAACTCCATACAGACATTCCATGAGGGTAAGGCCTGACCCATAGCACCTACTTATTATCCCTGGTAGGAACCGGCTCCTATGCCATCCTAAATCTGTTCCACAGGAAGCCTTTGCATAATTGTATTTTAACCACGTAGTGGTTTTCTTGTTTCCATGTTCAGCCAGTTGTTTGTTTTCTTGTTACATTCTCTTTCATTAACTTCTGACAGTGTAGCAATCCTATCCTGTCTTCCTCCATTTGTTCTTATAGCTCCCTACCCTCTCCACATATATGTGAAAATTTAATTTTCATTCTTAGATGTATGGAGACACAGTAGCACTTTTCAGAGCAAATCAGCAGGTACTGGGAAGGTGAGAACTAACATTTACTAAACACCAACCATGTGCCAGGATATATTCCCTGATTTACAAATGAAGAAACAGCCCCAGAGGAGGAGTTTTTACCCATAGAAAGTTATACAGATGCTAAGAAGAGTGGCAGAAATTTATACCAAACGCTATCTGATTTCAACGTTTTTCCAAAGCTTCACTCTCATCATTACCCAGAAATTTCAATTTTGACTGCAATAAAAATCATATGGACAGTTCACACACATATAAACACACACACACACACACACACACACACACACACACACACACGACCTTGGCCCAGCTGCTAGAGAGATTTACTTTAAATGGGTGAGGCCCAGGCATCAGTATTTTCCTTCAAAGCTCCTTGGATGATTTCAATGAAAACCCAGGGTTGGAACAAATTGTATTAGAATATGTTGTCTCCCAAACTATATCAGTAAATTTCATGAAACATAGCAGAAGCTAGACAGCACTTCAATCTTGGCATCTAAAAATAACTAATAGTGGCACTGATACACAGTATTAAAGGAAACAGGGTAATTTTACCTAGGATGCTTTACTCTTGCAATGTGTTTGTGATAGGCCTGGGACCCAGATAGACAGCACAAGCCAGATCTAAGAAACCTGCTCTTGACTTTGCTTCTGAGTCTGCATATGATGGTTGCTTTCTCAGCACTACAAATGTCCTGTCCCATATGTCCTTGGTGCACCCTGGGTTTACCTGCAGCTACTGGAAGAGATTCACTTCAGACTGAAAGACACGCAGAGACTGAAAATAAAGGGTTGGAAAAAGATATTCCATGAAAATGGAAACAAATGAAACAAAAAGTGGGTTAGCAATACTTATACCAGACAAAATAGTCTTTAAGACAAAGGCTATAGCAAGAGACAAAGAAGGACCCAGCCACTCCACTTCCGGGTATTCATCCGAAGAAACCCAAAACACTAAGCTGAAAAGACATATACATCCATGTGTTTATTGCAGCATTATTTACAATAGCCAAGATATGGAAGCAAACTAAGTGTCCATCAATAGATGAATATTTAAAGAAGTGCATAGATACCCAATGTAATACAGGTCAGCCATAAAAAAGAATGAAATCTTGCCATCTGTAACAACAATATGGATGGACCTAGAGGGTGTTATGCTGAGTGAAATAAGTCAGACAGAGAAAGACAGATACCATATGATTTCACTTATATGTGGAATCTAATGAACAAACAAAATAGATCCAGAGAAGCAGCGAACAGACTGACAGTTGTCAGAGGGGAGGGGGGATTAAGGCGCTGGTAAAAAAAAAAAGTGAAGGGATTTAGAAGTACAAATTGGTAGTTACAGAATAGTGATGGTAAAGTACAGCATAGGGGATATAGTCAATAATATTGTAACAACTATATATGGAATCAGATGGGTACTAGATTTATCAGGGTAATCACTTCATAAGTGATAATATGTCTAATCATGGGGTTGAACACTTAAATCTAATATAATATTGTATGTCAACTATAACTTAAAAATTTAAAGAATCTGTGTTGTGTGAACATTTTTCACTGAGCTAAAAACAATTTAGCATGGGCACAGACTAGGGATGACAGAGAAATTCAACTTTTTTCTGTCTTCTTATAATTTAAATAAAAATGAGATAGAAAGGGGGAGATCATTGGGGTTGCAGCATAAAAAGTAATATACCTTTGCCATTTCTTTGCAACATACAACAGAGCCTCCTGGGTATTATAGCTTATAGCAGTCTTAGCTATAGAAAACTTTAAATAAAATTGACTGGCTCAAGGAAAGAATATTATTATTTTGAGAATAAGAATGAGCAAAAATGCCCAGCTCTCTCTGAGTCTAAATCCCTAATGAAATAGATAATCCTGCAGCAGAAGAATTCAATTTAAGCTATTATTGTCCCATCTGTGCTGAGTCAGGGCTGGCCAACTTGCACTTTTCTTCACAGAAAGTAGGGCTCCTTTTCAGTAGAATTGCAATATTTTCTCTACAATTTAGACCTTTTTATTGCTGATTGGATTTCTATTATTCCTATTGTAAGAAATTTTAAAACATTTCCTTAAAAACAAGATAAGAAGTTTTAAGTTTATATAGGAGGCTTCCACATTAACCATGTGTTAAGTTTCTTTTAGTTTTATATTTACTTTTCAAACAAATTCTAGATGGTTTCTTGAAATGTCTAAGCTATATCCACAAATGAGCCTTAAACTTCAAGGTTTTCTCTCTTTTTAAAAAGATATTTTTTTATTGATTTCAGAGAGGAAGGGCGAGAGAGAGCGAGAGAGATAGAAACATCAATAATGAGAACTGTTGATCAGCTGCCTCCTACACATCTCCTACTGGGGATTGAGCCCACAATCCCCACATGTGCCCGAACCTGGAATCCAACTGTGACCTCCTGGTTCATAGATCAACACTCTACCACTAAGCCACGCAGGCTGGGCAAATTTTTGTCTCTTAATCCATTGGCCCCTGACTTTAATTAAAACACAATTTCATTCATCTTTTGGGGTCAGGACAAAGTAGGATGCCAAATGGATGTTTCCTTATAGAGGGTGATAGTGTAAAGGGGTAAATTACTTCTCAGAAAAAAATTAAAACAGGAAAAAGTGCTGATCCTAATTGCATGACTGAGGGAGGGGGCAGGTGTGATATGGAAGTAACATTTGTCTAGGCTCATGGAACAGAAGGGTATGAAAACTGAAGAGGTAGGAATTTGGGGACACCTAAAGAAGTTTGAAGGGGCCAAAACCGGTTTGGCTCAGTGGATAGAGCGTCGGCCTGCGGACTGAAAGGTCCCAGGTTCGATTCCGGTCAAGGGCATGTACCTGGGTTGCGGGCACATCCCCAGTGGGGGATGTGCAGGAGGCGGCTGATCGATGTTTCTCTCTCATCGATGTTTCTAGCTCTCTATATCTCTCCCTTCCTCTCTGTAAAAAATCAATAAAATATATTTTAAAAAAAAGAAGTTTGAAGGGAATGAAGCAGGTGGGTGAAAAAGACACCAGGAATCAGTGGAAATCCCAGAGAGAAGCTGGATTTGCATATTTGACCTCAGTATAGTCATAGTTTCTAAAATATACCAACAATCCCTGTTTTAGCAACATCAATTCCTACCAACCGTTCTCTGTAGGGAATGGGAAACCAGATGGCTGCACTCAGTCTATAGTCTAACATTTTTATTCCTGATAATAATAATATGAAGATGTTCACATATTAATTAAACAGTAGTAGTGTTCCAGATCATCATGCTAATTATTACTGTAGACTTGTGGGTAGATTGTAAGAGGGTAAAATACTTTAAAAGTATATATTCACCTGTTTTCCTGTGCTAAATTAATGACATCTTGGGGAAGTGAGAAGATGTAATATTCTTTTCAACATTTCTCTTTGGGACTTTTCATCATTGATTTGAGAATTGTAAGTGAAAGATAAGTTTTTCTGTGGTGTTGTTTTGTTTTTTCTTTTAACTCACAATGCATCACATCTTCTTTGAGGCAGAATTTTATCTAAAAGAGGTGATTATTTGTTATCAGCATTCCAAAAACTTTTGTTTATTGGGATTAGTGCCCTTCTCTATGCTTATTTTTACAACTTATCAAATAACAACATTCTGGTCAGCAAGAAACTTCAAGAGAAAACATGAGTTTGAAATGGATAGTAGTGAGATTAATAGAAAGGATGATTTTGAAGTTTCCTACCTGAGGACAGTTTGAGACTCAGCTTTGTTGTTTTATAATCATCCAATGGCTCCCTACTGACTTGAATTTTATGTGTTGCTCATGAACATGTCATCTTATTCAGATATAGCACTTAAATTTTACCCTGTGTTTTAGAACAATTCCTGTTTTCCTCTTTGCTAGGGTAGGCATAGTATTTGATATATGAATTTGTTTTTCTGAAGTTTTAAGTAATCAGTTGACTTAAGTTCAAACACTACCACATGAAACAAACACTTGTTTGTATTTTCAAACACCAAATATTACTTAGAAATCTTGCTTGCCGTAATGAGTTCTCTTTTTTTAAAAAAAATATTTTTATTGATTTTTTTACAGAGAGGAAGGGAGAGGGATAAAAAGTTAGAAACATCGGTGAGAGAGAAACATCGATCAGCTGCCTCCTGCACACTCCAGGTATGTGCCCTTGACCGCCCTTGACCGGAATCGAACCTGGGACCCTTCAGTCCCCAGGCCAACACTCTATCCACTGAGCCAAACCAGTCAGGGCATGAGTTCTCTTTAAACACTTGGAAACTATAACATTCTTGCATGCTTTATTTATCATCTCCCTTTCTACCACTGCTGTTTGCATGTCGAAGGAACAATGCAAGCCAAAAGATTTAAGTTTAAGTTATGTGAATATTACAAATGGTGATGATTGGAACTGGATGGGGGGGCACAAATATTCTTAGGTCACTTTATACAGGTTTTTTTTCTGGTTCTGGTGAAGAGCTAGGTTCTTTGATATCAACAAAAACTGTCAAAATTAAGTCAGTTGTGAAAATTCAAACCTTAGGAGGCATTCTTGATCTGAAAATCAGTAAGCATTATGCTAACTGTCCAGACCCCCAAGAGAAAGTCTGGGGAACAAGAGTTTGCAAGAGCAGATTCGAATTTTCTAATGCATGTTTCCCAGTCGGAAACAGATCACTTTTATTGCCTTTTTCTTACTTTTCATTTGCAATTTGTGGATTCATAAATATTATACATAGTTAAAAATTGAATGGAATTTTGTGATTTACTTTTTCATAAACTTGTGGAAAGTAATTAGCTTGATATTGAAGATGAAAAGTATTATATAAGCAGTGTGATGGATTTTGAGGTTTTAAAACTCTTCTGGTGGGGAAGTTGACTCTGAAATAATTTAGTTTCTGCTTTTGTATCTAAATGGTACTTTTTCTACCTTCACCCCCACCCACATGTACACACTCCATTCATAAATTGCATTATATATGGTAACTGGAGGGGAAGATTCTTAGTGAAAGCTGCTCCTAAGACTGAAGGAGAGACATATTGCTGAAATTTTAACATTTATCTGTTATGGGATGTTGGAAATAAATTCAGGGACTTTTAGTGCACTCTATAGTAGGCTACTTGGGTAGCCTCTGGGTTCTGTTAAGAGCTCTAGTAGCTATTTTTATGCTGGTTTTTCTTTAGTAGGCATATATTCTTTATAGCTTTCGTTACTCTTTGAAGGAAAAACTAAGTCCTTGAAATTAATCCCAGAATTATATATATATATGCCTAGAAAATGTCTGAGGTTTTTCCATGGGTGACCCATTTCACTCACTGATGTTGGAGCATTTGGACACATTTGAAAAGAAAGAAAAGGAAAAAAGAAAAAAATCACAAATAAACATTATCTGGTTAGGTTTTACTTATCTTTCTGGCTTGCTTCAATATTTCAAAATCCTGAATTTGGTACACTTTCCATTCGGGTGTCATCTGATAATTTGATCAGTTTGCCATCTGAGCAGAGAGAGTCTGCTGAAAGGGCTGTGCCTCTCCTCAGGGAGCCTAGCAACAGACCGTCTCATAGGAAGGACTTCAAAATGTTCAGCTGAGAAGTGTGATTGCAAATTCTAGATTAGGGTGATTGTCACCTCAGCAAAGCATTGCACTGACGATTACTAAGTCCTCCTAATTCCTGATGGTGCACTCCCCATTGGGTGCCTCCTGTCCCTCTCCATTTCTCTATAAATACAGAGGAGCAGAGTCTTTCTACTGGAGTCAATCCTTGGTGCTTTCAAGTGTGCCCTGTCCTCTAACGCTTCTCTATGGGAAGAGAAGAGTTGGGAGGTGGTATGTACAGTGTATGTATGTCATCATCTGTCATACATTTCATTGGCCCTCCTCTAAGTTTCCTCAATAAACCTGCCTTGCCCCAGCATTATGCACTGTATGTAGTATTTGTCCCTGCCATGAGACTGGATAGCTGTCACTTAATGTGGAGTAAAGACCATTTGACCTACTGCTATGGTCTTGGAAAGACAGAAGGGTTCACTGGGGGAGGGGGTAGACACATATACCCTGGGGTTGTTGGCAAATCATCTGGCTGAGTTGGAATGACCAGTGACTAGGTGTTCACAAGGCTTATGCCCAAAGATTGCAGAAGCCCTGGATCAGTGTATCTGTAATGAAAGAAAAAAGTAGGATGATAAAGCTGCCATAATTCCATCCCCTGGTTTTTCCCTAACAGTTTGGAGATCTTTCAAGCCCTAGAGATGACAAGGAAAGTATAAGGTGTGGCAAGCAGAAAAAATGGACTCCTGAAGATGTCCATGTTCTAATTCCCAGAACCTGTAAATATGTAATGCTACATGGCAAAGAGGAATTAAAGTTGCTAATCAGCTGATTTTAAGATAGGGAGATTATCCTGGATTATTAGGTGAGTCTGATGTACTCACAAGGGTCCTTAAAAGTGGAAGAAAGAGGCAGAAGAGCCAGTAAAGTTGCATTAGAAAACCTCGCCGAAACCGGTTTGGCTCAGTGGATAGAGCGTCGGCCTGCGGACTGAAGGGTCCCAGGTTCGATTCTGGTCAAGGGCATGTATCTGGGTTGCGGGCACATCCCCAGTGGGAGATGTGCAGGAGGCAGCTGGTCGATGTTTCTCTCTCATCGGTGTTTCTAACTCTCTATCTCTCTCCCTTCCTCTCTGTAAAAAACCAATAAAATATATTTAAAAAAAAAAAAAAAGAAAACCTCATAGCTGAGGGAAGAGTATGTGCAGAAGCTAATATCTCCTGTTTTGTCTGGTCATCACCCCAGACCAAGTCAACCAGTCCCTGCAAGACCTGAGGAAGCTGCCAAGTGGCTCCTAATCACCTCTTGGAATATGGTTTTGAGACTCCTTACCCATGCGTGCACTGAGCTCTGCAGAGCTGCATGAGTGGCTCTGTGTTACTGTTTGGAGTCTGCCTATTCAGAGTGTCTTTCCTAACCTCCGACAAACTGTAGAGACCCTACTTAAAGCCCAGTTAACTTCTGCCCCGGAAGAAAGGAAGCTAGTGCTTCATGAGCACCGGGGAAAAAGGTCTGTAAGGTCTGAAGATCTGAAGACTGAGTGGGTGCTGGGAAATAAACTCTCCTGGTGAGCTCCTAATATGAGGATGTTCCTCTCAGCAAAAGGCCTGGCCTCTCACAGACTGCCTAAGGCCTCCAGTTCCCACTGTTACATGATATATAGGGTGCTCCTTGTCCCTTCCAACTTTTCCATGAATATATAGCAGTGATGGCGAACCTATGACACGCGTGTCAGAGGTGACACGCGAACTCATTTTTTTTGGTTGATTTTTCTTTGTTAAATGGCATTTAAATATATAAAATAAATATCAAAAATATAAGTCTTTGTTTTACTATGGTTGCAAAGATCAAAAAATTTCTATATGTGACACGGCACCAGAGTTAAGTTAGGGTTTTTCAAAATGCTGACACGCTGACCTCAAAAGGTTCGCCATCACTGATATATAGATTATCAGTAGATAGGGTCTCTAAAACTCTTAGAAGAAAACCTAGGGTTAAATCATAACGTTGGATTTGGTAATGGATTCTTAGACATATACCAAAAGCACAAGCAAAAAAGAAAAATACATATATGGGACTTCATCAAAATTAAAAACTTTTGTGAATTAAAGGATACTATCAAGAAAGTAAAAAAAACTTACAAAATGGGAGAAAATATTTTCAAATCATATATCTGAAAAGGGGCTAATATCTAGAATATATAAAGAACTCTTACATCTCAACAACAAAAAGACAAACAGACCAATTTAAAATTTCTTCAAGGAAGATGTAGCAATAGCCAACAAGCAAGCTCATGAAAAGATGCTCATCATTAGTCATTAGGGAAATGTAAATCAAAACCACAATGAGATACGATTTCATACTCACAGGATAGCTATATATATAAAACCAGAAAATAACAAGTGTTGGCAAAAATGTGGAGAAACTGGAATCCTCCTACATTGCTAGTGGGAATGGAAAATAGTGTAGCTACTGTGGAAAACAGTTTGGCATTTCTTCAAAAAGTTAAACATGGAACTACCATATGGCCCAGAAATTCCACTCCTAGGTATAAATCCAAAAGAATTAAAAACAGGTGCTCAAACCAAAAATGTCCACAAATGTCCATAGTAGTACTATTAACAATAGCCAAAAGGTAGGAACAACCTAAATTTCCATTAACTGATGAATGAATAAATAAAATGTGATTATATATATATATATATATATAATCTGATTATATATATATATATATATAATCTGAACTATAAAAAGGAAGGAATGAAGTACTGACACATGCTACAACATGGATGAACTTTGAAACCCATAACTATAAAAAGGAAGGAATGAAGTACTGACACATGCTACAACATGGATGAACTTTGAAAACCATAAGCTAAGTGAAAAAACTCAGACAAAAAAGGGCCACATATCTTGTATGATTCCATTTATATGAAATATCCAGAATAAATAAATCAATAGATACTGAAAGAAGATTAGTGGTTACCAGGGACTGGGGAGAGAGGAGAATGGGGAGTGATTGCTTATTGAGTATAGGATTTCCTTTTGAGGTGATGGAAAATGTTCTGGTGATGGTAGCACAACACTGGGGATGTACTTAATACCACTGAGTTGTATATTTTTAAATGGTTGAAATAGTAAATTATATATTATGTGTACTTTTCCACAATAAAAAAAACAATAATAAAAAAGAACAAAGCCATCTAGCAGGATGACCATTCAGGTCATATCTATCCATCTTTCCATGAGGATACCAAGACCTTGCCAAATGCCTTGCAGAAATCTCTGTATACTCTTTGTACCACATATTACTTTGATCAACCAGCCTAGCATCATTAGTGACGGTACAAGTAAAAGAATGTGATGTGATGTTCTTTGTGACCCCACCATTCTAGTGCCTACAACTCACCAATTTCCTGTGCTGATGTTTAAATTTTATTCTTTGAATATTGTAATCATTTACCTGGGAAGAACATCAAGTATACTAGAATACTATTTTCAGTATTGTCTCCTATTTCAGAATTAGGACCTCCTCCTCCCTCATCCCCTTCCATTCCTCTGGCTTTTCTCCTACTTTCCAACCACACAAATTCAGGGTCTCATTTTCTCTGATGGTTTACCATATTCACCTGGGTCCAAACCCTAGTAATTAAAGGCAATAGATTCTGCATCTTTTGTCTGTTTTGCCTTCCTTTTCTTTTCTTTTTTTCATCTCACCTCTCACCACTTTCCTCTTCACTCACTTTACTTCAGCCATGCTAATTTCCTTCTAATTCCTTACATCAAATATGCCACACTTTCTCCCATCAAGTAGTAAGATTTGGCACTCTCCTGTTCTCTTTGCCTGGAAGGCTTATCCCCCAGATTCTACTGGTTCATTCCCTCACTTTCTTCTGATCTGTGCTCAGATATCACTTTGCCAGGGAGGCTTTCCACTCAATTTCAAAATTTGAAATAGCAACTCCCGTAGACCCTCCCTACAATTTCTCTCTCTCTTGCTATTTATCACTTCCTGACCTATTCCACTGTCACTCCTTTCCCCTCACTTCTTCGTACTTCTTACAGAGTTACTTGTTTATTTTTGCATTGTATGGCTCCCCTGGAATATCACAGGGGTTCCATACTATTTATGTAATAAGGATTGGCCTTCAACTCTCCTGACCCATTCAGTCAATCAACCAAGACTTATTGTGCAATCTTTACATGCCAGCCATTATGTAAAGTCTCTGAGTTACAGAAAATAAAAGGACATGGCCTCTGCTTGTAACTAGCCTCTGGACTACTAGGAGTGGACAGACAACAGTAGGTCATAGGAGAGGCCATGATATAGGAATGTCAAGGAGGCCTCATTGGAAAGGTGAAAAGGGCTGAGATTTTCTGAAAGCTGAGGAAGGTTTCCATTAGTGTTTAAAGTCACTGAGGTGGGAAAGAACATAGCTTGTTCAAGGAATTTTAATATTCTAAGTCTGGAGTTCCAGATGCAGAGAAGGGTAGCACTTACCATCATCTGATTATTTGTTTATAATTCATCTGTCCCCTACTCTCCTTCCCCTTACTTCTTGGGCTTATCTCCTCGTGAGCAAGTCACAGGAGCCTGACACTAGCAGGTGATGGAACATGAGGTCAAGAAGACAAAAAGGGGGAAATGGAGGCAGAGAGCCCAGCATCTATGCTGTTTGTACAAAGCCCTCATTATTCCTGCTTGCAGATGGCCACGATACTTAAGAAAGCTGCCAAGTCAGATTAAAATCAATCAAGAATATAAACTATGCATCTTAGGTTCAACAGACAGAACTACTGATGATGGAGTCATTGCTATTTAAAAGCCTCCCTATTTCAGTGTAGGTTGGAGCAGGGCAGCGTTCAGGAAAAGGCTGGTTAACCAACCCAGCATGTATTTGAGTCTGTTTTTTTCTCTGTCCTCCTAAGGATTCATTAAGCAAAGCGTACTGTTCACTGTGATCCAGATTCATGACTTCAAAGCAAACAGAGGAGGCCAATTTCTTCTAAGAACAGGAAGGAAAGAATCAGGGCTCTGAGCTTGGTTATGGCAGGCTACAGAGGAAGGAACCCTCCAATTGCTCCTCTCTGAGCCAGGCATTTTGGGAAAACTATAGCTTCAGACCTAGACACAGAATGGGTAGTAGAAAAATTCTAGGCTAATGATAAACACATGCCTTGAACTTGGTCACCATCATGCCATTTTATTTTTAACAAACCTATAAGTAATTATGAAGTTAGGACATTTTAGCTGCAGTTAACTGATTAGATTAGGGAAAGAAATGGGCACTGGCACTAAATATTTTAAATAGAAATATTATAGTGTTAAGAAGTTAAATTTTAGTCTGTTTTATAGACTATAGTAAAGCCTTGGACTACATCAATCATGAAAAGCCATGGGTTGCTCTGAAAGAAATGGGCATGCCTCAGTACTTGATTGTCCTGTATTGTGGACAGCAAGCCACTGTCCAAACAGAATATGAAGAGACAGAATGGTTTCCTACAGGTAAAGGTGTCACCAAGGGTCCATTTTATCTTCCTATTAATCTATACTTAGAACATATATGAAAAACTGGGCTAGACTCAGAAGGAGTGAAAATGGTGGAAGAAATATTGGTAACTTAAGATAAGCAGATGACACCATCTTACTGGCAGAAAGTAGCAATGATTTGAAATGATTTCCAATGAAAGTGAAAGAAGAGAGTGTCAAAGCAGGACTGCATTTGAACATCAAGAAGACAGACATCATGACTATAAAAGAAATACACAGCTTTAACATAGACAATGAAGACCTCTAAATTGTTAATTTTGTTTACCTTGGTTCAGTTATCAATTCAGATGGAGACTACAGCCAAGAAATCAAGAGAAGGCTGAGACTTGGAAGTGCAGCAAAAGAAGAATTAGGAAAGATCACTAAGAGTAAAGATGTGTCATTAGAGACCTAGACTGAGATCCTCCACACCCTCATATTCCCAATT